>NC_136800.1:19073462-19458462 GCF_951216825.1 Electrona antarctica | reverse complement strand
GGAATCCTTGTGAGGGAGTCTTGCCCTGCTCAAATACTTTTTGAATAGTCTTCTGTGTTGTATACAATACAGAGTGAGTTCATTCACAAAATGCGCAAATTGTTTCTTACTGTACCTAACTATTGATAGCTGAAGAATTGGACAGGGAGACCATGTCATTAGGCTATTAGATCCGATATCTTGTTTTTAAACCCTGTGTGTAGTTTGGATCAGTAAAATGTTTATTGTTTTCTTCCTATAACTTTAGAGATGACTGTCTGTCTGTCTGTCCGTCCTAATAACCCCGCAGCTCCTCACTGGCTGGACCAATTGATCTGAATGTGCACATAGGCATTGACCATTAGGTTATGCAGGGCTTCTCGAAGCCCCTTTTCACTTTCTCAAATTGTACGCTGTTTATGAGCGTTCTTTGGAAAGTCTGATTAACTGTAAGACTGACCGTTTCTGCCGTTGGGTTACACCATTATTAGTTTCCTATCAAATTTAGTTGACTTCCGGTCGAGTCTGGCCAACTGCAATGGAGTCGGGTATCGGACGACACACATTTTGTGTAACACATACCATTTCCGGGTACATTGAGTTACAGCACAGTTGGTTTCTTATCGAATTCAGTTACCTCCCGTCGCCTCCATAATTAAGGCAGGTTGCAGAATACCATAGCTTTTTTTACTTACATTAATATTCAAAACCTGTACCAAATGAAATGTATACAGTATAATGCTGTCATCCATCGTCTTCTTCAACACAAAATGATCAGTATGTGCGAAGAAAACATTTCATTCTCTGCTAAGTTTCAACAGTGTATGTATACTTGTTTGACATTTTGTAGGTGTTTGATTCAACCTTTATTTGACTCTGTCCTTGAGCTCACGTGGTTCACAACCCACACCGTGAGAAAAGGGCATGCGTGTGGGTTTGGTTTGTCGGCGCTAAACGTTTTCCCATATACTGCAGGGGTAATTAAGGAAAAGAAAACAAGCTTGATTTTGGATGGCTGCCTAGATGCAGAGAGTATAGAGACTATGTAGAGTGAGTATATGAGCTGGCCACTTAACCTTGTGCTCTTGAGCGTCACTCACTCACAACCTGTTCTGACAGCAAGGCCAACAGTGCTGTTTGTTTTCACCTCAGCGCCAGTTAGTTGCAGCCAAGTAGAAACACCATGAGGACGAACAGAATGTGAGATTTCACTAAAGGCTGTTTTTTTTAATGCAGCTGAAGAAAGCCTTACATGGTGTGTGTGCTTCCAGTGAACTCCCTTTATGTTTTTTCTCTCTCTCACTCCGTCTCCTCCTTTCTTCTGTTTTATGTGCTCTCTTTAACCAAAAGACTCTGTTGAGCTCTCTTTGTGCTGTCCTCTCTCTTTCCCTCTCCTCTTTCTGTTTCTCTTATTGACTTGAAAGCCACGATAAAACTTCATGAAAGCGTAACAACAAAATGAAGCTGTCTTCTTTGATTTGATTGCTCTCTATCTTTCATAATATAGAGGCTCTAGTTCCAATGTGGGTTTATTATCTCCACCAGTGCGTAAGAGCGCACATTGAGTATGTTCATCGGGGAATGATACACTTTTGTGCTGGCTGCGGAAGTGTGTTGTCAACTTGTCATTTGCGTTCGGTACTAGTGTGGTGTATGTTTTAGAGTGACATATAGTATAATTTAGCCTTTAGTAACTATGAGCACGGCCTAACTGCCACTAGACACTAGACACACTACAACCTGTGCTGTAGGGATGTAACGGTGTCCCTCTAGATATAGTCTGGTGATTTGATTTGATGCACATCTATAATGCATGCCACTGTTTTGATTATAGCACAGGTGCAGGTCACTCTTTGATTAGGTTGAGTATGAGAAGGATTTGAGCCAGATCTGAAGTACGGTAGCTTTACCATTTCTCTCTCCTCTCTCTCTATTTTCCAGACAAATTACTTTATCTTCCCCCCTGAGCTTTTTTCACAATTTTTATTTAACTACATTGTAAAAGTAGCATTACTTGTCATGTAAAATTACTTAATTTCTGTGCAACTGTAAACATGCTTTCTTGTTTAGAACCTAGCTCGAGTTAACATGTTAAAACAAAGCTTTCTTTGAAGGCATCTTAGGACAGATGTAGTTCTTTTTAGCAGTGCAGAAATGTTTTTCTCCCATTCAAACCTTTATTTATTCTCGAAAGACATTGACGTCATCCTCATTTGCAGTGTCGTCGACATACACAAATTGCCTTGAATTCCTTGATGTATTAATGAGCATCAACAGCCATCACCTGGGCACAGACAGTCACAGACACACACAGCTCCCCTCTGCAGGCTTCTACTACTAAAAGTGACTGCATGGAGACTGTCTCATTTCTCTCCAAAAGCACTTGAATATGATGGAATATGATTAAAGCTCACATTTCATATCACACACACCATCATTTACTAGGCTAGTAAATCGAAAATTAAATCGATTAATATCGGCAGGATTCACGACGATAATCGTCAGGATTAATATCGCTAAATATCGATATATTGTTACATGCCTAATGCTAATACATTATTCCAGTGTCATACCTAATGCCGCCCTAATCTAATAAAGTGATGAAAAAGAATAAACCAAGAATACACAAATACAGCACAATTAACATTATTCTTCATTATTATGTTTTCTATAACGTAAGCAGGGAACGTTAAACGGAGTGGAGGGACATACATTAAGAAATTAAACCCCAGCATCCGTATTTTGGGGAAAGCTTTCACTGAAAGCTCACAACATGTCGCTCCACGAAAACAGAAAATACACTAGTATAGAGCCCTGAGGGACTTCACTCCGCTCAACCATAAGTGGTTAAACAACCAGGGACAATATTCCTAATGGGCCTCCTTGTTTTACCGTTATGACATCTGCCAGGGAAGATAAAACAGACAAGAACCGTTCTTCCTTCATGAAGCAGTATTTCTGAAGTTGGATGAGAATAGTGTGACAGTGTTCCGGTCAGATGTGTGCCAGAACAGAACATAGGCCACCATCAGCTTCAGCTCACAATGCTGACAGCTCAGCTGGCCCCAAGGCTGCACAGCTCCCTCCCGTCTCCTCCTCGCTGTCTTGATATGGTCACCTAGCCACGGCATTCCTTCAGCCCCATTTATACTTAGTTGCGCACGGGGTGTCGTGCAACCAAAAATAGCCGATCTGCAAGCTCACTAACACGTCTCTCTGAGACACATTGTGAGCTTATAGATCGGCTATTTCCGGCGCATGACACAAGTTGACACAACTAAGTTTAACTGGGGCGTTTTCCTGCTGAGGTCACTCACCAACGTGACTCTCTCTCACTGATCAAGCAGACAGGCTCACCCGGTGAACAGCACTGTGGTGTGTTGTTCCCAGAATGTTTCTGTGAATGAAGACATGTAAAGTCATAGCGTTGCTCTGACTGAGCACTTTAGGAACACAGCATTGGATAGTACAACTCAACTCGGCGCAACTATGTGGTGCACCATTGCATTTCCAAGAAACAAGGAAAGAAATAGAGAAAGAAACAAAAAAGAAAAACAGGTCAGATTTGCCAATATGAGCAGCATGAAATACATAAGACGCACGCACGCACGCACGCACGCACGCACGCACGCACGCACGCACACCCGGAAGTGAAGATCGGCCATTGCTAATCTGCCGATCGATACTTTAACTTTCATCAGACGAGTTATTACTGTAACCGCGAGTTAGTGCGTTTATTTTTTATTGAACATCGGTGTTCTGTTCAATCACATCAATCTGAGCCTCAATTCTGAGAAAAACACAGCTAAAGATCGCCGCCAATATAGGAGTTTATGCAGCGGCCATCTTGGTGAGGTCAAAAACACAACTCTGTTGCACGGAGTATGTTGGAGTGTAAGAGCACAAAGGGAAAAAAGAAAAAAAATTACTTTTGACATGAATTGGATTCTTGTTTGTACCTCATTTTGTCAAAAATAAAAGGTTAAAAAAACAAAAACACGATCTAAGCGTTGCCTAGCGACGTGGAACGCTACTATATGGTAGATATAAGAGAGGCTATTCTGGATTAATAATAACCTGATATCTCGTCCAAAGTCGTCTGAGACTTATAGGCCTTCTCCTATCTGTGACTCGTCCAAACTCGTTCTAGGCAGTCAATGAGTTGTAAATGAGGAAGTTATAATAGCAGCATATATCATGATTACTAACATGACAAGCGTAAACAGAGTAATATTGTACAGAATCTCCAGTTTGTCCATGATCTGTGAGGGCTGTGCTTCTTTTAGATCATTCATGCAGCCAGCAGTGTGAGTCTCGTCTCTTCCTGCCACGTTTCCATGTCTGTGCATCAGGTGTGTCGAACGCTCTCTCTCCCAGAATGTCATTTCCTGCTGTGCTCTTCCATGACCCGAATCTCCCCAGGATCGCAATCTGGAGATCATTATCACATGTTTTTCTGTGCTGTCATTGAGATGAACGGGACATTTAATTTAGTAGTGGAGCTGCAACACACTACCGAGCTTCACATGTTGCGGCGGTAGCATACGAGTATTTCTTTAATGTTTGGCTTTATGGGACAGTCAATGAGTGTTGACCTCAACAAACGACTCTCTTCTAATCAATATAAAAATATATACTTTTGGTGTTGTTCCCCTTTGTATGAGGATTAAAGCCTTTAGCCTTTAGTTGATATATAATAGAAAGAGACAGGAAATATGGATAAAGAGTAGGGGAGTGACTTGCAGCAAATGTCCAGCCGGCCAGGAATCAAACCGGGGACTTGCTGTCAGGCACATGTGGTACGCGCCCTAACCACTTGTCTATCAAGTTTCTCTGTATCCCCGTTATGAAGTTAAAGAACACGCGCCATGCTCAGACATGTATCAAAGAAATGGCCACTGTTATGATATTTCACCACCAGCATGTCTATCTTCTCCGGCAACTTTGTTACCAATGTGTCATGTCTGTGATAGATAGCACTTTGGAGGCAGGCTTAGCACTAACACATTTTTCTACATTAATTTGTTCATGCGCAACTTCTGTTGCAAAGACTAGAGTCAGACAGTGAGACTTAACAAGCTCCTCTAATGACATTGTATGATGTCTTGCATGAAAGGAGTAATCCAGGGGAATGCCACCCTGTGTTCAGCTCCATGTTTGGGCTATAAAAGAGTGCTGAGAAATGACCATGCACAAAGCTTAATGTTTTGGTCTTAAACCCTATTATATATCAGGTTTCTAATACCTGACAAAGATGATATGTAGGTATACACGTCGCTTTGCACCGCGGTTCGAGCTCGGAGCTCTGCTGCTCTTGATGCTTTTGTGTGACGCTGTAGTATATGATCAAGTAGGGCGTTCATTTAAGTTAAAATGTAGAGATAAGAGTTTCTACTCGACAGCAACAATATACTTTGTTGACTGAGGTCCCTCATGGGTCTATAGGGGGAAGTATAGACGTTTCCTCCGTTCCCCTCCCTCTACTGTATGTCAAATCTCTAAACCAAAAATAGCAGATATACAAGCTCACAGAGTAGATCTGATATGTCCGCTGAATGTAATGCTTACATGTACTCTATAATGTACGTTTTTAGTTTATTGTGAGTGGAATTTTATCACAGCCGCTACAGTAAATTGTATATATAGGCGTGGCGGGGTTAGAAAGCTGATAAAGGACATTCCACGGGCTGCATTATGCTGCGCTGCCTGTTTTCCTTGGCTGCATTACATTATAAGATAAGATGAACCTTTATTATTCCCCAGAGGGAAACGCAACGGCAGTGAGAATCAAATACAGGAGAGGTACCAGAAGTAGGGACCAAAACGAGATAAATAACAAGAAGATAAAGGTAAAAATATAACAATAATATAATGTAATAGTGACTAGTCCGGTGGTTCTCAGCCCGTAAAAGACCATTACTGCATCAAAAGTAATCAACAAACTACTATACATACTAAACTGGTCACACATGTTCACACATTGGCCAAATTATCAAATAATATAAGGAAGGGGGAAACATTCTTGAAAAAAGCTGATCCATAAGCTTTTGCACCTTGTAGCGCTGACATTTTCACAATATTGATCTGTGGACCAAAAATGTCATGCCAATTCCAAATGCTTGTCAAGCTAGGGTGTCCCCAGTTAAAATGATTATTTTGGGGGTTGCGGCCTGAAAAGGTTGAGAACCACTCTCCTGGTCAATGTGCAAATGTGCCAGAGTTCATGCAGGAGTCAGTAGTCAGGATGTCTAGTTGGTAACAGACAGGGAAGGTCTTAAGGTTCCAGGGAAGGTATTAAGTGACCGCCTGGAACCCCCTCAAGGACCCCGTGTTGAGACTCAGCGGCACATCAGAGCACACAGGTGGCTGCATGGTGCAGAGTGACGCTGTGAAGATGGAGATATTAACGTACAGCATGGCACTCCACCTGCAGCCAGCCGCGCCCGCACTGCAGTTCCAATCCATACTGGGTTATAAATTCACTTTGGACTGACGCGTCCTGGCAGGCGCAGTGCTCTCTCTCTGTGTGTGTGTGTGCGTGCATACACGTCCGTGCGTGCGTGCGTGCGTGTGTGTGTGTGTGTGCGTGGGTGCGCATATGTGTGCGTGCATGTGTATAGAATCACGTGATTTCCTGTTTTCATTCCACTCCAATATTCCACATGTGTGCTCCATCGTTCGGTTCGCCATGGCGACGTGGCTGTTGTTAGACACTCAGTCTAATTGTAGAGTGGAGGAAACATGGAAGAGAGAGAGAGAGAGAGAGAGAGAGAGAGAGAGAGAGAGACGATTATACTTATCAAAAGTGAGAGAAGAGGGGTTGAAGAGGAGGAGTTTGAGATAGAGCAAGAGGTGGAGAGAGAAGTAGAGACAGGAGGAGTGCAGGACAAGTCCTGAGAGTTAACTTATCTCTGAGAGTGAAAGAATGGACCCTTGTTATGCATGGGCTGAGAGACGGAGAGAAGGAGACATAAGAGGGTAGAAGAGGTGTGGGACTAGAGAGATATACAGACAGACAGACAGACAGACAGACAGACAGACAGACAGACAGACAGACATACAGACAGACAGACAGACAGACAGACAGACAGACAGACAGACAGACAGACAGACAGACAGACAGACAGACAGACAGACAGGGACTAGAGAGATATAGACAGACAGACAGACAGACAGGGACTAGAGAGATATAGACATGACAGACAGACAGACAGGACAGACAGACAGACAGACAGACAGACAGACAGACAGACAGACAGACAGACAGACAGACAGACAGACAGACAGACAGACAGACAGACAGACAGACAGACAGACAGACAGACAGACAGACAGACAGACAGACAGACAGACAGACAGACAGACAGACAGACAGAGAAGATTAGAGGCAGAGACGTAGAGAAATGCATAGAAGTGAGTGAACGATGTAATGGTGAGAGAGGCACAGAGAAAAGAGAGAAAACAAGAAAGACGGAGGCACAGAGAACTACAGAGTTACAGTAGAGAGAGTGAGAGAGAGAGAGGGGGGGGGGGGGGTTGGACATAAGTGAATAGAGAGACAAAGAGAAGGAAGGACAGGCATAGAAAAGGTGTGTGCATGTGTGTGGAGCAGAGAGCCGCCCTATGACATCATAGGACGCAGACATCATGCATTTTTTGCCGTACGACGACATACATTCAACTGGAAAAAAAGGCCGTTAGCAGCCAGGAGCCCTCCTGTTCTTTTATGGACGTGTGCGTGCACACATGCACACACACACACGCGCGCGCGCGCACACGCACACCCACACCCACACATACATCAGCCTCCCCTCTTTTTACGACTGGTTCTATAGCAGCAGATCCTATAGCTCTCTCTCTCACACACACCACACACACACACACACACACACACACACACACACACACACTGGTCTCTGGAGCTGCACCTGTCCCTCTCAGAGCTCAGCAGGAAGGGGGCATGGCCTCCTGGCACAGGTCCTGCCTCCGTTTAACACGCTTAATCGCCATGGAAACACACTGGATACGTTTCTGTTTGGCCACCGGCTCCGCATGGCCACCTCGTTTCACAGAGAATCACACGGTATGAAGCAAAGGAAGTCATTTCATAATGGTATAATGGCAGGAGAAACAATGCTGTGAGATAGCATGCATAAGTGGTTCTCTACCTTCTCTGGATCGGGTGGGGGCGGGGCGCTTCTAGGTTCTAAAAAAATACATTTTCATTACATACCATTGTTTGCCAGGTGAAGCCTGGCCTATTTTCTCTCAGGTTGGCTTTGAGGACCTAGTCATGTTTGGCTGCCCCGAGTCTGTACCCATACTCTGAAACGCCGCCCAAGCCAATGGGAGTGCCTCCTAAGCCCTGAAAGGCCGCAACGCGGAAGTGTTAACTCAGACTTTGCAACGCCGCAGCATAACTCTACAGCGGCAAAGGTTATGAGCTAACTGGAGCTACAGAACAAAACACAGTGATTGAACCAACAAAAGCACGTCGGAAACGAACGCAAACAACGCAATGGTTGTCACAGAGAACCAACACCTTAAAAAGATTATAACACAAAAAAACAGGGGGGACGCTTGTTTCACCTGCCAGTTAATGATACGTGTGTCATTCTTGTTTATATTAATGTTATATTATATTATCATTAAAATCAAAGGTTTTTGGCCCACTAGCAATACCCTCGCCGGCCCACCAGTGGTCCCTGGCCCACAGGTTGAGAATCACCGACATGGCCTGGGCCGACAGTGGTGCAGTGGTCAGTGCACCCTAGGCTGCGATGCCAGGCTGACAGCGTGACGCAGGTTCGAATCCCGATCCTGACGACCTTTGCTGCGTGTCACTCCCCATCTCTTTCACCATTTCCTGTCAGTCTATTGTCCTATCAATAAAGGAGAAATAAAAGGAAAAAAATAATCACTGACATAACATATTACTATGTATGGACCATACATTCAGAGTTACACCAGGGTTTCACTGCAGCCATCGGCCCATCGGGCGTCCGTCAGCGCCACGTCATCGTCAACGCAGGGAATGTTCCCTTTTTAATCAATACAGGGTGCTCCACTGCCGACGTTCGTTACCCTGCGCGTTGCGTTTTGATGGCGTCACCCATTCGCTACGGTTCATTTTTTGACGCCGTCCAAATGCAACACGATGCAGCACAGTCAGTGGAGCTCCGGCGTTAAGGGGGTCGTTGCAAATAAAACACTTGAGAACCACTAATACTTGGACCCCTACTGTAGGGGTCCACTAATACTTGGACCCCTACATTCAGTAATTGGGTCTTATGTTAAAAATCACACCCGTGTGAACTGAGTGGTGTAAGGTCTTATATAGCCTGATCAGCTGTGGTCTGACGTAATGTCTGACGTAATGAAATCTCACCCGGGTGAACTGGGTGACCGTAGCAACCATGCTCATTTTTTGAGCACAGACAGACAGACAGACAGACAGACAGACAGACAGACAGACACGTAAACTAACAAAGCCAGTCGTAGGAGTGGTTTACACCACTCAAAAATAAGATATAATATGGGGTCCAGGGACCCCCAGGCGTCGCTGAGGCAGTTCCAGGGGGTCCCCAGCTAAATTATAGTTTGGAACCAAATGGACCTTTATCGGTCTGTAACTCAGAGTGTACAAATGGAACCAAATGGAGCCGTTAGGGTCCATTTGGTTCCATTTGTACACTCTCAGAGTTAAATTAACATTGATTTTAAAATATAAATTGGGGTCCCAGAGATAGAAATGCCATTAAATGGGGGGTCCGTAGCCCAATGCATGTCCAACTGGGGGTCCTTGAAATTAAACGGGTTGAGAATCACTGCTAGAGCCGTAAAAATCTTCTTTTATGGTGGTCCCTGGCATATCTTTTCTAATGGGGGTCCACGGGGCTAATTAGTGTCACTTTTGGGGTCCTTGACATGAAAAGGTTTGGGAACCACTGCCATAGAGTAGCTGCACACCAGTGAGATTATTTCACAACATAGCACAACCTTACGTGTATTATTGCGATTATACTACAGTTTTAATATACATGATAAAACCGTTCCCTCTCCCTTTGTAGCACATCCAGGTCCTTGTTTGAAAGAGGGATAAAATCTTAATTGGGCCCATTTGGGGGTATTTTTTGATGCAGGCAGGCCGTTCGTCAGTTTAGGGTTTAATTGTGATCCAAAATCAAATCAAAAGAGATTTGTTCAAACCCAACAGGTATGACGCATTGTTATGATTAATTCTTGCCCAGTAGCAAACTGATAATGGTTAATGTTCCGTTGTTCTTTCTTGGCAGCTGGCAGCCGTTGCTAGGTTACAGGTATAATAAGCTAGGTAAATAAGGCTGAGTGATACTTTTATAGAGATGCGGTTGTTTTTTCGTGACTGCTGTTTTCAGAATATAGTGGCACTGATTACAATGCCCCTCAACCATCAAAATACCAAGTGTAGTATACATATCACACAATTCCCAGTCACAGTTAAAACCATTGAAATCAATAGTATACTTTGGGTACTTGGTTATCACAGAAAACCATGAACTGCCCTGGGGTTCCCTCTAGTGGTATGTTCTTGCAGCTGCGGGGGTTAATTCACTTTCAGCCTAATATTTACAAATAATGTTCATGAGGAGATTGTCATACCCAGTAGTTACTTTCATTCAGGCACTGGCAAAGAAATACTAACCATATTGTGCTTGTATGGTGGCATTTGGCACACGCGCACACACACACACACACACACACACACACACACACACACACACACACACACACACACACACACACACACACACACACACACACACACACACACACACACAGAAAGGTCCACTACCCAAAAAGGTCATGTTTTTTTTCCTATGGCTAATATCTTTTTGAAGCTTCATAGCTTCAATTGCACTCTGCATATCTCCAAAGCAACTTTGAAAACACTACAGTTCATAATGCACAGTACTTTGCTTGGATGCTATTCGTACCATACACACCAGAAGGACATTTGATGTAATTCCTTTGGGTCTTCAGCTTGGAGTTTTGTTTTGAAACCCTGCGTGCCCATTTGTTGCCTTGTATTTTACCGTGCATCCATCCGTCTGTGTGTTTCAGTGAAACAAGAGTGTGTGTCAGAGGGCGAGGAGGAGGAGGAAGAAGAGGAGGACGAGGACGAGGAGGTGGTGAAGGACACCTTCCTGGTAGAGGAGATTCTCCAACAGGGAGACACAGCCATCATCTACCCGGAGGCTCCCGAGGAGAGAGGAGGCTCAGATGAAAATGGTACCTACAGACAATCCCGCTAGACCTGCAGCTTGCTTCCAATTCCTAGAACTCAACTAGAAAACTACTAACCAGTGGTTATTATTGATACTTAGTAAAACTAAGTATCAATACTGCAATGTAGAAATACTCCCTTACAAGTAAAAGTCTGGTAATCATAATTTGAGTAAAATTACAAAAGTATTGTCGTGGGGGGCACGGTGGCACAGTTGGTAGTGCTGTCGCCTCACAGCTAGAAGGTCCTGGGTTCGATTCCCGCTAGGGGCGCTGTGGGTGCTGGAGGCGTGTTTCCTCCTCCGCGTCATCAGTGCCCAGGGTTGGCGAAAGGGCCTTTCTGTGTGGAGTTTGCATGTTCTCCCCGTGTCCCCTAGGGTAGGTACCCTCACATGCAGTAATCCTGGTCTCTAAACTGCCTCCCCCCGGCCAGCCGGGGCGCCTGATGGAGGGGAAAGGAATAACGTGTTCCTTCCACGCGCTACATCCAACCAGGGAAACTCCCCCTGTCAGGTGTAAAGGAGCAACTTGGACACTCAGGCATGAAGGAAGCATGAGTTCAAGTCCGTTGCTCTCCCCATGTCCCCCATATATGGGGACTAGGTTGGCAGAGGGTGTGTAGAGCCCAGGTTCACATTAGATAATTGACACAGGGGTGAAAAAGGGGTTACAAAATCGTGGGATAAAAAGTATTAAAAAAAAGTATTGTCGTCAAAATATACGTAAAATACCAAAAATAAAAAGTACTCATTATGCAGATTGTCCCGTTTCACAAGGTATCATTATGTATAAAATGTATTCAAATCTTATGGAAATAGCAGATCCACAAGCACACAATGCTCTGCTATTTTCAAATATCCAAAGTTTAAATAGGGCTGAAGTGGTTAATGTGTGTTTTGTAATAATAATAATTCAAAAAGGTCTACTACTCGAGTCCTACTACTAAAGTTTTCAAATAATTGTAGTGGAGCTTTAACGACCTTACAGGCATATGCAAAGGCTAAACTTTGCAAACTTTTAATTTAGACAGCATATTATGTAGACATAGCACTCTATAGTGTATATAGTATAGACTATTTCTATGTATTTGATATATTACCGTGTTGTTGCTTACTGTAAATCGCTCTGGATTAAGAGCATCTGCTAAATGATTAAATTGTAATTGTAAATTTTGTAAAACATCAAAACGTCATCAATTAAAAATAACATAAATAAAGACATCTAGGAATAAATAATTCCTGTTCAAGTTGTACAGTAGAATATAAAACAGAAGAGCGGTAACAAGTACTTCTTCCACCACTGATCATCATCATTGTACCATACATTGCTCTGCATACTTTACAATCACATACACTTATCAAACTCGTTGTATTATAATACAAGTAATGCCATATTGCATCTCCACATGTCCTCTTGCCCCCCCCCCCCCCCCCCCCCCCATGCAGGCACTCCAGATTCCTTCTCCCAGTTGCACACCTGCCCGTACTGTTCCCGCGGCTACAAGCGCAACGCCTCGCTGAAGGAGCACATCAAGTACCGCCACGAGACCAGCGAGGACAACTTCAGCTGCTCCCACTGCAGCTACACCTTCACCTACCGCTCGCAGCTGGAGAGACACATGAGTCACCACAAGAACATGCAGGAGCAGGTACTGCACACAGGACAGGACCAGTGGTGCCAATGCCAGCTCTCGTGAGAGAAATAAGCCAAAACCCACTTCCAAAAACAAGCCAAAAACAAAACAACTCTTGCCAGAGAAATAAGCCCCTCGAAAAACAAACCAAAACAAGCCGAACAATATGGCCATATAATCCTAATAAAAAAAGATTCAATGCATTATCATTATAAATACTATGCATGTCTATAATATTTTATGTTTTAGTAATTTATTATAGCATTACACACATACTTTAGCCAGGGCTTAAAGAGTAGGGACACCAGACCGATTCTGTCAATCAATGTGATTCACACTACTCCCCGAACATTTATAGTATAGTATACATCTCATCGTCCTTTTTTCCTGCAACTCTGGAAAAAAACAAATCCAAAGTTAAGTGGACTTGGCAACCCTGGACAGGACAGCTAGGGAACCTCATTTGGCACCCTGCCAGTGGGTGTTTTCTCAGTGAGTGGTCAGTTTAGAATACGTGTCTGCTGAATAGTCTGTTGAAATTTCAACAGTTGCTTAATAAATCTGTCCTTAATAAATGCATTGATTGATCTAACACACATTTGCACTCAAAGGACCACCATGGAAATAAGTATGCTCTAAAGGGTTTTTTGTGTTTTATCCTTTTGACAGATATGTACATAGTCATTCATTCATTCAAACCTTTATTTATTCCTGAGAGACATTGAGGTTTCCCTCATTTGCAGTGTCGTCGAGATACAGTACAACATAATTCAACATTTTCAAAGCAATAAACAAAAACAACAAAACAGAACAGCAACTGTTCTGTTTTGTTTTGCAACAGCAACAGCAACAAGGAAATCCTCATTGTGTGATCTAATTACTACATGTTTAAAAACAGTTGCAGACACTTGGGGGTAAGTCTGCAACCAAAGATTTAAATTGACTGTATGTAATGGGAGAGCAGATCTTTTAATTTAAGCTGTAAGTCATTCCATGTGGTTGGGGCACTAAAACAAAAGGCTGTTTTCCCCAGTCATACAGTACAGTCATGTACAGTATATGCATTTTTAACACAAACTCAATCAATCAATCAATCAATCAATCAATCAATCAATCAATCAATCAATCAATCAATGTGACAGGCAACAGCGACAGACACTGAGGCTGTTTTACCAGTTGTGTCATTTTTTCTATTTCTATTATCTCTATGGCTATTGTATTTTTGAAGCTTGGCCGTTTATTGCACTCTGTATAGCTCCTAAGCATTAACCACTTAAAAACACTAATGTACAGTACTTCACTGACCAGGGTGTGATACATTTGTGTAAAGTTAAAGCTCTAAATGCAATGCTATAAAGCTTGAGGAACCGAATATAAATGGCCACATGTTCTTTTGAATGGTGTGCTCGTCGTTGTTGATAGTGTTGAGTCACTGAGTGTTTGTTCAGCACTGCGTTGTGAGCTTGTAGATCTGCTATGTTTTCCAAATGGTCGCCTATTATGACGTGCCCAGAGTAGGGAGCGTTCAGGTGAGGTGAGGTGCAACATCATACACTTAAACGCCAGTCAAAAGGAGCCTCATTAATTAAATGAACGCGGAAGAATGCAGGGAGATTGAGTGAAACAAAACAAGCCCCCCCCCTCCCCTGTCATCTGACACCTGAGTGACACAAAACAAGCACTCCCCCGTCACCTGACACCACCATGTGGTCAGGGCTTCTCCAGACAATGAGGAAGTCACAGTGCAGTGCTTTGAATGTGCTGCTGTGCCTAGTAGTGCAGTCTTGGATTACCCACATTCTGCAGGATCAATTCTATGCATGCTTCAAAAGGATATGGAATAATACATTTGTGCAAAGAAAAAGGTACTGTAAAGCTCCTTAATAATTGACATTTACATGGACATATTGAGCAGAGACTATGTTTTTCTGAGGATTTAAACCACACCTTGATGGGACATAATGTGTGGATTGGGACTTTAATATAAATCTGAGCTAGTACTTCTGTAACCAAATGGACTCCAGAAGAGTGTATTTGTATATATTAATACTGGGAATTGTACTTAGTCAGTGAGAGCACATGGTGAACGAGTACAGCAATTAAAAATGACTGTCTGGAACTTGTTTTAGCCAAAACAACTGTTGGCCAATTCCAAAATTCACCATGTTCATTTACTATTTTGCTGGTGAAACTGATTTTGAATAGCCTAGAGCAGAGCATCCAAGCATGGTGGGTTACCTGATAGGCCAATGCAACTAGTCACTGCCACTGGGGATAATGGTAGCAAGTAGTTGCATGTTGCAAGGAGTTGCATTGATGTGGACTGGCCTTACTAGGTAAATGTTTGTGGCATGTATCAAAAAAGACAAGCAAAATACAATATACCATTTGCAATAAATGATAGACTGCAGAGGCTGTTACTATAGCTTTGCCTGGAATTGCATGGGTGAAATAGGCACTCTGAATACATAAATAAATACAAATAATATAAATAATGGTATGCTTTTTTAATTAATAAAATAACATTTTGTACAGAGTTAAAGTATGCTAATTCAATACAACTGATACAACTGGGGTGGTTGTATTGTGTATCCCTGCATGCTCTTTTATTGAGACATTTAGATCATTTGTGTCAAAGCCTACTCAAAGGTCACGTCTCACCTAGACACAGGATCTGACACCAAGATTAAATGTATTCCCACGAGCAAGCAGGCAGGCTCTATTAGCTCATTGATAAATATGTCAGCACTTCTTGCACAGCAAACCGGTTCAAATCCAGGGTAGAAGACGAGGAAAGTTACATAGTGCCAGAAGTCTGTTGGGCAACTCTGGCCGTGGCTCGGTCAATGGAGCTCTTGCACAAGCTCTGCTAAAAGACGGAGGCGGGAAGAAAAATCTTCTCCTCCGACAACAATAGATACATTGGCTGCCCCATTCGCACCTTTAACCAAGTTACAACATCTGCCAACGTGTGCATATCAATGGTCTATGTGTGACCAGTTAAGTACTGTAGTCTGTAGCTAGGCATAGCATAGTAGGCCATAGGCTACTGCCAGTTGTCCATGAGAATGGATAATGTTCCTGCATTCATGAATTAAATGTGCAGAGAATTCTAATTGGCCCAGTCACATTTTTATTCCACCCTACACGGCTGCATAATGCAGCTATAGCTGTAACAGAATAATAATAAAACACATGAATAAATCAGAACAGCTAAGTATGAACAAGGAAGCTTTCCTGTCTTTTATCAGTGCTAGTTAATCAGTAAGGGGCGACCAGGTGCACAGCCAGGGGTTATCTCACCTCACCTCAGGACAGCCCCTACCTCCGTCGCACACAGTCTAGATCAGAGGGGGGCTGGGCACCAAGGTTATCCACATGCGATAGAAAGGGCTGCCGAGCTTCATTCAGTATTTTTCAGTTGCTCAAGTACTCTACTGGTGTATTTCCAGTTTTACGCCTACTCCACTACATCTCAGAGTTAAATATTGTACTTATTCCACTACAATTATTTAACAACTTTAGTTACTAGTTTCTTTATAGATTTTTGATTATTATTACTGAACATACATTAACAACTTCTGCTGGACCTTCTGCACAATGAGTACTTTTGCCTTTGGTACTTAAAGTACATTTTTGTTTCTAATACTTTTGTACTTTTACTTTTGCTCAAAACTTGAGTACCGTACTTGTACTTGTAACATTAACAAACTATTTGTACGATAGGGTATTGATACTTTTACTTAAGTGAAAAATGTGAGTACTATGCCCCAATCCATTTGGTATTTTATGGTGGATGTGCTTTCAATAAAGTATTATTAGTATTATTAGTATTAGTATCAGCAGCATTCAAACCCCAAGAAGCACATTGAAATGATAAACTGCTGAGGCAATTTTGTTATAACACAGAATTTTGCTTAGAGCTCAATGCAAAGAAAAAACTAAGTGAGTTAGTCACCACCATGACCATGATAATGTCAACCCAACAACAACACATCATATTTTACTCTGTGCTAAGGGCAAATATTTGATAATTACCTAACAGTCAAGAAGGTCAAGAAGAGCCTTACCCCTGGAAGGCGCCAAAGGGTGTTTGTGTTTCTGTTCCATTAGCATAGAGCAGGTTCTGTGCTATTACTGCAGAGATAAGCTAATATTACAAGCAAGCAAATTGTTGACTGAAAAATAGCATACCTTTTTATTTAACCTTGTTTCTTCCTGGGCTCATCCTCGTCATCGCTTTCCAAAAACGGATGGTACAACATGGTTTTGGTGCCGGCCAGTGTGAAATACCTGTGTACTACTGAGTATGCAACAAGTCCAACGAGTCATGTCATGTTCTTGTCATTGTTGGCGTTGTTTATTGTCATTCCTCGCACGGTTGGACATACAAATCGGGGAAATAAGCTACTCTGTGTCTCTTCCCTGTGTCATCATTACAACCATGCACAATACAATTAGATGGTTTATGCTGCACAAAAGTAACACAAATCATGCAAACAAGTTGTTTTGTTTTGTGTAGAATTGCAATTTAAAATACATAATGTAACCCAGATAAAATAAGTTATCACATAAAAACACTGACAATAATCAATACCTATAGTACATAGTAGTAGTATAGTGTTAACACTCTAGATTTTTAAACCAATGTGTGTCCAGAAGTTAATAAACGGACAGATAGCTCTAAGCCAGTTAGACGCCAGTGTCAAAACTGCTCTAAGCCTATCAGAAGCTAGAGTAAACGCTTAGTTCCGCCCCTCACCTCCATGCTACTTCCTTGTTGGATAGGTTTGCCCTGGAGAAAGAGAGCACATGTGATCCAGAGAAGAGAGAAAAGAACTGAATAATTATCAAGTTAGTTATCAACCTAGACTTTGTGGTCAAAGTCCTAACATAAAGTAAACCGCTGAGGAAACTGAAGATGAATCTGCTCGCTCACCTGTCACCCTTGTGGAAGGATTTTTGAGGGGAGTTTTCTGAAGAAAAGAATTGGCCAGGTGTTTTTGGAGGGATTATTCCAGTCCCCCAAAGCAGCCCACCAGACCAGACATCGTGAAGATTTGCATGTGAAGATTTAGCTTTTCCTTGGACAGCGGATATCTATATTCAATCAGTTTGCTACACTACGCGCGTGGTAGGACTGTGTACACTCACATTCACTATTGAGTCCTGCTATTGAGTCCTAATAGTGGGACTCACATATTCCATTCACCTGGAGAGGGGGGGGGGGGGGGGGGGTTACAATGTGGGTGAGATTGGGAAATTTGAGGCACTGTGGGCCCTATTTGCGTCAGTGCTAAACCCCTTATCCCTTAACTTCTTTGCTGTTTTTAATATTTTGAAAAACATTTTTGAATAGTTCAAATAGCCGATCTACAAGCTCACAACGTGTTGATGTAGATCAGCTTGTTGAACAATTTTAAAAGGTTTTTTCAAAATAGTAAAAAATGCACAGAAGTTTAGGGATAAGGAGTAAGGCACTGACAAAAATATGGCCGTGTTTTTAAGTCCTTTGTTTCTTTTTGAAATTTGATATGCATTATAATCTGCCTGTAACACATGTAATTACTCAAGGGCTCAAGTGCTCATAATGCTTTATTTATTTTTTGCTTCGTAATGCTTTATAACCATGATAATAACACTTTATAAAGCATTCTATAATGGCATATGGTCTATATAAGTATCATTATGCAATGCTTTTACATTGAGGAGGACTGTGTTGCTGAAGGTTGAGTACGGGTTGCTGGTAGGCCACTCATTTTCTTAGATTAGATCTAAAGTAAACCCCCAGGTGCACCTAGACATTTAACTAGACCTAGGAAACCAAACTAAACCTAGAGTTAAGCTGACAAAAGCCCTTCTAAAAAAAGGGGGTTTTACATTCCATACAGGATCATGCGTTATCATATTTCGTGGTGTTTGTATTTTATAATACACAAGGCATATCTTTCTTTGTTCCGCTTATGGTCTGGTCTCTAGTGTTATTTTATGCTTACTGTTCTCCTTCTGAACCTAGATTTATGATCCATAACTGAGGGTAAGGTATTATCACGTAGACTCTACGTGATAATACCTTACCCTGTCTACGTCGTAGAGGGTGCTACATTAACTTTTCATACCACTTTTCTGAGTGGTATGGATTGCATTTCTTTGTGGGTCAGACAGACGCCAGAGGCTTGCACTCCATGCATTCTGGTATATGTAGGAGCTGTTAGACGGGCTCTGTGAGCTGGAAATAGTGAATAGTGAGGATGATTATTGCTTCAATGCACTACATCAGTGGTTTTCAACCTTTTCCATGTCCATTATTTATTCAGCATTTGAGCCACGGACCACCGTTTGATGACATTTAGCCTCTCCGACCCAACACTTAAAATATTTTGTTATTGTTGGATATGATTTTGTCCACAATTAACATTTTACACTCCATTTTAACATTGTTAAAATTGAGTTTTAATTTACAATGGGTTTATATAGGAAGGGGGTGTGTAATATCAAATATCTAAATATTGAATCAAGCAACATAAAAACTTTTGGGGTGCTCATAAAAGCCTGAGTAGACGTTAAAATGACCCTAAACATGTTTGAAAGTGAAAATATCTTTTTAAGTGGCCAAGTGAGTGGATTTTCTAATCACTCTCTCTCACCTGTCTCTTTCTCTGTGTGCTCCCTCCAGCGCCACGTGGCTCCCACAGCCGGCGGGAACCGCAAGTTCAAGTGTACCGAATGTGCCAAGGCTTTCAAATACAAGCACCACCTGAAAGAGCACCTGCGCATCCACAGTGGTGAGTACAATAATGAATGGACACTGCTCTGGCAACCACAGAGAACACACGTGCACACATACACATGTGCTCGTTCGCTTGCTGTAATCGAGGTCTCTGCTCAAGCCGTTAGTTGGTTGGCTGTAGTACGCTGTACCTCCTTTCATTAAGAATGTAATATGTGTTCTCATGTCTGTTTTCTGATTGCAGTTATCAAATCTACACACCGTTTGTATGTCATAAATTATAACAATAATACAATGATAAAATATTAACTCTTATAGAGGGTATGCGTGTGACATCATCATCAAACCCGGAAGTTATGTAGGAACACCTACTGAGTGGCAAAAAACTACTTTCTGGCCTTGACAGTCCATACATCCGAACAGAAAACTTGAATTTGATTTGCCACAGACAAATGTGATTAGGTTTATAAATATAAACTTAAGTTTCATTTGTATTGTTTTTTTTTAACCCAGACTGATTGATGTGTCATTGTGCTCTCCACAGGAGAGAAGCCATACGAATGCTCCAACTGATTGATGTGTCATTGTGCTCTCCACAGGAGAGAAGCCATACGAATGCTCCAACTGTAAGAAGCGATTCTCCCACTCAGGCTCCTACAGCTCCCACATCAGCAGCAAGAAGTGTGTGGCCAGCGCGACCGCCAACGGTGTTCCCCGGCCGCAAATCAAACCAGCAGCGCCCACTGCCCCGCTGCCTGGACCCATCATCACCATGGCCCGCACCTTGGCTCCCACCCGCGTAGTCGTGAAAGAGGACCCCGAAATCAAACAGCACCCCATCATCCAGATCAAGTCGGAACCTGTGGAGTACGTTTGCAAGCCGGTGGCGGTAGCGCCAACGGCGCTGACATTAACCAATGGGGTGGTAAACGGGGGTGTGGCCATGGCACAGACAACAATCACCACTGCGACGTTGTCCACGACGACGGGCCTGCCGCCAGGCGTCGCCATGGTGGTACCCACGGTAGGCCTGGTGTCGCCGTTCAGCATCAACCTGAGCGACCTGCAGAACGTCCTCAAAGTGGCCATGGATGGCAACATCCTGAGGCAGGTGCTGGGCACGGCCAACGGTGGCAAGGGCATTTTGTTGCAGCCGGCCCAGCAGCAGATCATCAGCCTGCCTGCCTTCGTGGACCAGGACGGGACGACCAAGATCATCATCAACTACAGTGTCAACCCCGCCGCCCCCGCTACCGCCGCCCCCCTGATCCTCAAAAAAGATGCTCCCCCTGCTCCTCCCACCACTACCAAGACCATCACCACCCTTGGACCCATGGTCCAGCCGTCGGACGCAGACGTGCAAAAGCTCCCCACGGACCTCAGCATCGTCAAGACAGAGCCCAGAGAGTACGAGCCCATTAGAACAACGGAAGTGGTAGGGCTGGTGACTCAGCCGGCCACAGAGACTGTTCAGACGGCAAACCCAGAGGCCGCTGAGACGCCGAAAGCACAGAGCACCAGCACGTGTTTGCTCTGTGATGAGTGTCCCGACGGCCTGGAGGCTCTACACCTCCTCCAGCACCGCAAAGCAGCCAATGGGGAGGCGGTGGACTCGGCTGCCCTGGACCCCTCGTTCGCCGCTCTGCTGAATGACGCTGGAGTAACCCTGGAGGAGTCGGAACCTGTGGACGACCTCCTCTCCCTCCTCAAAACGTACTTTGCCTCCAATGCCAATCCGAGCAAGGAGGAGCTGGCCAAGCTCTCAGACTCCCTCGCCATTCCCGTGGAAGTTGTCAGGAAGTGGTTTGCCAAGATGAAGGCTGGGAAAGTGGTGTCTGAGAAGACTCGGGCTGCAGTTTCCGACCTGGAAGGAACTGCAACTCAGAACGGAGACCTAGACAAAGGCTCTGCCCAAGAAACGCCTGCCAAATCCCTTACTGGTACATCCATTACACCACTAAACTCACTCATCGTTGTCAAAAGTGAGCCAGAAGACCCAGAACTCCAGGACACCCAAGCTGAACCCCTGGACCTTTCCTTGCCCAAGCAGACGCCGACTGGATCTGACACCCCGAAGTCCCCAGCGCCAACCAAACAGCAGGAGAAGCCCCTTAACCTGACCTCCCCGTCGAGGAAGGACCATATCATAGGTAGTACCATCTACATCACCTCGCCGGAGACTGGCCTCGTCACAGCAGCCCAGCTGCCCACTCTGGTGGCCCTTGCCGGGCAGGGCACAGTGGGGTGCCTGGGCGCCATCGGCACTGTCACCAAGCGCGCCATCCTCATCCCCCAGCTCACCTACACCTACACCACTACCACTGGCAGCACCACCGCCAAGACCGTCGTGCTGAATGGACACAAGGTCTGTAGGAGTGGGCTTTAGTTCCCAAGACAGCACTTCTTTTGTGATTTAAAGCAATGTAACAGTGCTGCTAGTGAATAATCCAGGGATTGGGTTTTTGGTTTTACACATTATTGTCTGCTTATTTGCAGCAGTCTATATGCATAAAAAACATTTAGGAGGAAGGGAAAAAACACATCAAATAATTATTATTGTCACCTACGTACATAAAGTACTTACTAGTCTAGATTGATTATGTAATATATCTGATAAAAACTACAGAAGGGCGAAAACACAGCAGGCTGCAAAACTATACCCATGATGTAACAACAACACAGCTGAAGCTAATCAAATTAACAATGGGTGTGTGGGGCGCCCGCTGGCCAAGTCCAGGCGCATGCCACATATAGGCTTTGGCCTGAGCGCGGTGCGTGTTCGAGTCCCGTTCATGACGGCCTTTGCTTCGTGTCTCTCCCCTCCTCTCTCCCTCTTTCCTTTCTATCTTCACTTGATACTATCAATAAAGGCAGAAATGCCAAAAAAAAAAAAAATTATAAAAGCAAAATGGGTGTGTTAGATTTGGCGTGTGAATGACAGTATTTTATGCTTGGTACGCCCACAGCTATGGGCACACCTAAATCTCGCACACCCATTATTAATTTTACTAGCTGCAGCTGCATTGCTTACTAGCCTGCTATGTTTTACCCTTCTCCAACAAAAGAACAAATTCACTCGGCATGTAAACATCATCATCATCATCATCTTCATTGTGAAACAAAACAAAGTGGGAAAACTCACATTTCTACACTCACATTCTCAGAGTAAAACTATAACACTCTGGATTGTAATGCGTAGACTACATATCGAAGTAGAGACTCCCTGATTTATTTATTACTTGAGCTTTCGGTATCTTCTTCAGAACACGTGAGAACACTTTGTACATTTACGAAACAAACTTAATACAGTAAGTGCTGCGAGTGGGAAAAGCTCAACATTTACTCTGTGTCCTGGCTAAGTCATTTGGGCTCCATCCAGGCAGAGACCTCCTCTGGTGTGATGACCGGGTGAGGTTAACCAATACCGCCTGTGTGCATGACTGCTGTAGACATTACAATAGCAGCAGCAGTTGGATTCTCTCCCAGAAAAAAAGGGTGGGGAGGGGCCGGGGTCAGGTAGAGCAGACACATTTACATTTGCCAGGCTCGTCATGTGAAACCCCCCTTATATGTCTGTCATGTTGACACAGGTGTCCCCACCTGGTGTTGCTGCTGTCCAACACAAATGCCTATGTAATGTATAAAAACATGGTGCCTCAATCTGAGACTTAATTGAATGCCTAAAATGTTATTTAAACCAATCTGCATGTACTGTATGTATGTTACTACAATATACAGTAGTACATGTGAAGTGGTTGGAGGTGGTCTACCTACTCTTCCATTGAAAAATGTAGACCATGAATAGGAGGGTGAGGGTTCATAGGGGTTAATATCAGAATGAATAGAGCACCAAAGTCTGACGTCAATATCGGTAGAGGGCGCAAATCTACGGGTTCAGGTACTTTTTATTTGCATTGTAATCCCCATAGGGGGACTTTAGACCGCCTCATATAAAAACTGTGTTTGAAAAATAAACATGTCATCCCGGGCCGTTTCACTCATGGATAGGAAGAATCAACTGACTGAGAGAAAACGCTATTGTTACTGCTACTGAAGTTACATTTTCGCTAGAAACAGATATATGAGTGACTGACTGTCGCAAACGATACAGAGACACCTCCCTGACAATAACGCAGATACAGCTTGTTCATTTTTGGACCACAATGCTTATATGAAACGATTTTAAGATGACCCCATGTTATTCTCCATAGAGAAATTACTTCTGTGAACCAGGCAGAACCAGGGGATGAGCGAGTGACATCAGGACTTCGGCACTCTATAATGCCATGTTGCATATTTGCTAATTATTGTTACATATCTTCTTCCGTTTGCAGCAACAGAAAAGGCCAGAAATCAGCACAGAGGTTGTGAGCCCGACAGAAGACCCAAATGACTCTGACTCGGCCTGGCAGCCCTACAAGAAGCGGCGGTTGTTGGACAATGGCGTTTTCCCTTGTGACCTGTGTGACAAGGTGTTCCAGAAAGGCAGCTCTCTGCTCAGACATAAATACGAGCACACAGGTATCCTCCAACTCCTTTTTCTATACAAGCTTATACAATTAATTGTGTACCGGCACCAACCCTAACCCAGAGCCATAGAGTAAGACAGAGTTACGACAACTCTGTTCACTTCACGGGGCCAGTCCAATGGAGGCATTTCTTAGTTTTTTGTATTCATTTATTTATGAAATGTTCGAATTTGTTTTGATAATAATGAGAAACTGAACAAAATGTGGGACATTTTTGAAATATTTTTCAAAATTTAGGAAACAAAACCACCCACAAAAATGTGTCTCCAACACACAAATGGGTCCCGACCCAGTGTTTGGGAAACAGTGACCTAACCCATGAGACTTCTTTTGCATTCTCATGCTGAACTCGAGCATATACTGTAGAGCTACTGCTGAAATACAGTTTAATTTCCAGTGGGAACTTTACCCTCCCACACATTATTAATTTAGCTACACAGGGAATGGATTGACTAACTTCATCAGTGTTAGTGCCATACCCAGGCAGGGGCATGTGCACTGCTGAAACATCAGCTTGTCTTGGGGTGACTGAGATATACATTCTGTAGATTGAGTGAGCCATCGGTCACTTGAATGTGTGCAGATGATGGCCTTAGCAGCCAGCAGAAGTAATACAAAAGTAAGGACATTGTTTCAGCATCAGAGTGTACCGTACTACTTCTAGTACTCTCTCTAGTACTAGTACACTACTATACTAGTACTGTATCACTTGATAAAATCAAGTGTTCAACCTATAATGCACCCACAGTACAGTACACATCTTCTGTACTGTAGTGTAGACCACCAAGGACCGCCCTGTCACTTATTGGAGAGGAAAGATAGTGCAACCACATTTACTGCAAGAGATAGACATAAATAAAGGGAGAGGAGCAGAGAGAGTTAAGTGCACACTTTGCACAGATAAACATTTATAATTCTTAGAAAATAAATACTGTAGCAGGTTAACCAAATGTAATTTTTCTCACAACCACAGCCAGCAGCAAATGTATAAAATCACAATTTACTCACGTACCATTTCTATAGATACACACCATTTTTGACAATCAAGTTGGCCTATTGCATGCACCTGCTGATGGAGATTAATGAATGCTGTAGGCATGGCAACACGTTACACTGGCTTCTAAGTTAATTCAAAACAAATGGTTGAAATATATTTCAACCACTTTCTTTTTTTTGTGGCTTTTTCTGCCTTTATTGATAGGTTGAAAGTAGACTGACAGGAAATGGGGAGAGAGATGGGGGCACTCCGTCAGGCTGGCTCAGCAGCCTAGGTGCCGGGCCATATTTCAACCACTTTTTGTTTCACCTGGTGTCGGCATAGCAACTTTATAAAAATAGCAGATCTACAATCTCACAACAAGTCACGGTGCAATACGTTGTATGGTGAAGTGCACAGGGCTTAAACATAAACAAATATAACCAAATAAATCAAATCGGGACATGGAGGTGCAAGATCACTAGCCTAGTGACTGGACATCCCTGACTATACAATACTGAGTCTAGACTCAACTCTGACTCATGGTAACTGTCTCTCGTTCTTACTTTTCCAGGAAAACGTCCCCACGAGTGCAACATCTGCAAGAAGGCCTTCAAACACAAGCACCATCTGATCGAGCACTCGCGGCTACACTCGGGCGAGAAGCCCTACGAGTGCGACAAGTGTGGCAAGCGCTTCTCCCACTCGGGCTCCTACTCGCAGCACATGAACCACCGCTACTCCTACTGCAAGAAGGAAGGTGGCTCGGGTTCGGGCTGCAGTTCGGTGGCGCTCCGGAGCAGGGGTCTGTCGTCGCGCAGGCATGTCAGGTCAGAAGGCATGATGGTCCGCAGCCCCGGCGGCGGGCCTCTGTCGGACAGCCGGACCACGACGCCGCCCTCGCAGCTGGACTCGGACGAGAATGAGAGCGATGAGGACGATGAGGACGATGACGAGGCCATGTGCATGGAAGACATCCGCGTCGTCCAGGTGGACGACGGAGAGTGCGAAATCTACGAGGGCAACTTCGAGGACGACGACGATGATGATGAGGAGGAGGAGGAGGAGGAGGATGGGGAGGGAGAGGAGGGGGCAGGAGAGTGGAAGTCGAGAGAAGAAGAGACGGAAGTGACAGTAGAGCTTGAGGCAACGACACACAGGGAGGAGAACGTGAGAGACGGGGATGAGGCGATGGAGGGGGAGGAGGAGGGCCCAGAGGGAGAGTTGGCAGAGGAACAGGAAGAAGAAGAAGAGGAGGAGGAGGAGGAGGAGGGCATGGAATGCGAGGTGCTCCATTTAGAATTTGATGAGGACGAAGAGGAAGAGAAGGAGGAGGAGCGAACAGAGGAAGCGGAAGCCGTGGTAAAGGATGTGGTTGTGGAAACGGAGGACAACGTAGCGCGTAGTGACACGAGCATCAGGGAGGAGTCGGACAGCGTCCAGCCAACAGAAGAAGTCGTGACAGGCGACCAATAAACATGGAATCAACATGATTTGTGGGACTGGGGATTCAGGATATACGGAAGTCATACGCCTGATTTAAACTTGGGTCGAGTGTCTGTATCGTGCACCGGAAATAGCTGTCTACAAAACGCTGCGATATGCGTTGTGAGAAGCTTGAAGATCGGCTATTTTCGGTGTGCTGGCCAAGTATAAGTCAGGCGATAGGTGTCAAATAAAAGAGACGAAACCACGTTTCGCCATCAATTGAAAACCACCGCGGTTGCCATGATATCGGTCCACTACTGTGTGCAAAAACCCAGGTGTGCCTGAACTTAAAAAAGGTAGACATTTTTCTTTCTTGAGGAAACAAATAAATATCAGTGTTAAAATTGTTTATAGTTCTATAGATTTTAAAACCAGAACTAAACTTACCCATGGACTTGTCAGTATAGAGTGGAACGATTTTAGGTTTTTTGGTTACTGAGACATCTCCGGTTGGGTTCTTCTTGTTTTGTTCTGTTCAGTTTTTTTCCATTTCATCAGTGTTACTAATCTTGTTGCTCATGTTCGAAGACCTTTTAACCTGTAAAGATGAGAAAGATTTCTATACCTTTTTATTGCCAATGAAGTTTGCTAAATCAGTATTTTATTGAGTTCTACGAACAAAAACCTCTGCACTACAGTATTCCTGGTTTACCTATGGATACAACATGCCTCATGCATTGCCTGCCCTTTGGTGTTATATACATACACTAGCTAGCAAAATGTTGTTCGTGTTAGCATAACTTAGCATATGCTAGCTAGCATATTTTTTTTGTTTTCCATGTTGACTGTTAGCCTTAAGGAAAAAAAAGTATTCTCTCGGGGGAGGGATGGAGCAGGGGGGTGATGAAGAAACTGGTTTATGACGTGGCTTCTGTTCTGTTTGCCATCACAACCAAACTTTGTCCTATCAGGGAAGGCAGTCACAACCTCAAAGCCAGCATTGGGTGCTTAACTTTTTGCTACCCAGCAGAGGCCAAATGGATGATTGGAGACTTCACCCTTTTGAGGATGGGATTGGTCCTACAAACGTGGACTCCACTCATAGGGCCTAACTGAGGTTCCTAAACAAAGAAAAATATGCCCGTTCTTATCAATCTTCTCCTTATTCTTGGTTTACTTTGGTTTTCAGTCAGTGATCAGTGTTATTCTCATACTGTGTGTGTGTGTGTGTGTGTGTGTGAGACTGTGTGTGTGTGTGTGTGTGTGTGTGTGTGTGTGTGTGTGTGTGTGTGTGTGTGTGTGTGTGTGTGTGTGTGTGTGTGTGTGTGTGTGTGTGTGTGTGTGTGTGTGTGTGTGTGTGTGTGTGTGTGTGTGTGTGTGTGTGTGTGTGTGTGTGTGTGTGTGCGTGCGTGCGTGCGTGCGTGCGTGCGTGCGTGCGCGCGCGCGCGCGCGTGCGCGCGCACACAGAGTATATCGTCTCTGTCGGGTGGAAACCTCATATGTCCAAAACTGTTACTTTTCACGATTCAAATTCAAAAACATCAAAAGTAGCACCTCTACAAGCTCAAAACGCTCCGCTTCGTGCCGCTTTGCATGCTTGTACATCTGCTACTTTTGATGATTTTGTGTGATGCTGTAGTATGATCAAGTAGGGTGTTAATTAACAAAAAACACAAAGTTAAAATATGGAGATATGAGGTTTCTGCCTGACAGCGAATATATAATCGCGTGCATGTTGTATGTGAAGGAACGGGGTTAGAACCCCACCCCAATGCCTCCAGCCTTATGCAAGACCTGTGTGCTGTTGAAAGTGCCATTGATCAGTCAGTGTTGTGCTTTTTTCTTCACAGATGTAGCCAGTATTATGTCCCCCTGTGTGTTACACCACAACAATATTGACTAATGTTTGTTCACTTGCTTGGACTTGTGTTTTCACAACATGGGTTTAAAATAGGTCGTTGACCGTTATTATGCTTCATAGCATTTAAAAAGCCTGCCACTGATACATTGTTTGACTACGAGCTGACATGGCCTTGGAATAGTAAAGTTACGTTAAGGCGCTTGTGTGAATTATAGTCGCCTTTTCATACAACGTACCTATATGAAAATGTTTACGTATGTACTGTAACACAGCAAATTATAAAGGCTGCATAAATTTGGCTGATGGCACAATTAATTAGTGGAAACTTTGACAAAACTTTACAATGGCCTTATCCCAGAGTACAGATCCAGGTAACTGCATTGTCAGACAATATATAACGACTGACACTGTGATTTATAGAAATCCTCTCAATACATACAGTAAGGTTGTTAAGACGTATATTGAGGACAAAATGTGGAGAAGTGTCATTCTTAGCTCTTAAGATTGTGTTATTTCAGCCTAGTAAGTATAACGTGTTAGATTTTCATCCTATTGTTTACATAGGCTATAACATTCACCCACATGTAGAGGGCCACTGTAAAGTATTTTAATTGATTTCCTACATGACCATATGGTACTCCCCATAGGCTCAGGAGAAAAGAATGTTTACTAAGATGAAATTGAGATAAGTATCCTGTATAGAATACATTGACTGTCCCCAGTGATGATATAAGCAGGGATATTTAGCCACATCAACCCCTGTTGTGGGCATGTTATTATAGTTCAACATTAAAATAAATAAATAATAAATATTTTCTGAATTTTCCAAATGTTTCAAAAATATCTGGTTTTACAAGCTGACAATGCGCCACCTCGCAATGTGTTGTAACTCGTGAGTTTATAGATTGGAAGTTTTACCTGTTTGTCGTACGATTAAGTATACTGTGTATGGCTATTAACACCAGCTGAACAAGGGAAGATCAGATGTTCCAATTGAAGCATCATTTAGATCTAAATTTAGTTCCAAAGTGAATTTTGGGTAATTTTGGGTACCCCCCGCCCCTCCTACAAGTCACTGTTTCTGGGGACAATTAATTTCCCCCTCCTGATTATGAGCCATTTAGCTGAGTTGAGTGCACTTGCTTTTCTTTCCTTTTCAAAGAAAATGGTGGCAGGCTGTTCCGTAGTCCAGGTAACAAACTTTAGTGAATGTGGTCCCTGTTTTTATGAATGTTTTAAGTTGTTGATTTTACCTAACAGTGTTCTTATCCAGTTTTGTTTGTTTTTTCCATGCGTGTCCTGTGTATGTTTTTTTTTACAATGGCAGTATTAGAATCCCATACCCTACCCCATGTGTACCGGTTTAGTTTTTAGAGTACTTTTTATATTTATGTGTCTTATTTTTATATTTTCTTTTATGGTTATTTATTACACATTGTAGTGTACAATACTGTAGTTTGGATTGATACAATAATATATTTTAGTATGAAAAATAATCTGAAGACAAACAGAAATCCCAATGTGTGGTTCTGGGAGATTACGTTTGTTTCCAAAAAGAAAAACACACAAAAAAAAAAGTATTACGTAAACACAAATTCAGTTTTAAGCTAAAATAAAGGAGAAAAAAAAAGACGGGAATGAAGTGAAAATGGAAACTGTTACATGTGCATCCGCTATCAGGTCCACTGGACCTATTCCTTGCGTTGTTATGAAGCTACTGAAAACTAAAACTCTGTGATTTAAAAAAGCATGAGTCCTTGGTGTTGTCATGAAGGATCTTGTTATGAAGATGTTGCCCCTGCCTCCCCAATCTCCCCCTTTATTCCAAAACCAAATTTATATTGTTGTGCATCCCTTTGTTCTGGTCTGTGCCAAATTGTCACATTGTACTGTTATGTCAAAGGCTACATATTGTCCCCCCCCCCTTTTGAACCCACTGTCATTTTGTATTGTTTTTATTTTAGTTTTGCTCCAATTTTATGACTCCCCATCACAATAAAAATAAAAAATATAAGCAAATGTTTGGAATGGCTTGGTTGAACTCTATAATAATGCACTATGTTTTGTCACTGCATGGTTGCCATAGGCCTACAGTAAATAGTAAATACCCATTATTTTATATGACCTAGGTATGTAGCCTACAGTATAGGACTTGAACCACATGAACTTCCGGTCACAATGTTGTTTCTCCAACCTCAGGGATTGGGCACCATAATAAACCCATTATATGCACATATAGTAATCTGAATAATATGTCATGAAATGAAAGCCAGGAAAAACAAGTGTTTTAGAGGTAGCATTGGTTCTCATCCTGTGGGTCGGGGCCCACGGTGAAAAAGACCATTAGACGGTGCATCGTAATAAAAAAAGTATACATTAAATCCTGGTCAAACATTGGCCAAATTGTCAAACAATATCTGAATTGGAGGACATCGATTGATTGATTGATTGATTGATTGATAATTGTATTAACGGTTTGTAGAATGGGTACAGTTCAACACAATTACAAGTCAATACAAAAACTGCTAAGAGGATAAAACCAGAAAACCGCAGGGCAGTGTAGGCCTAAGTGTTCCGTTCACATCTGTTTTCTCCCCTCCAGGTAGGATTGCATCCACCTCACTGTGCTGGATGCAGGAGGTTCCTAAAATGTGGTGGAAGTTTCAGTTTCTGGCGATGAGTTGAACAAGACATTGAGGGTAGGATTCTCATCGACACGATTTGGTCCTGATGATACTAGACAATTGAGTGATGACTGAATGATATTAGATAATGTGGGGAATGGGAACACGTTGAGGTACATTATTAAGAAAGAGATAGATACTCTCGACCTGTGGAGGTCAGCAATGAGCCGAAAGGCATCCATGCAGTCTGCCAGAAATTAGAAGAAGAAGAAGAAGAAGAAGACGAAGAAGAAGAAAGTTGTTGTAAATCTCCTCCAATCAGAATAGACCTCTCTACCATGTGCAGTTTATTTTGTTTACAATTTGGCGGAACAGGGTAAAATACCGATTCCAGCTGTACCAATTACAGAAATACATGCCAAAAGAATAATGATTAGGGAATGGAAGAAAGCTGTTAGTGAACAGAAGAAAGCTGCACAAGCTGAAAGGAAAAGGGCGCAACAAAAGACCCGAGTTTACATTGGAACGGCTATTGAACGTTGGAAACTGATCAAAGAAGCAAAGGCTTTGAGGAGCGACGCAGAAGTAGCGTTACTTCTAATGTATGATATTTTACTTTGCACTTTGCAGTGGGTATTCTAATGTCGTTAGGCATTTACACTAGTTGGTGTTTACACTTTTAGTTTTTACCCATTCATCGTTTAGCATACTATTTTTGTAAAGCACAGACTTGTTTACATCAAGGTCCTCCATTTTCAATTCGTTATATACACTTCTATGAAAAACAAGAAATCATCATATAAAGAAAGTAAAAAAGGGGGAAAACATGTACAGTATGGGCACTGCAAGTCTGCAATGTTAACTACGATAGGCCCAATTAACTTGAGTTGCTTGTTTTGATTTGCCCAAACATGGGGATATTCTCATCCTATACTATGCCTGGCTGGCATCAAGTGGCATGCCACCACAAATGTGGAATGTGCAAGTTGGCATCTCTATTTCTAGTTCCCTTTGAAATGAGGGGTCAGACACTGCCAGTTTATTTTGTACAGGTATTGTGTTAAATATGGAGTGTCGTGATTTTTATCCACCCTAAAACATGATCATCAGATATTATTATTATGTAAAGGTGGAAGAATTTTTTCAAAAAGGTGTACAGTATTTGTTAAAATGTCATTTTTATATGGACATGCCCACCAGTTCATTAAGTATGCCTGGTGGGTGCGGGTGGTGATAGGTGGTGATCCACCTGAACTGAAGGCGCACCCTATCTTGCCACAACAAAATATATGTACGAATTCCAATCAGAACATCCCACTCCACTGACACATGCCTCCTCTATTTGAGTAGCCTTGGTCGGTACCCAGGCTTTCATTTTCGTCAGCGCAAAAAATGAAAGTCTGGTCTAGAAGAGGCCTATCTCACAGCCCGCTTTCCACGCCCACTTCCGGTAAATAGTGGTGTCTTTAACATGAGCATTTACACGTTTTTTTCTCTGGAGAATCTAAGTACATTTTCTAATGTAAAAATGTGACAGACCAATATTATTATGAAGCAAACAAGATGGTAAATCAGGTCGAACAGATAGAACAAACCTTACCTTGAGAAAACAAAAGTTGTAGACTTATTAAATTACCTCTGTTAACATGTAGCGTCTATGGAGTGACGTCACGCTATCACCACTAACCCCGAAAGGGGGCGTATTTAGGGGGGGGTGGGGAAATTCTGTGAGATAGGCTTATCGGGAGTCAACCCTTCCGGGTGGGCGTCGCTCCAAATTATGTGACGTAGTGCTGCACTAGGGGGGGGAGAGGAGGGAGCGGGGCTGACGGACATTGGTGAACCAATCAGGGTGTGCGCAAATCTCATCCAGTGATAAAATGGCCACCAATGTAATCAAAATGGTCAACAATAACACCTTGAAGACCCTAACAGGAGCCCTCGTACAAGGTTTCTTCGACTATGCATGCTCTTGGTACCACAGCACCTCAAAGGCCCTTAAAACAAGGCTCCAGACTTCCCAAAACAAACTGGTCAGGCTACTACTTGGCCTCACTCACCCAACCCACCTCACCCCTGCCCAGCTGGCTGGAATGGTTTAGGGTTGACGACAGAGTACACTGTACTCTGTCAGTACAGCATCTTACAATGGGTCTGGTCCACAAGATTCGCTACACCACCATGATACCCATGTACCTGTCTAAATACTTCCTTAAGGGGAACTTCACCCTTTTTGCAAAATAATATATGTTAATGACATTTAGAAGATTTAGAACACTTCCCTGGGGGTCTTTATGTGTGTAATATGTGGTTTTAGATATTTTAGATTTTAGCAGTGAGCCCAGTGTCTCTGATGTCATCAACAGTGGGCTCACTTCCTTCCTGGACTACAATTCCCATAATGCTTTGGTACACTGCTCCTCCTTGTGGATAGGGAGAGGGCTGTCTTACAGCGTTTCCAGACCTGAGCCGACAGCCGCGGCCGTTTTCTCTGTCGGCCAGCATCTTTTCCAGGTTTTTAGACAGCTGGTGGATGGAAAAGAAGCTCCACCCACGCGGCTGAATGCCGCGACGGACATATTCCCGGAAACGCTTGCCCCCTGCACGGTGCTGTCTTGTGTCTGTTGGTATTTGTGAAAAAAGAATTGAATGCACTCATGTTAATGTCAAAGCAAATTCCTAACACAATGGCAAATAAAGGTATCTGAATCTGAACCGCCATTAAGACATGCAAACCCCATGACTCCTTCAAAACCGCTCTCATAGGGCACCTACGGACGGCTGCAATTTGAAACTAGCCTCCATAAAATCTGAATTGTGTGTCGTCCACAGTATCAGTCTTTGTATTGAGTTGTAGCCATTCTGCAAACTGTTAATAAATACTTCAATCAATCAATCAATGTCAAGGTTTCAGCCTCCAGGCCGACATGGCCGTTTTAAAAATCGCTGCCCAGCCCAATTGATACATTTTTATAGTGTTTTTTTTATTTCAGTACCAGGGCACACTGGTTGACACCATAGTTGTGATACTCAGCATGGGGTTCAATGCTAATACATTTTCTAGTTTCCTGATTCCGCCTTGTGGTTAGCCAGGTGACTACAAATCATTGACTACAACATGACGAAAGTTACCATCCGCTCCCGACCGATCATAAACCTGAAATGGAATGCTGCCCAGGCTAGGAATTACATAGCATTGGATGAATGATCGGACTGTGCCAGGTAGGATAGTGATGTTATTATTTGAGCCCAGTTATACCAGTTGTATCCCATATTGTAAAGTGTATTTGTTATTGGTGGTAAAAGGATAAGCCCTCATCTTCATCACAGGAAGACAGTACAGTAGGCTACATAGTACAAGTACATCCAATTGGAATCTGTGCTGTTTGTGCCAGCATAATATGGTTGAAATTGAAAAGTTAGTTGATACCACTAGCAGTGCAGGTTATCTGAAATTGGCTACCAATATTCCCCAGTTTTACAGAATTAATTGCATGCCAATTATTTTTGACCCCAAGCGACTTGTTGATGGTGATGGAATCAGTTGACACTTGAACAAAGCTACATACTGTCACTGTATCATGACTCATGTAAACAGATGTTAAGAACATCAAAATTGTAAGGAAAAAATAAGTCAATGTCATCAGAAGAGAAGCATTTGTGGCACATTTTAAAGTGATTTGGTAGCTTTTGAATGACCTTTGTAACCAAACGGACAACTTGAATCTGCACCGAGCCATGACTCTCCAACTACATACCACGCTGCAAAGATGTGCCGAAAACCTTCACCAAGCATTATAGGATTTAAGTTTGTGTATAGTGATGGTGACCATATTTCAAAATATGTCACCTTATTTGAACCTATTTGAACCATTCAAAAGCTACCGAATCAATTTAAAATGTGCCATAAATAGATTCTGTGTGATGGTAATTATTAATACGACTACAAATACTGTACATGTGTTATAAACTCATGTGGATTAACCATAAGCATATGTACATTTCTGCAATTTATCAGCAGCCATATTGGAAAACATGATGCCATATTGGAACCTAATGGTTACCTCCAGAACATATCCTCATATCAAAATGAGGAGGATAGCCCCAGCAAAGTGATCTAGTCCAAAACATATGCCCAGTTGCAGCCATTTCAACTGGCGAAAACTGGAGGAATTTTGCGTGGCTCGAGGTTGATTATCAATGAGGGTCATCTGTGCCAAATTTCATGCTTTTATCACCTACTGAACTATCATGTCAATTTCCCGCCTAACTACAGTAGGGTGGAAAATTATGAATTGAAAAGGGTGGACCCTATTGTAATGCTTTATGGTGTCGTCCACAGTTAACAGTTTTTGTATTGAGCTGTGCTTGAAATGTACTGTAATTCTCCAAACTGTTAATAAATACTTCAATCAATCAAAACTAGCTCGACCTGTGGAGGGCAGCAATGTGCCGAAAGGCATCCAGTGACTCCAGGAGTCCAACTGCCGGAAATTACTAGAAGAAGAAGAAGAAAGTTGTAATCTCCTCCTTTTTTCCAGAATAGACCTCTCCACCATGTGCATTTCTTTGTTTACAATATGGCGGAACAGGGTAAAATACCAATTCCAGCTCTACCAATTACAGAAATACAAGCCAAAAGAATAATGATTAGTGAATGGAAGAAAGCTGTTAGTGAACAGAAGAAAGTTGTTAGTAAACAGAAGAAAGCTGTGCAATCAAAAGCGCAATCAAAGACCCGAGTTTACATTGGACCAGCATATGAACGTTGGAGACTGATTAAACAAGCAAAGGCTTTGAGGAGCGACGCAGACGTAGCCTTACTTCTAATCGATTAGTATGTCATATTTTACTTTGCAGTGGGTATTATAATGTTGTTACTATAGGCATTTACACTAGGTTTGTTGGTGTTTATTGTTTAAACTTTTTACCCATTCATCATTTAGCATACTATTTTTGTACTCTGGCATCTCATTGACTGATTGCACAGTATGAGTATGTAGAATGGGAGAAGTCAATACAATAAACTATGAAAAGCTAGGGGCGCGTTCGGAAATAGCGCACTGAGCGCACGGTGCGGTATTTCCGAACGCGCCCCTAGTAAGAGTAAGAAGCTTGTTTCCATTAGGGTGCTCCATTTTCAATTCATCAGCACATTTAAAGACGTACACATATCCACTTCTATGAAAAACAGGAAATCATCATATAAAGAAAGTAAAAGGGGGGGAAACATGATAGAGAAAAGTACTGCCGAAGCAGACAACCCGCAACACCAGGTTAGAGAAAACATCCTATAGCATGAAGGAAATGCCAGCACTCAATATGTCCTTTTCACATGATTTATTTACCTCTGCCTCTGACGAGCAGACTGCTCTTCTTCATTCTGTTTTCTTCATTCTATCGGGAAAACATGATAGGCCTGGCCTACAGTATGGGGAAAAACCTAAATCTGTTTAGTTGCTGCTTGAGTTTCATTACTTTCATAGCAACTATCTTACTATTGCTCAGTGCTGTTTTTTTATTGCTAATAAAGAATTCAACCAATCAATGTTTATTTATTTATTTTTCAGCTACGACTGTATATCCAAGGGTCCTCCGTCGAGCATTGACGTGGAATTGGAAAGGTATGTTTTTTTCCTTTATGTTAGAACTTAGAATCTAACATAAACACATAAGTCGATCTAAAGACCAGACCGCACCAATGTAACTAGTTCCAACTCCTTGCAATAAAACAGTTTTAAGGCAGTCCATACCAATGCAACTCTTTGCAACTGCCATTGGGGATAATGGCTGCAAGTATAGTTGCATGTTGCAAGTAGTTGCATTGGTGTGTGGTCTGGCCTTAAAAGGATCCCTGGCTAATTAGACAAATATGCCTTAAAACTAAAATAAAAACACCTTATATATTTTATTTCTTTCATAAATAAAGAATCTTTCAGTCAATAGTAACTGCTCCTGTCGCAAGTTGGAATGTATTGGAATAGATTTGCTATAAAAATAACGTAATACTTCCTATGGATAATATGAGCATCAAAGCAATATTTTAAATACTTTTTATTAGCACGTACATTCCATATATTCCATAGGGCGTGACCACACATGGACATATGACATCATCAACTTGCGAGTAGAGCAGTTCCTATTGAGTAAAAGATTCTCTATTTATGAAAGAAATTAAATATTTAAGGTGTTTATATTTTTACATTTTTGTTATTGATTGGAAGTATAATGTTTAAGGCATATTTGTCTTATTAGCCAGGGATCCTTTTAACAGTTAGATGGACTATGGATGTATAATGTGCAGTGTGCACTTTTAGCACAGGTATCTGTGTAAAAGAGTGGGTGAAATTATTATTCTGTACAAACTCACAACTCATTTATGGACCCTACTACTAGATTGTAACAATTTTATAGAGCTAGTATAGAGTCAATCCTAAGGTACGGTATGTCCAGCTGGTTTGGCAATCTGACTGTGAAGTACAAATCTCAAATAAGTAGGCTAGCAAACATGGCTGGGAAGATCATGGGCATGTCCACCCCCCCCCCCCCCCCCCCCCATCACTCCCCAGGCCATCTTTGAACAAGCAGTGTTGAGACAAGCTCGGAATATTATATGTGACCCCTTGCATGTGTTGTACAGAGAGTACGAGCTAATGCCATCCGGTAGGAGGTATAGAACTCCACGGTATGTGTATAACAGATTTAAACACTCTTTTGTTCCCCTGTCAATCAAAATGCTCAATCAGAGATCGCCGAATGCACTTTACTGACTGAAAGCACTTTATTGACTAGTTGCACTTTATCAAGGGAATGTGTGCAATATCTCTGTTTTGTGTATGTTGGGTGTTTCATGGTGTTTTTCCTTTTCGTATGTGAATGTGTCTGTTATTTGTATGCAGCTGTGACTCTGTCTCCAAGACAAATTTCTCCCAAGGGAGACAAATAAAGACAAACCTTGAACCTTGAACCTTGAAACTCATGTAAAAAAAATGGAAAAACCATGCCCAGCAGGGGAGGGGTAAGAAAAGCCCTGCACAGTAAGGGAGGTGATGGGAGCAAGGCGAGGCTTCCCCTCCCCTCTCCATAATCAGAAGCCGCTGAGGGCTGATTTCACCCAACACCGAATACAGGGCACCAAATCAGAGTGGCCACTAGGCACCTGAGAAGTCTAGGCACCATGCTGATGGCCTAGTAGTGGTTAAGGTGCATACGATATGTGTGCAGGTTCAATTCTCAAGCCTGACGACCTTTGCTGAGTGTCTCTCCCTATCTCTCTCCCTGTTTCCTGTCACTCTCCACTAAAATAAAGGCAGAACATACAGTATCTTTAAAAAAAAAGTGATGTGAGTGACGAGGCAAGTTTATTTATTTTGTTTAGGCATTTCAAAGTGCTTTACTCAATACATTAAGCAGTAGCCTAAAGACACACATTATGAATAGGCATTTGAATATAATAAAGAAAATGGAGAAAGTTAAATCATCTCAAGGAAGAAATGCCTATCATCACAATGATAGGCAACAGAAAAAATAAAGTTTATTGGACCCTGTGCACTGCCCTCCAGTAGTACCTTCCTAGACTATGTTTTTGTCCTGCAGGAAACCCTGAAAATACAACGTATGTGTCTTCTTGTAGTTACATGTCTGATGATGATTCGTCCCCTTTGACACCAGAAGAATGTGGTTTTCAGACTCCGAGAACACCAAGCCCACCTCATGTTTCCGAGTCTCTTTCTGACCGGTGAGTCTAAAGTTCAAAGTTGAGAATGTTTACCCTGACAATGGCAACTGGAACCATGTGATGCTTTGTTGTCAAAAGCAGAGTTTGTTGACATTGGATGCAAGCCATTATGTACAGTATTTAGTAACTGGTATTAGTATCTCTTCATTGTGTGTGTGTGTGTGTGTGTGTGTGTGTGTGTGTGTGTGTGTGTGTGTGTGTGTGTGTGTGTGTGTGTGTGTGTGTGTGTGTGTGTGTGTGTGTGTGTGTGTGTGTGTGTGTGTGTGTGTGTGTGTGTGTGTACCGGTGTGTGTGTGTATATATATATATATATATATATATATATATATATATATCCACATTTGGGCAAGTGGATATGGCCGAATTTAGGCCAAGGAGTGTTTTCCGTGCAAAACTAATGCTTGGAATGGATTCAGAATCATGAAAACCCCCTAGTTTGACATGTCACATTCTACTTAAAGTATGATGAAATTTTGCCTTATAATGGTTGTCTATGCTATGGTGTGGTATACAAAAACACATACAAAAATGGCCATAACATTTTTTCGCGATATTTCCAGCAGAGCAGACCCTAATGACCAAGTGAATAGAAAAAACACAAATTAAAAGTTTGTCATGACATCACAGGTCCCTCTCAAATCTTTGGTGCTGGCCCCTCCGGCTATAACCGGTGTAGTCTGTCTCTGCGTTGTGTTGAAAGGACTAGACGGACCCAGAACTCTCTTTGGAGACAACCTCCATTTATTCTGACAAGAAATAACAAATATCACGTCTCCAGGTTAGTTCTTTTCGTAGTGCAAGGACTCCCCTCTCATTCCAACACGGAAATACAGAAGCAGAGCGACAGTAACAAAACATGCCTGACAAGAAATAACAAATATCACAAAGGCATACAGAATCTTAAAAAAAGAAAAAGTGATGTGAGTAACAAGGCAAGTGTATTTGTATAGGAATTTAAAACTCATTAGTCTTCATTCAAAGACAACACATTATGAATAGGCATTTGAATATAATGAAAAATAAAAACAAGTACAAATTTAACAGAAAGGGGAGAAAGTAAAATCATCTCTCAAGGGAGAAATGCCAGAAAACAGAAAGTTTATTGACCCCGTCCCCGTGCACCCCCCTCCAGTAGCACCGTTCTAGACTATGTTTTTGTCCTGCAGGAAACCCTGTAATACAACATATGTGTCTTCTTGTAGTTATATGTCTGATGATGATTCGTCACCTTTGACACAAGAAGAATGTGGTTTTCAGACTCCGAGAACACCAACCCCATCTCATGTTTCCTCGTCTCTTTCCGACCGGTGAGTCTAAGGTGCTGTCTACACGAGGACTTATTTTGCGTTACCCGCACAAGTACTTAGCCGATCTGCCCTTTCTGCCACACGGAGACGGCGTTTTGGGGGACTTAACCGGTTCTTTTTTAAACCGGCTCCCAGAGTGACAAACTTCGGAGACGCTACTTTGTCGTTTCCGTGTGTACAGCAAATGCCACCTATTTGCTGAAACGGTGACGCCCCCTCCAAACTAACCTCACGTCACCAGGCTTTCCACCTCCAGTAGCCTATACAACAGATGGCTGCGTCCATGATCATCAGCCGTGTGTGTATATTGTATTTGTATGTGAATGAATGCCTTTAATATTGTTTGTGCATTTGTTCATGAAGTGCTAATGGTTTATTTCACCATAACAACACATAAGTATCACAGGCAGCTATTTTATATTTGCACATAATGGTCCTCATTCACAAAGGAGAAATACGCAAGAGTGTAACGGAAGCGGAACGGAAGCGTAAACTGATGCGGGAAATTCCGTCCGATCACGCAACGTTGTTTTGCCGTGCAATTCAAAGAGCGGTGTGTACCACAGGTACGCAGGTGTATGTTGTGAGGTACGCAGGTGAATGCGAGCGGGTGCCAAATGATCGGAAAATCAGCGGATAACTTCATTTGCATTGATCCACGCCCCATTTCACACCATAAAAGGAGTCAAGCATGACTCAGCAGACAGCAGTAAAAAAAACAAAAAAGAACTATAGGCCTTACAGCTCAAACGAAATAGAGGTCCTCCTGACGGAATGCAACAAAATAATGATATTTTCCAGTATAGTGGCTTCACAAATTAAAATAAAAATGAAAAGAAATTAGGCTATACTGCCGCGGTCAGTCAGTGCTGTGCAGATATATCATGAATATAGCCCTCTATTAATTTCCTAATTCCACAGGACCACAAACAAGTTTTTGCACCATTGTATAAAGTATACCACTATAGGCCTACCATACAAACTGTACAAACTGACACTCAATCCATCAAAGGACAGGAAATTAAAAGAAAATGATCTGACCATGTCAAGCGACGACCACCACCTGCAGTCTCTTTTTTTACATCCATATACCATTACATTTGTGCTTGATTCTTTATATTGTCTATAGCCTACCATTAAACTATATAAATCATTTTCCCAAGCTTACAAAACGGTGAACGCTGCTCCGCACCGCTACAGCAATGGCAAGCTGACTTACGGTATAAAATGCAGCTTGGCCATTTATTTATTTAAGTTCGGGACCAAGGCAGCAAGCTAGCCTATACTTGGCAATTATATTATAAAGCCTTTTATTTTCTATTGAACAAGTCTCACACCTTTGCAGAGGTAAAACATATATCCGATATTTTTATCAGAGCTGCATTGATTCATGCGGGGAATAGATTAATATCATCTCACTGTCATCTGTCTGAATGCCATGTGGAGAATGGATTTGTTCTGATCATGGACACGTAGGCATAGGCCTATAGCTATTTAAATTTTCAACCATATACGGCGGGTAGCCTCCTCTTTGTCAGATCTAAGTGCAGGTTCATTTCATGATGTCGTCATATTAAAAATTAAAATGATTCACGGGACATTTGGCACCAAACTTGATTGATCTCATGATGAGATCAATGTAGTAGCCTACAGCCTAGCTATAAGTTCCCCATATTATAATTAATTAAGGTGCACTGGCTTAAAACTATGACTGGCCGAATTGCACGCGCTGATGCAATAATGTGGACTTCTATATTTCTATAGGGCTAATTAGCCCTCGTGACTGCTGTCTGTCTGTCAGACCGGCATGTCTGTGAACCATAGAAATAATCTGTTCTGTCCGGGCCAGGCTCGCCGTTATATTCATTTTCCAATGTGAATTTCACCCAGATTGGACTGTCCACACACACACACACACACACACACACACACACACACACACACACACACACCGACAGTGTGACTCAAAGGAGCTCCGTAACAAAACAATTTCAATAGGCCTACTGCAGGCATTACTACACTAAACAACGTTGGATTCGTACAGTGCAGAATGCAGATAAGTGTATGTTCTTATAATAATTGTGAGTTTGTTTTTTAACATGCAGCGCGAGTCCGCGAGAGCCGATCTACAAGCTCACAACGCGTTGCACTGCGAGTAGAAAGCTGTCAAGTGAGCAGCGCAATCGCGCATGCTAGAAATATCCTAATAAATAAATAAAAAGGTGTCGGGCTTGCAGGGGCAGTTTCTGTATGGGACTCTAGGCTAACCTGCCTCTAGAATGCTTGCATTTAGGCATACAAGTGATACTTGGCTTTTATATAAGCTATCATTTTTTGTATGTGCTGACCAATGTTGACACATGCCTACATATTTTATCTGAGGTTTGGGGACTTTTAATTGAGTCAGCATGAAGACTAAAGCCTTCTGAATAAATCTACGCAAGCAGTACACGACCCTCTGAGGTGGCGCAGCTTATAGCGGAGTTTCCGACCAAACAACGTCACCGTCAAGTTCACGTTCAACTTCATGAATTCCCACGTAATGTGGGAATCCACGTAAATGCCTGTCCGCTCACGCTCCGCTCACGTTACGTAACGTTATGAGCGTAAACGCCGTTGTGAATGAGGCCCACTGTCTATAAATCTCTTCTCCGAAAATAGTCGATCTGCAGCCTGTGAGCTTGTAGATGAGCTATTTTCGGAGAACATATAATGGAGATTATTTTACAATATAGGCTACATCAACATACATGACTACTATACATCCATATCTAGTGTTTATTTAATCACTCGTTCCTAACCTGTTCATGAATTACTTCAAAATTAATACATTGGTTGTAATGATAATATGTAAACACTGTGTATACATTCATTCAATCACCATCACCTTTAATCACCATCTTAACACAATACAATACATACAGTACAATGTTTGAAACCCCCAACAGTTAAAAAAGCTATGACAAGTCTGTAAAGTGTGTATAAATTGTTTAATTAAATAAATAAATAGGCTATTCCAGATGAGTGCTTAACAAACTGCTTGTTGCTTTCTGCTCCAATCGGTTAACCTGCTCATATCTCGGTTAAAGTTTAGAACATGTTTATGGATGGCATAAATAGGCTACTATACTGGTGTAGTGTAGAATAGATTAGTATATCTAAGATAGGCAGCACACAGCCACCGCTGCTCCTCACCGCTCCTCTACCACTCTCTGGACGACATGCATAATTAACATAACCGCAATGTGGACGCTCGAAACTTTGATGCCGGCTACAAACTTGTGCGGGTAACAGCCCGATCCGTTCTCGTGTGGCGGGGGTGAGGGGGGTCTAAAGTTCAAAGTTGAGAACGTTTACCCTGGCAATGACAACTGGAACCATGTGACGCTTTGTTGAAATAAATAACAAAAGCAGAGTTTGTTGACAGTGGATGCAAGCCATTATGTACAGTATTTTTGGTAACTGGTATCAGTATCTCTTCATTGCATGTATATTCAGTATATTGTGTGTGTGTGTGTGTGTGTGTGTGTGTGTGTGTGTGTGTGTGTGTGTGTGTGTGTGTGTGTGTGTGTGTGTGTGTGTGTGTGTGTGTGTGTGTGTGTGTGTGTGTGTGTGTGTGTGTGTGTATATATACTGTATATATATGGAAATGACAAAAGTACCCCTTCCAACCCTCTCCAATATTCCACAAACCATTTTCCTTCTTGCATCCAACCCTGTGATGTCTATTTTAAGTGTGCTGTCTGTGAGTGTTTGTGATGGCATTACTCCAATCCACCTTCATTCCTCAGCTCAACACACCAGCTGAAACTAAATGATGTTCATGAATGTTATGGAGACTCTGTTGAGGTGAATACCGATGACACCACTTACATCCCTGCTCAATCTGTGTTGACAGAGTCAGCACTATCGTAAGTCAGCTCTAATTCATAGCTTAGCTATAATAATGGCCAGTTGAATATAACTAGTGTAATATAATATAATAGTCGTAGTAATCGTACCAGTACTAGCATAACAGTCACTTGTTCTGGTATTGATTATATCATTTGTTTAATGTGTCCCATTCTCTCCTGTCCTTTAAGCAGACAAGACTCACCCTCCATCAATGATGTCGCTAAATACATTGTGGATGAATACTGTCTCCTCGAGCTGTTTGAAGACTGTCCAGAGTGTGGCTCCATGTGTGACGTCCAAAAGACAACAACAGGGACCTTCCTGGCTGTTCAGCAGCTGTGCCCCAAATGCCACTTCAGCAGAAACTGGAGGAGTCAACGAACAGAGATGGTATTTAAAAGCTAATTATGTATATTCATTATATCTTGAATATTGATGTAAATAAAGGAATGCTGAAAAACACAAACATATTACACACTCATAAATAGGCCCATGCACAGGAATGTCTTACCAGCCATTAATACATGTTACATTAAGAAATCTTATATGGACCCCAGGAAGACGTCAGCGTCAGCTAATGGGGATCCATTTAATAAACAAATGAAACCACATGGATCAAAAACACTATCTGATCATGTTTTTGGCACACCCCAATGTCTACCCACCAGAATGACATACAGCCCCTAAGGTTTTTCTCTGCCAATAGAAAGTCTGCAGCATTTAGCACTTAGCAGGTGCTAATTTTGGATTCTGTCAGTAGATACAAGTATCAGAATAATCAACTATTCATTCATACCACGCATTTTTGGTTAAACCGTTAAAAAATAGTTTTTTTTAATTGTTAATAAATGGTTCATTATCCGCTAGACAAATTAGCCAAAGTTCCGTAGATGCAAATCTTGGAAATCCTTAGCCCACTTTTAACAGATGGGCACACCTCCAAGCTAAACCAAATGTACGATCTTCCGCCGTAGTCTGAAAACCCACCTTTTCAGACTCCATCATGGCCCATAGCACTTACCCTACCCCCTTAGACAGCACTTCTTAGACTTATATAGCATTTGAAACAGACTTATAGCATGTCATGTAGACAGCACAATAAGTGCATTGTATGTAGTCATAGCACTTCATAGTATATATGTACAGCATAGTATAGCACATATGTGTAGTTTATATGTATAGTGTCATTATATAGATATGTTCTAGTTATAGTTTATATGTATAGTGTCATTATATAGATATGTTCTAGTCACGGTCTTAGCTTACGCATGTTTCGCGATAAATGCATTTTGTTACATATGTGATGTATTCCCATGCTTTTTGTTCTTGCCTATTGTAAGTCGCTCTGGATTAAGAGCGTCTGCTAAATGCCTAAATTGTAAATTGTAAATTGTATGTAATGTAACTGAGAGAATCGTTCCAACTGCAGACTTTACTAGTCATCTTATCTCTTCTCCATCTTTTACAGGCAGTCCCCTCTGGTGAGGCTCACAGCTGCACCGGTGATCCAGAGACAAGCAACCTCAAAGCCCACATCCGTGTCCACACAGGAGAGAACCCCTATCAATGTCAGCACTGTGACAAGTCCTTTAATCACAATGTTAGCCTGAAGAGTCACATCCAGCGTTATCATGGACAAGTCCCTGACCCAGGGGAGAAAGTTCAGATGGAGAAGACAAGTAGAAATGAGTCTGAGGTAGAAAAAGATGAAACAATTGAAATGGAGAGCAGTGATGTTGATGCTGAGGAGGCCGAGCAAAGTATGGAGCACCACAATATAGACGACGAGCTTCCAGGTGAAGGACCAGATGGCGAGCTGGATAGTGGAGATCACAATTCAGACCTCGATTATGCTCCCCTTGAGTATCACAGTAGCGACAGTGACTCAGATTCAGACGACAAACATACAGATAAGAAAACATTGCCTCTGTCCGCATTGGGAAAGAGGAAACTCTGTTCTGAATGCGGAGCATTTTTCTTCAGTCAGACTCGGAAGGCTCACACGTGTGAGTACAAAAAGCCCTATTCTTGTAATGTGTGTGGCAACAGATATTTATGTGAGTTTACTCTAAAAGCTCACAGCAAGATCCACAAGGATGGCTACAAGCATGTGTGTAAGTACTGTTTATCAACCTTCACAACGAGGACAGACAAACTTATCCATGAGCAGAGCCATTCCTTTGCAGAGAAGCCCTATCAATGTCCTGACTGTGCAGAGGTGTTTGCCAAGATGCGAGAGCGCCATGACCACCTGCTGACTCACAGAGGTCCCAAAAGACATATTTGCCTCGTATGCAATATGGAGTTTTCAAATGACAACAAACTGCAGAGGCATGTAGTTGTGCACACAAAAGTAAAGCAGTTTGTATGTGAGGTGTGCCAGCGCTCATTCAACCAGTCAAGCCACCTCAAATCCCACATGCGTGTCCACACAGGAGAGAAACCCTATCAATGTCAGCACTGTGACAAGTCCTTTAATCACAATGTTAGCCTGAAGAGTCACATCCAGCGTTATCATGGACATGTTCCTGACCCAGGGGAGAATGTTCAGATGGAGAAGACAAGTAGGAATGAGTCTGAAGCAGAAAAAGATGTCACTCAAGAAATGGAGAGCAGTGCTGTTGATGCTGAGGAGGCTGAGCAAAGTAAGGACACATTGTGCAACGCTGAGAATGGTGCTGAGGAGGAGGCAAAACAAGAAGACAGATGTACAAATAAATATCCTAGGCCCACAGGCCTAGGGTATTTAGACCTACCTAGAGGAAGGCCTAAGAACAATGCAGTGATCACCTCAGTTGACGCAAACCTATTGAAGAGACAGATATGCATCGGAGATGAGAATGAGGAAGGTCAGGGCAGCAGTGACACGGCAGATGTGGAACAAGAGCATGACAGTGACTCAGATTTTGACCCAGCACCAGCAGGGCAGAGAAGCAAGAAAAAAGGTGGGGCCCAGTCCCGTAAGGTCAGAGGGAGATGTAGAGTGAAGCAAAAGTAGAATCCATTGGTCTGGCTGTCCTGTAAATCAGTGGTTCTCAACGTGGAGGTCCTCAAGAGGTTTCCAGGGGGGGGGGGGGGGGGGTCACAATTACTACATATACAAGTAAATAGAAAACTATAGATTCTATAGAACATACAAGAATGGCTATTTTGATCAGAGATTCACTGGTATCTCTCTATCTAAAGGACATAGACAGTAAAGGGATACTGGAATGATTTTTTTTTCTGGCAGCGGAGCTTGAAATAAAAATAATATAATATATAAATTCCACAAATCTCTGTGAGTCTGTATGTGAGTCATGTCTGTCATGGTATCTCTAGAACCGTGCTTAGTGTGAATGGCCCAGCTGCTCAACAGTGTGTGACCCGAATACGACCCCAATCATCTGCAGGGGTCAATAGGTCGTTCTCTAAACAGACAGAAATAGGGACACACACAGCCCTACTATACAAGCCCAGCAATACAATAACAATTGAGGTCAATTTATTGAAAGTTCATCCCATCCAAAGGCCTACAAATATGACACCTCTTAAGGTGGGTTTCCATAACATGGCCTAGCACCACATCAACCAGTTGTGTCAGCGTTTCCACTACAAGGTACTGGGCAGAGTGGTGTGAAAGTGGTACCATCTCTAGGGTAGGTCTGAGTTGGGCTAAACGCGTATATCTATTCTACGTCCGAGCATAGACATGGTAACGCCCCTCCTGCCTCTGATTGGCCTACCGACACTGCCTGTCTTGCCCCAATGGTCTCACCAGAGTGACCAGACTGTCCCCCGAGACGCGAGGTTACACCGTGGTGGGACATAATACAAGTACAAGAGAATGGCAGCTTGGCACGCACGTAACTTGTAACTTTTATTTTTGTAGAAGAGGCAAACTAATATTATTTATGCCGTTCGCTTTGATTGAATGATTGATTGAGCACGATTTGATTTGGGTGTGTTCTAAATTAAAGTGTCAGTGTTGATTATCGTGTATTATCGGGGCGACTGTGGCTCAAGAGGTAGAGCAGGTCGTCCAATGATCCATGGGTCGGCGGTTCGAATCCCGGCTCCTCCTGTCTACATGTCGAAGTGTCCTTGAGCAAGACACTGAACCCCAAATTGCTCCCGATGTGCTGGTTGGTACCTTGCATGGTTTCCGCCACAATCGGTGTATGAATGTGTGTGTGAATGGGTGAATGTAATGCACAATCTATGTAAAGCGCCTTGGATAAAGGCGCTATATAAATGCACCATTTACCATTTTAATCTAATTATAGTAAACTAATACTATTATACTAAAAAAGATAAAGATCAAGGGAAAAGAGACCTTTTTACAGTACAATAATGTTGAAAGTTTACACTGTACACATGTAAAATAAACTGCATAAACAATATATTAGTTTGCCTCTTCTACAAAACATAAAAGTTACTGTTGCGCGTGCCAAGCTGTCATTCTCTTGTATTATATTGTATTGTATTATTTATTTATTTCCCACCATGGAGTAACCTCGCGGCAGACTATCCAGCATAGTGTATAGCTAGCTATATCCACCTTGGAGGAAAGTCTGGTAAGGCCGGCAGTGTCGGTAGGCCAATCAGAGGCAGGCGGGGCGTTCACCATGTCTGTCTATGCTCGGACGTAGAATAGATGTACACGGGCTAAACGGGGCCAAAGCAGTGATGTATAACCCTACTGCTACTGATTGGTCGGAGAATCCTCAACACATCTTGTCACAACTCACAACTGATTTTAGTTTGTGAGTTGCAGCTGCTATCGATGCTTGATTGTTTTTATATATTTGTATCTGTGAGATGTGTTTTAATATTGTTTGGTAGCTCGGCAGTGTACAGATATACAGAACCAAATACATGGATAGACCCAGCCATTCCTTAAAGGGATCGTGACATAAAAAAATATGTTATTATTATTATTTTTTTTGAGGGGCGCTACAAACATTAAACAGGTTTAAGAGTGTCGCAGAGAAGTAAACAAACCAAGAGAAGTAAACAAACTAAACATGGAGGAGCTGGAGGAGACACCGGCACCACAAAACGTTTCATTCACTACTTGGAAGTATTCACATTATTTTGAGTATGTCCGCGATAAAGACGAGATGAACATTATTGTCCGCTGCAAGTTGTGCAAAGGGAAGAAGGTGTGGTGTACACTATACAGTACACTTTTCAGAGTTAAATAAACACTGCAGAATAGAGCGTCGCAGTCCCGCCCCCTACCATGGCCCAGGAAATGATTCTCCATTCATTTTCCTCATAGACATTTCAGAAAGTATTTATTTAAAGACGTTTACGCCGCGGACAAAGCCAACTCGAGTCGTGACAAATCATGACCGAACAAATAATTAGAAAGAAGAAAAAAACGGCAGGTTACAACACTTTTTTTGTTGTTTTTCTTCTTTGTAATTATTTGTTTGGTCCAAAATATTGTTTGTGTTGTCATGAGTTGTCACGACTCGAGTTGGCTTTGTCCGCGGCGTAACCGTCTTTAAATAAATACTTTTTGAAATGTCTATGGGAAAAATACATTGGGATTCATTTCCTGGGCCATGGTAGGGGGCGGGACTGCGACGCTCTATAGGGGGGGGGGGGGGGGGGGGGGGCGACGACAAAAGATGCAATTACTGGGGGTGAGAATTAAAAGTAATAAGTAAAGTAATAAGTAACTAGTTACTTTTGACAGGGAGGGAGTAATAAGTAGTGTAACTATATTCCTACCTGAGAATGGTGGTGATGAGAAGAAAGAGACGGCGGGGAAAATAAAAAGGTGCATGGGTAGACATAGGAAGGCCTAAGAAGAATTCAGTGATCAGTTAGATGATGCGAACCAGTTGAAGAGACTGTTGTGGTTTAGTAATGGGAAAGGCCAGGGAAAGGGTGACTCAACAGATGAGGAGCAAGAGCATGACAGTGATCCACTTTTCGAAGCAATTAAAAGGAAGAGGAGAAAAAAGAAAGAAACATGCAGAGGCCTAAGAACATGCAGTGAGAGGCTTTTATGTATTATCACTGGGCCCCACCAGTGAATGGGTGGGGCCCAATCCCATAAGGACAGGGAGAAATATGAAAAGGTTGGTCTGGCTGTCCTGCAAATCAGTGGTTCTCAACGTGGATTCCGGAAAACCCCCAGGGGTACTTGAGAGGTTTCCACGGGATCCTCGACTAAATTATTGATATCTTCACAAATATTATGTTAAGTAAATACAACTAGAGAATTTTAATCAGTGTTTCACACTGTTCTCTTTATACCTACAGGACATGGACAGAAAATGAATACTGGACCAAATGACATGCCAAATTGGACCAAATAATGTTGACTCAAACAAACATGTTAGACTAGATTTACCCAGAAAACAAATCTTATTAAAGGGATTGTGACATAAAAAACACATTTTTATTTTTTTGTGTTTTTTGGCGTGTCTTGACATCAATTTCACACAAAAAAAGTACTTTGAACATTCAGTGTATTCTCTGTTGTCTGGACTTTTGTGATTACTTATGGCTCATCTGGTTGGACGGCGGTGTGATACGTATCATACCGCTAAACCTCCGCCCCTCTCCTCTGCTCCCTGCCTACCAATTATTCTCCTCCCCCTCGTTCCTCTCCTCTTCCTCCTTCTCCATTCTGACCGCGAATGTATTGTTTGTTTCAGTAATAATGGCTTCTAGAGATAAAGCAATCTGCTCTGTTGTTGTCTGTGTCAATCAACACAAATCTTTACACTATCCACCAACTGGCCTAGATGAAGACACACGCTCTAGGTGGATGGATTTTATTTTTGATGGTAACGTTCCAACCAAGATGCCAAAGAAGCGCCTCTTGGTGTGCGCACATCATTTCACCCCAGAAAGTTTTTCCAACCTCGGTCAATTTCAGAGTGGATTTGCAACCAAACTTTCTTTGAACCCAGGAGCAATACCCAGTGTTCGTGTTCCAATCCCAACTGTAAGTATTTATAAGCGCTGCTTTGTGTTAGCTGTGCCACAACAGTTGATGTTTTGGTTGTCTGATCACGTGGACTAGCAATGCGTGTGATAGAATCATCCACGTTATCAGTCATTTTATATAATCGATGGAATTACATATCCCCCATGTTATGCAAACTTGTACAGTATGTCTGGGACATTCGTGTGCAGGCAGCAGGAGCATAACATATGACTTTACTGCTGTTTACAAACATCTGCCCATAGGCCACGTTGAATAGAGTCTCTAATTGTGGTTCACCCCTTCAGTACATGTATGCAATGATAGTCTTATGACAAATAACACATTTTTATCTGAATTACTTTGTTACGTTACAGCCGCGGCATACGGCCCATCAAACGGACATGGTTCAACACACACGCTGCAAAATATGGCCTAAACCATGTCCGTCCGTTCCAGTCGAGAACAAGTGTGTCAGTAAAAGCATTCCGTTGAAATGAGACTGTTCTGTAGTTGTACGAAGGAATTATTATAATAAAGCCGTTATTATTGGAGAGAAGTTGTTTTCGTTTCCGTGCCGTTCGCCACAATATTTCGGGCTTGTTGCATTGCATGAAATGGTTGTTGAAACCGTCGCAGAACAATCCGTCTCGCAACTAACGTCTTTCAGAATAATTTCATGTGGTTAAGTGGTTAGCCTTTCTGTGTGCTGTGTGGAAAGGTCCCCCATAGAAAAAGTTTGACAACCGCCGCCATTGTTGTTTTTCACGACTCGGACTCGATACTATCATGTCTAAAGCTAAGGGTAAATCATCTGTAAGGTCCCATAAATGTGCAGTTAGAGACTGTATCAACCAAAGCTACGCTACCCATGCAGTCCCTGTTCAAGAGGACATAAAAGCGGAATGGATTCATTTTATTTTTAACGGCAGCCTTCCTACAGTGATTAAGTCGAGTCTTTTTGTGTGTCAGAATCACTTTACGGTGGATTCTTATGAAAACTTGGCGATGCATACGGCTGGTTTCGCAGCAACCAGGCGTTTGAAGCGGGGAGCAAAACCAACAATCCGTCAGTTAACTGTAAGTACTTAAAGGCATATTATTATTTATAGGCAACATTTAAGCCTACATTTAAAATATGTATACGGTTCTTCTTCTATCGATTTAAATGGCTGGTTACTACCATCAAAGAATGTCCATACCGCCACCTACTGTATGAAGTATAAATCGTACTCATTTACAAAATTCCACACAAAGTGATCCCCTTCCATATTCTGTCCATTTCTATATCCCAGACCATGAGGCCTGAGATGATGACGTACATCCCATAGACCTAAAAAGGTTCCGGCTCTGGGGCGTGTGTGAAATGGAAGGCACCATTTTCCTGAGATTCCTTGCGAAGCATGAGTGGAAGCGTGGAAAGTAGTCACTTGAGTCACAGCGAGAGGCTCGTATGGTATTTTCAGCGGATTCCGTCGTTCTTCCGGGTCCTTGGAAACGCCCCCAGTCACTAGTTTTATTGCGTCCGAAGGTCGCAGTTAACTATGGAATCGTGCATTTCCCATCTTTGTGTGTGCTTGTGTGTGTGTTCGCCCCAGGTGAGAGAGCATGTGACATCACGTGACATCTTCAGGGATGGAGCATGTGACATCACGTGACATCAGGAGCACGTGTCATCACATGACATCATCAGGGATGGAGCACGTCACCCATATATGGAGATCCCTGATGTCATCAATATTAGCCAGCAACTCTAGATCTGACCTCAAACCCTTAGATCTCCATATATGGAGCTGACCGGTTCTGACATTCCATATGTTGATTCTTCCCCATCCATCCTTCCTCTTTGATGTCTCCCTTTTGACTGATACTTGTCCATTTAAACTAGATGGGCCTGCCCCAAAGTTATTCGTGCAGCCGCGCCCCACAGCCGGCAAAAACTAGAGTTCTTAACAGGCCTGAAAATTAAGATCTTTAATACCCCCCATGCCAAAGCGCCAGCACTCGCCCAGCAGTCTGCTGTCACCCATTCAGATATGTTTTTTTATTCTTTTTTTCAACATAATAATTATATAATAAAATATCTGCTAAAACCGATTTATTTATTATTTTACCAATACCGATTACTGATATATCCTTTCAAGGCCAATATCGGCCGATACCGATGTGTTTGGTGATTAATCTCCCATCACTAGGGTTCATACATACATTGTCAACAGAATGCACGGGTTGTGCAGAACTCTCCTTTAAGTGTGGTACAATGTCTTAAAATATATATTTATGCAGCCCACTAATGGTACATGTTCACAATTCCATTTCTATGCAAAGGAGATTTTTTTTTGGCTAATTGGCATGAGAAACATACGTTTGTATTGTCAACGCAGAAAGTAAATAAAAATAAATACTTGCCCCCCACAGAATGCCTGATCATAAAATATTCATCAAAACGGAAATGTATATATTCCTCTGTATGAATGAGTGATTTTGTTTGGTTATTGTCTTGTCCTGTCTTGTCTATTTTTAACTTTGCTTTGTTCTGACACTTGACTTTCAACTTGGTTATGCTGTTATTTATTTTCACTGATCAGAGTTTTTTGTTGAAGTGAGGGGTGCTCTTATCATTGTACATCATCCATTCATTGTCAATGGGAATCTTTGTGTAGGACAAAAAAAAGCCGATTTGCTCGACTAGATATGACGTAAATTCTCCATTGTCAATGAGTATTTAATCTTTGTGTAGGACAAAAATAGCCGATTTGCTCGTCCACATATGACATAAATTCTCCATTCATTGTCAATGGGAATGTAATGTTTGTAAGACTAAAATCTACACTATAGCAGGGCTAGCGCCCCTCAAAAAATGGGGGTGATGTATTCCTTTAACAATCCTGCTATGATCTGTAACTAGTAATACAGGGCATTCAAAGAATATGTAGAATATGTTTTTGTGCTATTAATGTATGCATTGATTGTTGTTTTCATTGTCTTTTTCCCCAATAGAGTTCATCACAACAAGAAAACACCCACAACCAAGGTTACAGCACAGCTCCCATGTTGAAAGTTCAAGTTGAAGAGCGTGACCAGGTTATTAACGACAACTATAATGGATACTACACACACACACACACACACACACACACACACACAATGCTGTAGATTATATGTACAATGTAAGTGTTAAATTCTTTATATTGTGATAGTACTCATTAGCATAGTGTTTCTTCAGTAACGGGTCTCCCCGTCCCGCAAGCTCTTGAATAAACCGAATGCATTTTCATGTTTAGATACCAATTTTATCCAATCAGGAGAGAAGATAAACAAGAAGTGAATTTAGAAGTGATGACACAAAGAAATGACACTGCTGAGAAGCTAAGCCTGGGAGATAGAAACTTGTGTGATGCACAAACTAAAACAACTTGCGTCCAGACGAAAGCTCAAGTTTAAAAATGCTTTACTTCAGTATTATGTTGAAAATACAATTTTCCAATTAATATATAATATGAGCAAACATAAATTAAACTGTGAGAAAAATGTGGTCAACAAAAATGATCTCTCCTCATTTCAGAACTTCACTTTACTTGCACCTGGTTAAAATCCCAGGAAAGTAGTTACATAGTGCAGCTTTTAGTTTGACCCACTAAAATGGAGACTTTTGAAAATACTACTAAGGGGGCAGCCGCAGTCACAGTCACACCAACATTTTACCAGATTCTGCCAATGCTTTTCAATGGAAACGGAGCAGGTTCGCTCAAATTTAGTCTAATTTGTTGACCATCAATGTTGTAGATACGTATTACTAACCTTGTTGTCTATGCTAGTAGGTGTTGCAGTTAAATTATGCACGTTATACTATACATACTGCCTATACAACATGTGCATACTATTAGAGTGCCCGTAGATCTACTTAACTAATTATAAATATGTATCATCACTTGCAGTCCTTTCCATAAGGGCTAGCTGCCAGCCAAACAGCTTTTAGAATTTATTTTTAATTCTAAAAACAAAACAAAACAGAACCTTTTATTCTCAGACTGATAGTCTTCCATGAGACCAGACCACCATCACATTTTCTGCACTGATTTCTCAAAGTTGCATAAGGATGTCTCTTTTGGCTAAACGTGGCAAATGTAACATTAAAGAATAGATATTTTAATTAATGTGTATTGTCCCTTCTAAAAATACATGTGTAGCTTGCAGGGGTCAGTGTTTATTTATCGACTTTACCTGGATTTTACAATCAATTGGGAGAGGGTGGCATAGAGTATTCTTTGCTTCATCCGACCTAACCTATTCCAATGTGTTCTTAGGATAAGGTATTTCTGCAGTACCAGGAACGTTCCAGGAACATAGGTTGCCAGACTGACAGAGCTGTTCATTCTGTTGGCACCCAGCTCTCCAAGAATTCCCTAGTCACAGTGCATCGAAGAAGTAAAGGTTTGTCAATTGGAATATTTCTGGTTATTTAATAACTTATTTTTGTGGTGTGTTGCCCCAATATCCACTTTCATATTACAGTGTTGTGTGAAAATAGTACTATTTTGGATTATATCTAAAGCTATTTTTTAATTTGTCATATCGTGTGAAAATAGCCAATTTACCAGCTCACAACGTGCTGTGATGTGACATATTGTGAGCTGGTAGATTGTATATGTTCGACCCGTCCTTTCTAAAAAGTTAAAAATAAATAAATGCCAATTGTTTTTTTGGACATTTTTTAAATGCCAAAAATGTGTACACCAGGTTGAAAGTAGTTAACAAACAAGGCTATATTTCCAATTAGGTTCTCAGGCAACAGTGCTTACTGTAAGTGTTGCCATTGGTACACCAGTCCAAAGACCACCTCCAATCCAGAGCTCAACATTCCGGAAGCCCTTTAAACCCTCTAGACGAGGGTTGAAACAAGATGACCATGGAGTCTTCACTGAGCCTTACATCCCTGGAGAACCTGTCTCGACAGAGTCAATGTTATCGTAAGCCGGCTCCAAAGCATAATGATGATAATGGCTAGTTGAATAGAACTAATATAGTAGTAGTCTCACGTAGCCAGACAGCGATTTCACAACCTCCAAAAGCTATATAGTCTGGAAGTAGACATCCCGAAATCCGAGACAGGAAGCTGTCAACTGTTCCATTTCTGCAAGCTATATATGTTTAGATGATTTTGATTTATATTTAAATATATTTATATTTGCACCACTGAAAAGACAAAACGGAAGTGGGGAGGAGACTTTTCCGTGTATGACGGAGGCATTTGAAAATTGTGGGAAGCAAGATTCTGGCTCGCGAGACTAGTGTAGTAGTAATACTATTACTGGACTGCACTGACCTCCCATGCAGATTTATTTTGTTTAGCCTGTTATGTTTCTGTGTTTTTTGCGCCGTGTTCTGTCTAATCATGCACAGCACATAGTAGTATACCTGCCGCTATGTGGACCTTATGTACTAATTACACTGTATCTGATGATGGTCCTATGCTATTGCTATGCATATACATTACCTTATTTATGTTCTGTTGGACATGCCTATATAATGTTAACATTTCCCCACCTGCTCTGCCTTCTCCTCTTCTTCATTTTATTACAAAACAACAAAATGATTGAGCTAACGCAACATTTTCACCCACTTCTTTACATCTTTAAATCAGTGATGTGACAAAAGTTCATTCTGATTAATAGTAGTTGTATTACTTTTGGTATACACTGACACTTGTTTCATGTAGCTTTTTTTCCCCTTTTTCCCCATTTGTCTCCTATTCATTGTGTAGACAAGCCTCACCCCCCCTAAAGGATGTCCCTAAATACATTGTGGATGAATATTGTCTCCTCGAGCTGTTTGAAGACTGTCCAGTGTGTGGCTTTGTGTGTGAAGTTCATAAGACGACAACGGGGACCTTCCTGGCTGTTCATCAGATGTGCCTCCAATGCAACTTCAGCAGGAACTGGAAGAGTCAGCAACTGGAGGTTATTTAAATAGTTCATTAGTATCCATTATATCCTTAAAGCTGCTACTATGTCAACATTTTAATTACCTCCTTTTTTATTTTATTTTTTTGACGGCCAACAATGAGTAAAACGTACTGCAATCTGCATTCAAATATTTTCCTAGAAGCTTAGTCATTGGTCTATTTGCCTGTCCAATTCTTGATTGGTTAGTCATTTCGACCGGGTTTTTTTTCGACCAATGACAGCTTCTAGGAACATCTTTGAATGCAGATTGTGGCCCCTAAATGTGTCATAGAGATTACATTTTTTTGGGAGCGTTTTACTTATTGCTGACTGTCTGAATACCAAAAAATAAATAAAAAAAGGTAATTCGAATTTTGACACATTGCTTATAGCAGCTTTAATGTTGAATATTGATGAGAAAGGAATGCGTTGAATAACAACACATTCATGAATAGGTCCATATTTTCTCTCTTTATCTCAAGGCCGGAATAATGGCAGGTGGAGATTTTAATTTACCAACCTCCTCAGCTAATACATTGTTTATTATACAAACTTCCCACCTTTTACAGATGGGCACACTACTGTACCAAGATAACCAAATGAATGTAATGTAAGTTATGTAACCACGAGAGAATAATTCCTACTGCAGGGATTACTGGTCATCTATTCTCTGTTTTACAGGCAGTGCCCTTGGGTGACCCTCGTAGCTGCACCAGTGATCCAGAGAGTTCTGCTGCTGTCATTACTGAAATTATTGGTTTTAGTGATGACAATGACACCTCAGGTGAAGAATCTAGTGAGGTGGATGAGGGAGAACATAATTCAGACAGTGATTGGGATCCACTGGAGCACCAAAATATAGATGGCAAGCTTGCAGACAGTGAGTCTGATGCAGATGAAAAACATGAAGAGGATTGCCACAAACTCTGTCCTGAATGTGGAGCTTTTTTCTACAATCAGAAGACTCACACATGTGAGAACAAAAAACCCTATTCTTGTAACTTGTGTGGCAAGAGATTTTTATGTGAGGCTAATCTAAAATCTCACAGCAAGATCCACGAGGATGGCTACAAGCATGTGTGCAAGTACTGCTTCTCAACCTTCAGAACGAGGACAGACAAACTTGTCCACGAGCAGAGCCACCCCCCTGCAGAGAAGCCCTATCAATGTCCTGACTGTCCAGAGGTGTTTTCCAAGATGCAAGAGCGCAGTGACCACCTGGTGAGTCACAGGGGCCCCAAAAGACATATTTGCCTTGTATGCAATATGGAGTTTTCAAGTGACGACAAACTGCAGAGACATGTAGTTGTGCACACAAAAGTAAAGCAGTTTGTATGTGAGGTGTGCCAGCGCTCATTCAACCAGTCAAGCCACCTCAAATCCCATATACGTGTCCACACAGGAGAGAAACCCTATCAATGTCAGCACTGTGACAAGTCCTTCAATCACAATGTTAGCCTGAAGAGTCACATTCAGCGTTATCATGGACAACTCCCTGACCCAGGGGAGAAAGTTCAGATGGAGAAGATGAGTACGAATGTGTCTGAGGTAGAAAAAGATGAAACAGATGAAATGGAGAGCAGTGGTGTTGATGCTGAGGAGGCTAAAACAGATGAAATGGAGAGCAGTGGTGTTGATAATAATGAGGATGAGCGAAGTAATACATTGTGCATCCCTGAGAATGGTGGTGATGAGAAGAAAGAGACAGCGGGAAAAAGAAAAAGGTGCATGGGTAGACTTATAGGAAGGCCTAAGAAGAATTCAGTGATCACCTTAGATGATGCGAACCAGTTGAAGAGACTGTTGTGGTTTAGTAATGAGAAAGACCAGGAAAAGGGTGACTCAACAGATGAGGATCAAGAGCATGACAGTGACCCAATTTTTGAACCAAGCAAAAGGAAGAGAAGGAAAAAGAAACGGGCAGACCTAGAGGGAGGCCTAAGAACATGCAGTGAGAGCCTATTATGTATTAGTGATGATGAGAATACGAGAGGCCAGGGAAACGGTTAAAAGGTGGGGCCCAATCCCATGAGGTCAGATGGAAAAAAAGCAAAGGTAGAATCCATTGGTCTGGCTGTCCTGTAAAATAGGTGGTTCGCAACATAGATTCTGAAAAACCCCCAGGGGATCCTTGACTAAATTATGTGAAGTAAATACAACTAGAGAATTTCAGAATTTTGATCAGTGTTTCACTGTTTTCTGAATACTGGACCAAATAACAGACCATATTGGACCACATAATGTTGACTCAAACAATAAAGATGTTTTATAATAAATAATAATAATAATTATTATTGTGAATTAAGATGTTTTAGAGATTACATTTACCCAGAAAACAAATCTGAGGATCCATGGCTAGCCCTGATGCAAATTGGGTATCCTTGAAATTAGAAGGGTTGAGAATCACTGCTGTAAATTACCTTTTGAATTTGCTGAAGAATGACATTGAAATTATGTTTTTTTATTTGGTAGAGGAGATTGAAATAAAAATCTATAAATTCCACAAATCTGTCTTCATCCGGTTGGATGGCTCTCTCTTGTTTGTGTTTTCACTGTTTTGGCATAAATTTTTATATATACTGGTAATGTGTTTATAATACACATACACACACACACTTTTTCTTTTTGAACATTCAGTGTATTGTCTGGGGTGTTCTGAATAATTAGGCTCAAACAGGTCCTCTGGTTGGACCGTGGACTTCTTCGTCACAGCCCACAAACCTCTATCCCCTGCCCACCACTTCTCTCCCCGCCCCTTCCTCTCCTAAATAACATGTTCGTGATGCTGCTGTAACTGTAATAATGGATGCTAAAGATCGATCAATCTGCTCTGTTGTTGGCTGTGTCGATAGACACAAGTCTTTACACCATCTCCCAGCAGGCCTAAATGAAGACACACGCTCCAGGTGGATGAATTTTATTTTTGATGGCAATGTTCCACCAGTGATTTCAAAGAAGCGTCTCTTGGTGTGCGCTCATCATTTCACAACAGAAAGTTTTTCAAATCTTGGTCAATTTGAGAGTGGATTTGCTAACAAACTTATTTTGCAACAAGGATCAATACCAAGTGTTCGTGTCCTAATCCCAACTGTAAGTATTTATATCGCAATGCTTTGTGTTAAGTTTTTGTGCAGTACTATATTTGAACATCAATGTTAGTTGTCTAATAAATCAATGAAATAGAGAGCCCCGTCAAGGCTGAGCCAAATAAGCCAACTCTTCCTGTTTACTTCCTGGTTGAGAGCTAGCAAATACTTCAGAATAAGACCTCGGTCAATTAAGTAAAAAGTGTCAGTAAAAACATCCCGTTGAAACTGTTCTACAAGAAGAAATTCTAATAAATCCGTTATTAGAGATGAGTTGTTTTCGTTTTCTTGGCGTTCGTTTACTTCGCGTCACCAGGCTTGAGGCTTTCCACAGCCGTTCGCCAGTATATTATTGTGTGTCCACAATCTGGCAACATGGTTCAACGTCAACATGTGACCACGCAGCTGCAGAAGATCACCTCTGGTGGAGCTAACTGCGTTACACGTGGAGCATGTGTTTACATCTGATTCATCATCCGAAATTATTTTCTTTCCCTCGTTGGACTCTAACACCATGGCATCTGGAGTTCATCGCTGTTCAGTTGTTGGCTGCAAGGACTTTGGCCTCTCGAAACACACAGTCCCTGCTCAAGAGGATATCAAATCGAAGTGGATTGATTTTATCTTTGACGGCAACGTTCCCGCTAAAATGCCCGCTAAGATGTTTGTGTGCATAAATCACTTTTCTCTGGATTCATATGAAAACATTGGCATGATTAGGGCTGGTTTTTCAAGGAAATGGTTGTTGAAACCGGGAGCAATACCAACAATCCGTCTCTCAACTGTAAGTCTTTCAGAATAATTTCCTGTGGTTAGCCTTTGTGTATTGTGGAAAGGTCCCGGGGTCCTCCAGAGAAAAAGTTTGTTGACAACCGCCGCCATTACTGGTTTTCACGATGTCTAAAGTCTTAAATCATCCCATACTTGTGCGGTAGGTATCAACCAAAGCAGTAGCCTATTACACATAGTCCCTGACTCCCTGCTCAAGAGGACTTTAAATCGGAGTGGCTTTAATTTAATTTTTTAACGGCAGCGTTCCTCCACTCCCTCCAGTGATCAAGCAAAGTCCTTTTCTGTGTGTCAATATCACTTTACGGTGGATTCTTATGAAAAGTTGGCGATGCATACGGCTGGTTTCACAGTAAGCAGGCGTTTGAAGCGGGGAGTAATATATTGCCAACCGCTCTTCACAGATTAATCACAGAATTAAACGGAGCCACTGTTTAATTATGCTGGCTGGGGTGTTTTGTTTTTCTGCAGACGCCCTCCTCTCTTCTTCTATCGGTTTATTGGCAGTTGCCAAACCAATTCATGTGCATTACCGTCACCATCTGGACTGGAGTGTTCCAAAATTATGCAGTACAAAATCAAATGTAATAAAGTGTCCATTCAAAATAATCCCATTCAACAAACATTGTCCGCTCTGTTATATCATATAACAGCGGACAATGTAACTTATATGTCTACTCAGTGATGCAAATAACCTGCATCCTAAACACAGCACTGAACATAGGCATCGTCACAGCCTCAGGTAGAGTTGCATTCAATATTTTCACAATTTTGGCACAATTAAATTGAGACAATCGTGTTACTCTGCCTGACTCTGCCGGTCATATGGTGTGTGTTCAGTGATGCAATTAGCCTGCATCCTTTAAGGCTCATACATACATAGTTTTTGGTGATAGCTTATCACCGCGGTGTAGTTTTTAAAGGGTTGGAAAACTACACCATTACGTCAGTCACAGTGATGATCACCAAAAACTGGAGTATGTATGAGCCTTTAGTAGACTCACTAAATTGAGAAAGGACGCAACCATGTCACCCTCTGGGGGTCCTGGGATGCAATACTGAATACTGTACTCTAATGTTGTTGAAGTAGGGCTCATAAAATGTCCCTGGGGCTCATCTCCCCAGGCCAGGGACATTTTATGAATCCTACTTGTGGGACGCAGGGGTGGTCTTTTAGAATCCTTTCGATTCTAAAAGACCACTCCTGTGTCCCACCATCCTAGGACCCATTACATTGAAAACCTATTTACATCACTGCCTCCTATAGAGTCGGAGTAGGCGTGAATCCCTTCCTCTCTCAGGACAGGACATCCATCACATCCATAAATGTTCTTGCTGCATCCAAAATAATCTTAATCCTTTATGATTTGCCTTTATCTCCCCCGCACAATTAATCACCATGGTTGGCAATAAATGCCAGAAATCTTTTCTTGTCCATGTAGATACCCCGCTCAGCTCCATTTCACTTTTTCCCTCGCTTCCTGTTCAGCCTGTTGTGAAGCCATCCTTTCATTGATTGCTCCCCTCCACTTTCTCCACTGCTTCAGCGTATGACGTCTTTCCTGCTTTACTCACTTTAATCTCCTTTTTCCTGGGACACTGTGACGAACCTACGTAATGTTCACCTTCAGTGCAGGGCCTGAGTTAGGACCCCCTGAGTGGTCGCGACCCACGGGTTGAGAACCCCTATCCTAACGTACTCTGTCTCCAAAGTACCATTCTTGTCTCTTGGCATACACCGTCAACATAATAGAGGGTATGCGCGTGACATCATCATCATACCAGGAAGTTATGCTGAAATGCCTACTGAGTGGCAAAAAACTACTTTCTGGCCTTGACAGCCCATACATCCAAACAGAAAAGTCATATTTGATTGCATTAATGACTTTAATCAACATTAAACTCACTTTGCCACTCGATCTGCCATTCACTTTATGCATGCGCATACCCTCTATTGACAAATGCTCCTTTCTTCACTGTGGTACACCACTTATTACTCCCTTTCTTCAACTCTTCATTCACCGGACATTCTCTAAACTAATAGATTTTATCCATAGCGTTGTACATCTGATCCTTGTTTTTGCATTCTACTATGACCATCCCCCTTCCACTCTCACTGAGTTGACTTCTTCAATCTTTCCGACAATCAACTTTCTCACAGCATGTGGATCGCTGAAGAGGCCATCAATCTGTTTCTCTGCTACCATCCCTATTACATATTCATTCACTTCCTTCAGTTGCCTTTCTTTCTTTTCGATTTCTTTTTCAATCCTCTTTTATCTTCATCCTCACTGACAGATGAATATTCCAAATCTATTTAAAAACGGCCACATCCCTCAGCGTTGGCCATGTGCTCGACACCGTAACCAACCAGGAATCTCCTCCACCCTCCTATCGGAAATCCGTGTTTTTGAGTGGTGCAACCATAGGGTGCAGCCACTCCAATGCCCAGCTTTGTCCGTTCCTGGCTGTTTCCCTAGGTACCAAAAGGGGGCGCTGTTGCAGCACTCACTTCAGACAGTTTAGATTTTTTCATTGTTGGTGTGTTCACATCCGGGGATTCAGGGTGTTCGGGCCGTGTATAATGGTATTAAATGGTATGGTAGTGGTGATTTAATAATATGGGAAAATGTATACAACATCGCAGTCACAAACGTGATTTCAGCTATATATATATCCCCCAAATCTTCTGGTTATCAATATCGTTCATGTGAAGTGGTTTGTGAAGTGGCTCATTTGTTGAAATGGTGGAAGTCGCTAAAGTGAGTCACCAGTCACCACCCCCAGATGACCGCCACTGCCTGCCGGGTTGAAGCCTGGATTCTACCCGTACAGGAGGGAGGAATCGTCGGGCACAATGGTGCTCATTGGCCGCGAGAGGTGCGGAGCTGTCGTGGCGAGGAGTGCCTCCAAAAGCTATAACGATTTTGAACGCTGCATCAACCATTTATTTAACATCTTTTTAGGCCAGTCCTAAAAAGATTCCTTTAACAATGCTGCAGAAACGATCTGCAATTAGTAATGATGCAGGGCATTCAAAGAATATGTAGCTTATGTTTTTGTGCTGATACATTAGTGTATGTATCCATTCATTGATATTGTTTTCATTGTCCTTTTCTCCAATAGAGTTCATCACAACAAGAAAACACCCACAGCCAAGGTTACAGCACACCTCACATGTTGAGAGCTGAAGAGCGTGACAAGGTTATTATTAACGACAACTATAATGGATACTAGATGTGAAAACATTTTAAAAACGTGTGTGTGTGTGTGTGTGTGTGTGTGTGTGTGTGTGTGTGTGTGTGTGTGTGTGTGTGTGTGTGTGTGTGTGTGTGTGTGTGTGTGTGTGTGTGTGTGTGTGTGTGTGTGTGTGTGTGTGTGTGTGTGTGTGTGTGTGTGTGTGCGCGCAAACACTGTAGATTATGTACAATGAAAGTGTTAAATTGCTTTATATTGTGATATAGATAGAGCTCTTGAGTAACCAGAAAATGCATTTTCAGGTTGAGATGCCAAATTGCCAATTTTATCAAATCAGGAGAGAACTGGATGAATTTGGAAGTGATCACACAAAGAAATGAGCAGAAAAAACTGGAACTATATACAATTGAAGCTAATGTAGGCCTATTAGTACTTAATCCATTTTGGCTGAAGATTTCATACCCACCTGAAAATGTATTTTCAAATTAACACTATAGCAATGCTTACTAGTATCAATGTAGTGCTCTAACGATGTTGCCGAAATGCTCTGCAACTAATGATGCAGTCAGGGCATGTTTTACATGAATGAATTTATTTATTGTTGTTTACATTGTATCTTTCACCAATAGTGTTCATCCCAACAAGACACCCACAACCAATGTTACAGCACACCTCTCATGTTGAGAGTTGAAGACCGTGACAAGGTTAGTATCATGGAAGAATCATCAAAGAAAGGATACGTTATGTTGTGGCTGTAGTACAGGCTAAGCCTGGGAGATAGAAACCTGTGTGACGCACAAACTAAACTGAACTGTCCAAACGAAAGCTCAAGTTTAAAAATGCTTTACTTCAGTGTCACCAAATATTAAAATACAATTTCCCAATAAATATGTAATATGTGCAAAGAAATTTAAATCATGAGCAAAATGCAGTCAACAAAAATGATCTCTCCCAGTTACATATGGATACTGAATTACAAGTATTACTATACTGACCTTGTTGTCTATGCAAGCAGCTCTTTGTGCAGTTCAATTTTGCACGTTATACATTAATGCTACTACTGCCTACATGTGCAGGACGCAAGCTATAGACTATGAGGGTACCAGTAGATCTACTTAGGTAACACCACTTGCAGGGCTTTCCATAAGGGCTAGCTGCCAGCCAAACAACATTTAGAATGTATTACTTTCAATCTAAAAAAACCCCACAACCTTTACCTTTAGTTTCATGAGAGCAGGCCACCATCACATCTGCACTGATTTCTCAAATTTACATAAGGATGTCTCTTGGCCAAACGTGGCAAATTTAACATTAAAATAATAGATATTTCAATGAATGTGTATTGTCCATTCTAAAAATACATGTGTAGCTTGCAGGGGTCAGTGTTTATTTATCGACTTCACTTTACTTGGATTTAAAAATTATAATCAATTGGGAGAGGGTGGCAGAGTATTCTTTGCTTCATCTGAACTAAACTAAACCTATTCTAATGTGTTCTTAGGATAAGGTATTTCTGCAGTACCAACGTTCCAGGGACATAGGTTGCCAGACTGACAGATCTCTGAGATCTGTTCATTCTGTTGGCACCCAGCTCTCCAAGAACACGCTAGTGCATCGAAGAAGTCAAGGTTTGCCAATTGGATTATTAACTGTTATTTTTGTGGTGTGTTGCCCAAATATCCACTTTCATATTACAGTGTCGTGTGAAAATAGCCAATCAACCAGCTCACAATGTGCTGTGATGTGACACATTGTGAGCTGGTAGATTTGCTATTTTTTTGTCCATTTCTAAAAAAAATTACAAACATGTAAAATATGTTTTCTTTCTTTTTTTATTTGTTGGACATTTTTTTAATTGTTTGTCGAAAATTGTTACGCCAGGTTGAAAGTAGTTAATAAACAAGGCTATGTTTTCCAATTAGGTTCTCAGGCAACTGTGAGTGTTGCCATTGGTACAGCAGTCCAAAGACCACCTCCAATCCAGAGCTCAACATTCCGGAAGCCCTTTAAACCCTCTGAAAGAGGGCTGAAACAAGATGATGGTCATGGAGTCTTCACTGAGCCTTACATCTCTGGAGAACCTCTCTCGACAGAGTCAATGCTATCGTAAGTCGTCTCCAAAGCATAATGATGATAATGGCTAGTTGAATAGAACTAATATAGTACTAGTCTCCACACCATTCACAACCTCTGAAACCTATAGAGTCTTGAACTACACCTCTCAAAATATGAGAGAGGAAGCTGTCAACTGTTTGTCATTTCTGTACAAAAAAACATCTTTATATTTTAATTTCCATTCTATATATGTTTATATGATTTTGTGTGTGTATGTTACTGGACGGGACAGTTTTTTCTCCCTTCATGTGGATATGTTTCTCTGTGAGGAATTTACTATTTTATCTCCTATTCATTGTGCAGACAAGCCTCACCCTCCATAAATGATGTCCCTAAATACATTGTGGATGAATACTGTCTGCTCGAGCTGTTTGAAGACTGTCCAGCGTGTGGCTTCATGTGTGAAGTCCAGAAGACTATAAGAGGGACCTTCTTGGCTGTTCATCAGCTGTGCCTCCAATGCAACTTCAGCAGGAACTGGAAGAGTCAACAACTGGAGGTTATTTAAATAGTTAATTAGTATCCATTATATCTTTATTCATGGATAGGTTAAATGTTTTCTTTCATTTTTCATCTCCCCAAGGCTGGAATGATGGCAGGTGGAGATTTTGCTTGTGTGCGTGCATTTGTCTGTCCACAGCTAATCTTTACACTTGCATGCATACTCCCAGTAGGCCAAGGAAGGCACGTGTTTTTTCTTGAATTTATTTACACAATGCTGCCTTTTTTTAACATCTGTGGTACATTGTGTTACTGTTACTGGGTGTCTGCAGTTTTCATCAACAAACATATTAGGATGATGATGTTATAATATCCTGTTTATATTACTACATACTCAATGGCAATCAGTACCAACCTCCTCAGATAATTGTTTATTTTACAAACTTCCCAACTTTAACCAAATTAATGTAATGGAACCACGAGAGAATCGTTCCAACTGCAGAGATTACTGATCATCTATTCTGTTTTACAGGTAGTGCCCTTGGGTGACTCTCGTAGCTGCACCAGTGATCCAGAGAGTTCTGCTGCTGTCATTACTGAAATAGTTGGCTTTAGTGATGAAAATGATTCCTTCGATGAAGTATCTACTGAGGATGCAGAGACTTCTGTTGCTGCCATTACTGAAATTGTTGGCTTTAGTGATGACAATTGTGAAGTTTCTACTGAGGATCCAGAGACTTCTGTTGCTGCCATTACTGAAATTACTGGTTTTAGTGACGAGAATGACTCTTCGGATGAAGGATCTAGTGATGAAGAACATCATTCAGACAGTGATTGGGATCCGCTGAAACACCACAATAGAGACAGCAAGCTTGTAGACAGTGAGTCTGATGAAGATACAGGCAGTGAGCCTATTGCAGATGAGAAACATGAAAAGGATTGCCGCAAACTGAAACTCTGTCCTGAATGTGGAGCTTTTTTCTACAGTCAGACTCACACATGTGAGAACAAAAAGCCCTTTTCTTGTAACATGTGTGGCAAGAGATTTTTAAGTGAGGGTCATCTAAAAGCTCACAGCAAGACCCACGAGGATGGTTACAAGCATGTGTGCAAGTACTGCTTCTCAACCTTCGGAACAAGGTCAGACAAACTTGTCCACGAGCAACGTCATCCCCCTGCACTGAAGCCCTATCAATGTCCTGACTGTCCAGAGGTGTTTGCCAAGATGCAAGAGCGCAGTGTCCACCTGGTCAGTCACAGAGGCCCCAAAAGAAATATTTGCCTCATATGCAACACAGAGTTTTCAAGTGACCAGCACCTGCAGAGGCATGTAGCTGTCCACACAAAAGTAAAGCAGTTTGTATGTGAGCTGTGCCAGCGCTCATTCACCCAGTCAACCCACCTCAAATCCCACATGCGTGTCCACACAGGAGAGAAACCCTATCAGTGTCAGCACTGTGACAAGTCCTTTAATCACAATGTTAGCCTGAAGAGTCACATCCAGCGTTATCATGGACAAGTCCCTGACCCAGGGGAAAAAGTGCTGATGGAGAAGACAAGTAGGACTGAGTCTGAGGCAGAAAAAGATGAAACAATTGAAATGGAGATCTGTGCTGTTGATGCTGAGGAGGCTGAGCGAAGTAAGGACACATTGTGTAACCCTGATGAGGAGGAGAAGAAGGAAGAGAAGGTGGGGAGAAGAAGGTATTATAAGCCCTCAGGCAGACCTAAAGGAAGGCCTAAGAAGAATGCAGTGATCACCTTAGATGATAGACTGTTGTGTGTTAGTAATGAGAATGAGAGAGGCCAGGGAGAGGGTGACTCAACGGATGAGGAGCAAGAGCATGACAGTGACCCAATTTTTGAACTAAGTAAAAGGAAGAGAAGGAAAATGATAGACAGACCTAGAGGGAGGCCTAAGAACATGCAGTGAGAGCCGAGGATGTATTAGTGATGATAAGAGAGGCCAGGGAAACAATGAAAAATGCAAAGGTAGAATCCATTGGTCTGGCTGTCCTGCAAATCAGTGGTCCTCAACGTGGATTCCATGGCTAGCCTGATGCGTATTAGAATCGTTGAGAATCACTACTGTAAATTACTTTTTTCTGAAGAATGGCTGATGTTAAAATTATGTTTGTTCTGGCAGAGGAGACTGCAATAAAGAATAGAATATAAATTCCACAAATCTCATGTCTATGGTAGTGTGTATCATCCTCCCTCATATCTTGAGAACCATCCAACCAATTGACTTGATACACATAGAAGACATAGTTGGAGCGCTTCGTGGATCCTTCCTTTAATACAGCTAACTGATTTTCAGATATTTACAAACTTGTTTCACAAATGGCACAACCGTAGGGTCTCTTATCTACAGGCAGAGTACAGCTGTACAACCAAGGATCTCTTTTTCCACAAAGAAAATTACACACAGTGGTCTGAGATATTATTAAAAAAGACAAATGACAAACATAATTTGTGTTGTATATTTATGTTTAAATAATTAATTGTTTTAATAGTTTGTTTACTCTAGTCTAGAGGATACTTTTATTCTGAAGAGATCGGCCATAGTTCTCCCTCTGAGTTCACCATGTGGCCACAGCACAGCTGCAGAAGATCACCCTCTAGTGGAGCTAACTTCTCATTACATGTGGAGCATGTGTTTACATCATCCGCCATTCTTTTCTTTCGCTGCCTGGACTCTAGCTGTAACATCATGGATAACTCTTCTGGAATTCACCTAGCCTCATATGGAACTAGAGGTCCAGTTGGTGAAAAGACCTGTTCAGTTGTTGGCTGCAAGGACCAAAGCATCTTTACACACAGAGTCCCTTCTCAAGCGGAGATCAAATCGAAGTTGATTGATTTTATCTTTGACGGCAATGCTCCTGCTTCGCTGCCCAAGAAATGTAGTCTGTTCGTGTGCAAGAATCACTTTTCGCTGGATTCATATGAAAACATTGGCATGGTCATGCCTGGTTTTGAAGGAACATGGATTTTGAAACGGGGACTCGGAGCAATAATGCCAACAATCCGTCTCTCAACTGTAAGTCTTTCAGAATAATTTCCTGTCTGTGGAAACGTAGTCAGACTAGTGTACTTGAGTAAAGATGGAAAGAGATTCACAGATTCGCTCTTCCGGGCTCAATAGCTCAGGAACGAAACAATCACAAAACACATCTTTCACATCTAAAGTATTTCCCCACGTCACCCACTGAGTTATACCATCTTCTCTTTTTTAACGTGCTTATTTTTAGGGCAGTTTTGAAGAAAGCCAGAGATGTCAATCTCTGCATGACTTCCTTCAAACTGGCTTGAAAAGGCTAGATTTGCCAAAAAGACAGAGCCCTTAAACTAAAGCAACTGTTAGAAAATCACAAGTGGAGATGCATTTTAAAGCCCCTTGAAAAAATTGAAGGGAGTACACTGTACAAGTACTGTTATTCCTCTCTTTTGTAAATATAGCTATTTTTATTTGCCATTCAATGATACTGTATGTAAAGCCTCATTATGTAAAATGTTTAATTAATACAATTAAAATGTATCCAATCTGTATGGTAGAGTATGTTAATACCAGTAAGACACATATCCTGAGGGTTAGAAGAATGCCCATATATGGATTTTCTCTTCTTTTAAAATAAAATTGAGGGCGTAAAATGTGTGCTAATTAGTGTAAGGCCAGGCGGGGCCTCAGGCAAGACCAGTTAGGGCCCACCGGCCCAGGTAGGGCTGGACCTTAATTTTCGGGCCTGTTGAGAACTCAAAAGGGATACATCGAAGAGGAAGGACAGGTGAGGAAGGATCAGCATATGGAATGTCAGAGCAGGTCAGTTCCATATATGGAGATCTAAGGGTTTGAGGTCAGATGTAGAGTTACTGGCCAGCTCCATATATGCAGATCTAGGTGATGATCCAGTCTTCTCCTTGTATGGCTATCCAGGGTTTGATGAGGTCAGTGTCGTGATCTTCATATATGGAGCATCTCACAAGGCGTGACGGACTGACAGCCATATAGTGGCGTGACGGACGGACAGACTGACTGACTGACAGGTTTTGCAGATTTTCATAGTAATGTGACCTACTGTCGCAACAATATAACGTATACAATTGGGTTGGTTGTATTTAGTCTCCCTGCTCTTCTATCTAGATATTTAGATTGTGTCGAGATTTATCAATTTATCACCCAAAAATGTTCACCTATGACATGCCCAAAATAAATACTTACCCCCAGAATGACTGATCATAAAATGATCAGGCAAAACCGAGTAATGTATATTGCATATAACTATATTATTAAAAAAAAAAATTGGGGGTGAAATTTTAAAATGCTACAGAAACAATCTGCAACTAGAAATGATGCAGGGCATTCAAAGAATATGTAGCTTATGTTTTTGTGCTGATACATTAGTTAATATATGCATTGTTATTATTTTCTTTTTCTCCATTAGAGTTCATCACAACAAGAAAACAAGCACAGCCAAGGTTACAGCACACCTCCCATGTTGAGAGCTGAAGAGCGTGACGAGGTTATTATCATTAACAACTATAATGGATACTAGATGTGAAAACATTTTCATTAAAAAAAAAACGTGTGTGTGTGTGCACGTGCGTGTGTGTGTGCATTATGTATGTGTTAAAATGCATTTTCTGTTTAATCAAGTGATCTATACTAATGAGTACTATTCATTAGTATAGATCACTTGATTAACCAGATGTATTTTTAGGTTGAGATATTAATTGAATCTTATTCAATCAGGAGAGATAACTCGCAGGCAGGGCATTCAAAGAACATGTATGTTTTTGTACGTTAGTGAATTTGTTTATTGCTGGCCTGTCTTTTTTTCAACAATAGAGTTCAACCCAACAAGACACCCACAACCAATGTTACAGCACACCTCTCATGTTGAAAGTTGAAGACCCTGACAAGGTTAGTAGCAACTAACTGGATACTAGATGTTATGGCTGATGATGGCAATCCCCAATAAATTGATCTTCCGGCAGGCTAAGCCTGGGAGATTGTATGACGCACAAACTAAAAGGACTTGCGTCCAGACGAAAGCTCAAGTTTAAAAATTCTTTACTTCAGTGTCACCAAATATTAAAATACCAGCTAATTTCAGCACTTACATCTGGGTCAAATCCCGTTTGTTGTCATTCACAAATGTTGTCAAAAGAACGCTCCATTCTCATTGAAAAGCATCGGCAGAATCCACCCTCATACAGTGTGGACAGGCAGGAATGGAGATCTTTTGTAAAACAATGATGCAGACAGTAACCCACATTTGTTGACCATCAATATGGATACTGAATTACATGTATTACTGACCTTGTTGTCTCGGCTTGCAGCTTTTGTGCAGTTAAATTATGCACATTATGCATTAATGCTACTATTGCTACTACAAGCTATAGAGTCTAATGTATAGACTATGAGGGTACCCGTAGATCTACTCTTATTCATTATAATTACGAATCGCCACTTACAGTACTTTCCATAAGGGGTAGCTGCCAGCCCAACAGCCAGCTATTAGTATTAATTTATTTTCAATTCTAAATAAAAGCCAACACTTTATTTTCAGACTGATAGTGTATCTTCCATGAGACCAGGCCACCACACGTACCAACAGTACCTACGTTCCAGGAGTGGACTGGTAGGTCCGTCAGAACAGATTGTTCGTTCTGTTGGCACCCAGCTCTCCAGCAACACCCTAGTTTATCGAAGAAGTCAAGGTTTGTCAATTGTAATATTTCCTGGTTATTTAATAACTGCTATTTCTGTGGTGTGTTGCCCAATTATCCACTTTCACGTGTTATAATGGCATTTTAGCAATCTAAAGCTATTTTATAATTAAGTACGAAGGGAAAAAAAAGTTTGAATGCCGAAAATTGGTACGCCAGCTTGAATGTACTTAACAAACAAGGCCATGTTTTCCAATTAGGTTCTCAGACAACTGAGGCAACTCAGACAAGGGTGCTTACTGTGAGTGTTGCCATTGGTACACCAGTCCAATGGAAAAGACCACCTCCAATCCAATTCCGGAAGCCCTTTAAACCCTCTAAGAGACGAGGGCTGAAACAAGATGACCATGGAGTCTACACTGAGCCTTACATCCCTGGAGAACCTGTCTCGACAGAGTCAATGTTATCGTAAGTCGGCTCCAAAGCATAATGATGATAATGGCTAATTGAATAGAACTAATATAGTAGTAGTAGTAGTAGTCTTACGTAGCCAGACAACTATTTCACAACCTCCAAAAGCTATATAGTACACATAGTACAACACAAAAATATATCTTAAAATATCTTTACATATATTTTTAATTTAAATTTCTGAAAGCTATATATGTTTAGATGATTTGGATTTATATTTGGGTAAATTTGCCCCACTGTAAAGAAGACACGGAAGTGGGGAGGAGACGTTGCATCCAATTTATAGCTTAATCATTTTCAGAGCTTCCGTGTATGATGGAAGCGTTTGAAAATTGTGGGAGGCAACATTCTGGCTATACTAGTATAGTAGTAATACTGTAACTTGACTGGACAGTTTTTTTCTCCCTTCATGTTCCTCTGTGAGGAATTTACTTAACCTGTAAAAACAAATGTCACCCACTTCTTTACATCTTGAAACCAGTGATGTGACAACTGACAATAAAGTTGATTCTGATTTAATATTATCACTTCTGGTATTCACTGACACTTGTTTCATGTAGCCTTTTACCTTCCCCCCCCCCCCCCATTTGTCTCCTATTCATTGTGCAGACAAGCCTCACCCTCCATAAATGATGTCCCTAAATTCATTGTGGATGAATACTGTCTCCTCGAGCTGTTTGAAGACTGTCCAGCGTGTGGCTTTGTGTGTGAAGTCAAGAAGACGATAAGAGGGACCTTCCTGGCTGTTCATCAGATGTGCCTCCAATGCAATTTCAGCAGGAACTGGAAGAGTCAGCGACTGGAGGTTATTTAAATAGTTAATTAGTATCCATTATATGCTTATTAATATTGCATATTGCGGAGAAAGGAATGTGTTGAATAACACAACACAGCCATTAATAGGTCCATGTTTTCTTTATGTTTTTTTTTATCTCCCCAAGGCCGGAATGATGGCAGGTGGAGATATTTATTTTGTGCGTAGTTGCGTACATCTGTCTGTCCACAGCTAATCTTGCAAATCACTGGACCGATCAACACAACACTTTGCATGCATACTCCCAATAGGCCAAGGAAGGGACTTCTTTTTTTATCGGCCTCATAGTGGTGTTAGGCCTGGCTGCTTCATGTTTTAGCTTGAATTTATTCTCACACACAATGCTACAAATCTCTATATTATAGAAACATCTGTGTTTGAATAAAATGAATTCAAACTACAACAACCTGACTTTTTGTCATTGATGATCTTGTCTTCAAATATAGGTATTTGCAATTTTCATCAACAAACATATTAGGATCACAGGATGATGTTACAATTATAATGTCCTGTCAGTACATATTCAATGAAAATCCGTACCAACCTCCTCAGCTAATATATGGTTTATTATACAAACTTCCCACCTTTTACAGATGGGCACGATACTGTACCAAGATAACCAAATTAATGTAATGTAACCACGAGAGAATCATTCCAACTGCAGAGATTACTGGTCATCTATTCTCTGTTTTACAGGCAGTGCCCTCGGGTGACCCTCGTAGCTGCACCAGTGATCCAGAGAGTTCTGCTGCTGCCATTACTGAAATTATTGGCTTTAGTGATGAAAAACTTTCCTTGGATGAAGGACCTAGTGAGGATCCAGAGACATCTGTTGCTGCCATTACTGAAATTATTGGTTTTAGTGATGAGAATGACTCCTCGGATGAAGGATCTAGTGAGGAAGACCATAATTCAGACAGTGATTGGGATCCACTGCAGCACCACAATATAGACAGCAAGCTTGCAGACAGTGAGTCTGATGAAGATGCAGGCAGTGAGTCTGATGCCGATAAGAAACATGAAAAGTATTGCCGCAAACTCTGTCCTGAATGTGGAGCTTTTTTCTACAGTCAGACTCACACATGTGAGAACACAAAGCCCTATTCTTGTAATGTGTGTGGCAAGAGATTTTTAAGTGAGGGTAATCTAAAAGCTCACAACAGGATCCACAAGGATGGCTACAAGCATGTGTGCAAGTATTGCTTCTCAACCTTCGGAACGAGGTCAGACAAGCTCGTCCACGAGCAGAGTCATCCCCCTGCACGGAAGCCCTATCAATGTCCTGACTGTCCAAAAGTGTTTGCCAAGATGCAAGAGCGCAGTGACCACCTGGTGAGTCACAGAGGCCCCACTAGACATATTTGCCACGTATGCAATATGGAGTTTTCACTTGGCGATCAACTGCAGAGGCATGTAGCTGTCCACACAAAAGTAAAGCAGTTTGTATGTGAGGTGTGCCAGCGCTCATTCACACAGTCAACTCACCTCAAATCCCACATGCGTGTCCACACAGGAGAGAAACCCTATCAGTGTCAGCACTGTGATAAGTCCTTTAATCACAATGTTAGCCTGAAGAGTCACATCCAGCGTTATCATGGACAACTCCCTGATCCAGGGATTACGGTTCAGATGAAGAAGACAAGTGGGAATGAGTTTGAAACGGAAAGAGATGAGACAGATGAAATGGAGAGAAGTGCTGTTGATGCTGAGGAGGCTGAGCGAAGTAAGGACACATTGTGTAACCCTGATGATGAGGAGGAGGAGGAGGAGGAGGAGGAGGAGGAGGAGGAGGAGGAGGAGAAGGAGAAGGCAGAGAAAGTGGGAAAAAGAAGACACTATAAGTCCTCAGGCAGACCTAAAGGGAGGCCAAAGAGAATTGCAGTGTTCACAAGTAGATCAGTGTCTGAGGTAGAAAAAGATGACGCAAATCAAATGGATAGCAGTACTGCTGATGTTGAGGAGGCTAAAACGGATGAAATGGAGAGCAGTGGTGTTGATGCTGATGAGGCTGAGCAAAGTAACACATTGTGCATCCCTGAGAATGGTGGAGATGAGGAGAGGAAAGAGAGGGTGGGAAAAAGAAAAAGGTGCACAGGTAGACCTATAGGAAGGCCTAAGAAGAATGCAATGATCATTCCAGATGATGCGAACCAATTGAAGAGACTGTTGTGTTTTAGTAATGAGAATAGCCAGGGAGAGGGTCACTCAACAGATGAGCAAGAGGATGACAGTGACCCAATTTTTGAACCAAGTAAAAGGAAGGAGGAAATAGAAAGAAACAGGCAGACCTAGAGAGAGGCCTAAGAACATGCAGTGAGAGATTGTTATTAGTGATGAGAATGAGAAAGGCCAGCGAAGCAATGAAAAGGTGGGGCCAAATCTCATAAAAGGGAGATGTAGAAAATGCAAAGGTAGAATCCGTCTGGCTTTCCTGCAAATCAGTGGTTCTCAACGTGGATTCCGTAAACCCAGTGGTTCTCAACGTAAACCTCAAGGGTTATTGAAAGGTTTAATCTTCACAATTATTATGTGAAGTAAATACATCTAGAGTGGTTTCCAAAGTGGGGTCCGGGGACCCCTAGGGGCCCTTGAGGGATTTCCAGAGGGTCCCCAGCTAAATGATAGTTAGGAACCAAATGACCCTTATGATGACCCTTATGGGTTTAAGGGTCCATTTGGTTCCATTTGTACACTCAAAGTTAAATTAACAGTGATTTTACAATATACATTGGGGTCCCAGAAATGCCAATAATTAGGGGACCATAGCCTAATTCAGTTCAAACCGGGGACCCTTGAAAATGAAAATGCTTGAGAATGTTAAAATGTTGTTTGTTCTGGCAGAGGAGATTGAAATAAAAATAACATAATTATCAATTCCACGAATCTCATGTCTTTATGAAAGTGTAACTCTTGAGAACCCATCCAACCAATCGACTTGATACACATGGAAGACATAGTTTAAGTGCTGTGTGTATCCTTTCATTAATACAGCCAACTGAAAATAGTGTGTTTTGCTGACACGCAAAATTACTAGTGTAGCTATTTTTGTGACTTGTAATCTACAGACCTGGTGTGTGATGATTAATTGTAAGAAACGTAGAGGTCATAATGGAAATGTCCATGAATCTCCAAATCGTTAGGGAGAAAAGTACATATTACTCTCATATTTACTCTCCCATTTGTATTTATTTTTATTTTAAATAAAACGCCCCTATAGCTTTTACATGGATTGGACAATATAAGTTATGTAATATAACAGTGATTTTTTTTCTGTTGTATTTTTTACTGTGCTACACTTACTGTTAATCATTTTGTTGACAAAGTATTCAAAAGTTAGCCTAAACCTGCACCAGTGGACCTACTATTTCTGTTTAATTCAACTCGCTGTAAAAAACAAAACGAGAAAAGAATCACTGGCCGCAGATTACATCATGGAGCGAAGACGGTGTAAATTTCTTTAATAAAGACACCAGAAATTGTGAGACAGATTTTAATTAGGTGCTCCGAGATAAACACAAGGTGGCGGTATAATTCAACGATTGTGGAGGTTCCAAACCGGCCAGAAAATGAAAATGAAGTCCATTTCCGTATCCGCTCTAATGCAAAAAAGTAATAATAAAAATGCAAAGCGGGAGCTTTGAATTTGTAATGTGAACACAACACTCTCCAGCTAGGTTTTAAAACCTAACGTGAGTGTTACCACTTTGTGTCTGCATGATGGATTAGTAGTCCAAACTTGTGTTTGTCCGCGTTAAAAAAATACGAATGAGTTATGAGATTATAAATGTGTTTTTCTTTTGCCATTTAGCACTAGCTAATGCTAACAGCACTTTACAGTAGGCTACCCGGTAGCCTACTGTAAAGTGCTGTTAGCACGTTAGTGCTGTTATACGTCTTAGCTAGATAAGTCTTAAATTAGCCCTGGTGTGTTAGCGCGTTCTCACAAACGCACTGGACCAGGGCTAGTCTTAAATAGGTCACTGTTAAGCCTATGGGTCAAACCTTGTCATTTGTGTGTACTGTGCAGTGGTGCAAACTTAACTAAATATATGCAATTCAAGTACTATATTTGAAGGTGGTAGTATTAGTGTATTATGATTTTGTTTTATTTGGTTAAATAAAAACAAAAAGGTTTTGGCTTAAAGGTTAAAGCACTGTACATTCTGTCTGATAGTTTGATATCAGTAAAGGGCCTCTGCATCTGTCCCAAGCCAGCTCTTTAATAAACCGAAAATATATTTTCTGGTTATTGCCAATTTCAGCCAATCAGGAGAGAGTGCCCATTAAATAAGTGTTCCAGTTCCAAATTAGTCTGCTCATTTTTTTGTCATCACTTCCAATTTCACTTGTTTAAGCGTAACAGACTACAGGCCTGTCTCTGTGAGTTCTCTCCCTGATTGGATCAAATTGGTATCCTGACCTGAAACTGCATTTTCTGTTTACTATTATTTTAACAAAGCAATTTAATTTACAATACCCTACCTTAAGTACAATGTTGTATCTTTATCAGCTTGCAGAGCTGATCATGTATCAGCCATCTCATACTTCAACACTAAATGCACTTTTTGACCATTGGCTATATTTGTGTATAGTGTTGCAGAGTTTCATGTGGTATCCAATCCATGCGATTTAATAGCTTTCTTTTCTTATTTCAACAGCTTTTTTTTTTTTTAAGAAAAAAAAGCTAACAGCATGCCAAAGCGGTGCGCCATTGGAGGGTGCAGTAACTCCAACTATGATGGAGTTACTTTGCACTGTTGGCCCAAAAACGAGAAGCTTGCTCATAAGTGGGACCTCTTTGCACGGATCAAGCGAGCAGATTGGGTAAATGGAATCCCGGGCGTGTCCATTATATGTGGAAGCCACTTTCTGCCGTCTGACTATGACAACTATGGGCAGTGGAAAGCTGGAATGATCTCAAGGCTGAGACTGAATAATGATGCCGTACCAACGGTCAATGTCAGCTCTGGTGCTACAGACATGGGTGTTCAACAGCAAAGGCGCTGTGTTATCGAAGGGTGCAGTAACTCCGACTATGATGGATTTACTTTGCACTTTTGGCCTACGAATGAAAATCTTGCTCGTAAGTGGGACCTCTTTGCACAGATCAAGAGAACGGACTGGGTTCATGGAATTCCTGGTGTGTCCAATATATGTGGGATCCACTTTCTGCCGTCCGACTACCACCAGTGGAAAGCTGGTTTGTCCCCGAGGCTGAGACTGAAAAGCCATGCCGTTCCGTCAGTGCATGTCAGCGTTGGTGCTCCGGACACAGGTGTTCAGCAGCAATCGCAAACCCCTGCAGTGGTCGAGGTCAACCGGGTGAGTGTTCATCATTGAGGCATTGGCATGTAGATTTTTTCACAACCACAAAAACCAAAACATTATTTGGCTAGTTATTTTTGAGGGGTGCTAGCCCCTCCTATGCCCAGCTTTCCGGGTTTGTGTAAACGCAAACACTGAAGACGGAAAAGTGAGGACGCAAATTGTGATTGGACAGAATGAGAGGATGTATGATGATAAGGGCACCCCTCATTTCATATGGGAGTGATTTTTAAACTTAAGATTCCACCAAGGGTTCCATTTCATCCTATGCGGGACCCTCATTTGCAAGTGGTCACGAAAAAAAAGGAAATTATTCCTAGACCAGAGAACCAGGGACCTTTCCTTTTCAAAATAATGAATCTATCGACTCCCTAAGGATAAACGATAAATAAAAAAAAGACTTAAACAGAGCTCCCTGTAGAAGAGGCTTTCATTACGCGCGCAAGTAAAGTTGTTTGTCCGGTGCTCCGATCCGTATGCCGTGGCTGCATGATTCGAGAGTGACATAATGAAGATATCTACCAATGCCAGGGTATAACTGGCTCTCGATGGTGTTGTGATAAAGGTAGGTTTCAGATTACATACATGTATACATAGAGGCATTACCTTTAATCCACCCGACACTGAAACATATCTTTATTACGTCACCATCGAGAGCCAGTTATACCCTGGCATTGGTACATGTCTTCATTACGTCACTCTCAGAATCATGCAGCCACGGCATACACATAAAACAACCTAAGTAACCATAGTAGGGGGGGGTGGAATATACAAAAAACATTCAACCAAAAACAAAACAAAAAAAATAATACACTGTATAGACTGAGGGAGTTGAAGTGCAGGGTCGGAATTGTGTATTAGTGGTATCAGTGGTAGTACGGTAGTTTAGTTTTAGTAGTAGTATCTTTTACCAAAACAGCTTTTTTTTCAAGCTCAACAAAACATATTTTTAAAAGCTAATAAGATGCCCAGAACTTGCGTTATTGGAGGGTGCAGTAACTCCAACTATGATGGATTAACGTTGCACTTTTGGCCAAAGAACGATACGTTTGCTCGCAAGTGGAAGGGCACATTTGAAGGGCATGCCCTTTTCCTGCGGCTGCCACAAAACCAAACGCCTCTAAGAAAATAAATGATTAGATGAACGGTTAGACTGCGGTGTAACCAGTCACCACAGTCAAAAAGCAACTCATCTCTGTTACAGTGTTATTTTGTACCGTTGCATGTTGGAAATGGTTGTACGTTCTGCGTTTTTGAATAGAGCCTTGCAGCTGACACTAACAAAGAAGACGACTCTTCATCCTCAGTGTCTGACTCCGATGACGCTTCTTCAACCTCCGTATCTGACATTGATGTTGGTGAGTCAACTCAACACTCTTGCTTCCAATACCAGAATTGTGTCACCAAGGTTGAGCGGACTCACGCATAGTATGTTGGCACTTGGCACACATGACAACAGGCACTGGAGGCACTTTGGGGGGCTAATAACTGTTTGTTCTCACTGTTTGTTCTCACCACAGAAAACTCTGTCGGTGATAAAGCCCAGGACAAATGTGGAGTTTCAGCTGGTCTAGTACGGAACGACGCAGGTTTTCCATCTAGGAACCGCAAGATTCTGAGGACCGCTGCTGAGGAGTCAAAAGCACATGCTGTAAGTGACATATCACTGAAATGTTTGTTACCGCTACAATGTAGATGAAGTTGTTTTATGGAACGATTATTTACACACACTCAAGCAGCCAAGATATATGCCCTATGTTTCTGGGTTTTTTCCACAATCACCAGGAATATAATGTCACCATCCCCCGGACCCTCAGTCACATTATTGCTTACAAATTGGAAACGGGAAACTGCTAACTTCTAATGGACTGAGTCTGACAATACATTCAAGTTTGAATGAACATACTCTTATTTATCTTGCTTAAATGACACACGACCACCATCAAATTTACTGCACTGAGTTGTGCAAGTTACATTATGCAGATCTTCTTTTGGCTAAATCTGACACATTTACATAATTGAATAGAGATCATAGTTATTTTGTGTTGTCCCTGCTAAAAACAGCTTTTTCGGGTTCAGTAATCATTTCTAGATTGTACAATCAAATTATAGAAGAAGATAACATATTCTTTCCTGACATGTTCCAAATTGTTCCTAGGATTTTCTTTCGCAGTTCAAACTTTCCAGGGACATAGCTTGTCAGACTGACGGTTGCCAGACTGACTCTCGACAGAAGAGATCGGTTGCCACCCAGTCCACGATCATCAGAGCTGACCCCCGACTGAAAAGATCTTACGGCACCCAAGTCTCCTGGACCAGGAGACTCACCAAAAGTCAAGGTCTGCCACATTACAACGATTACAACATTTAAGTTGACATTTAATTGTCATACTTTTTTGCATTGAACATTGGACCGTTACAATTTGTATTTCTGTTTCACTATTTAGGCTTCGTAATAACAAATTGAGGGCCTCTGACACATTTAAGATCTTTCAACATGGAAACGATTGACAATTATGCAAACATAATTGCGATTATCTCAAATAATTGCGATTATCTCAAATAATTGCGATTATCTCAAATAATTGCGATTATCTCAAATAATTGCGCAGGCGATCATGTAATAATTGTCAGGCCTGCATAATATAGGTTACACATGTTTTAATAGTTACGCCAGTTTGAAAGTGGTTAAACAGGCATTGTTTTCTAATTAGGTACCCAGATAAGTGTGCTTTCTGTGAGTGTTGGCATCGGTACACCATTCCAATGGAAAAGACCACCTCCAGTCCAGAGCGCAACATTCCGGAAGCCCTTTCTACCCTCTAAAAGACGACGGCTGAAACTAGATGATGGTAAATCTGTCTTGACAGAGGCCACACTATCGTAAGTCGGCTCCAAAGCATCATCGTGATGGCTAGTTCAATAGAACTATTATGGTAGTAACACAATTACTGGACTGTCATTTCTGGCATTGTTGACATTTGTTTAATGTCGCCTTTCCCTTCTCACCTATCCATTGGGCAGACAAGCATCACACTCCATAAATCATGTCCCTACATATGTTGTGGATGAAGACTGTCTCCTCCAACTGTTTGAAGAGTGTCCAGTGTGTGGCTCCATGTGTGAAGTCCAGAAGACGACAATAGAGACCTTCCTGACTATTCATCAACTCTGCCCCCAATGCCACTTCAATCGAAACTGGAGGAGTCAGCAAATGGAGAAGGTATATTACGTTGCACTAGTTGCATCTAGTTTTGGGTATCAGTGGCCAATATTTGCATGGCCAAAACACAAAGAACATGGCAGCCAATCTTTGTAAGGTAAAAAACATATATATAACATATAACATATTGTTTGGAAAAGAAAAGAAAAACATGGCAGCCATACATGCTGCGATGTAACAAGTGTGGCATGCAGCTCCTAAAGTTTTCACCTTGCCAATAGAAAATCAGCATTTCATACCACCCATTTATTATTCTAACATTAAAAGGTTTTGCACATCCACTACTAACCATCTCAGCTAACTGTTAATAAATGGTTAATTATCGATTAAAACATTTGGCAAACTTTCATACATACAAACCAAACTACACTACCGACCAAACTGCAGACATTACCGCTCATCTCTTCTCTCTTACAGGCAGTGCCCTCGGATGACGTTCACAGCTGCACCAGTGATCCAGAGAGTTCTGCCATTACTGCAACTGTTGGTTTTAGTGATGAAAACGACTCCTCCGATGAAGGACAAAGTAGCGAGGTGGATGGTGGAGATTGCAATTCAGACAGCGATTGGGATCCCGTGGAGCACCACAATGGAGACATCGAGCTTGCAGACAGTGAGTCTGATGCAGATGGCAGACATGACGTGGCTTTCCGCCAACTGTGTCCTGAATGCGGAAAATATTTCTTTAGGCAGACTCACACATGTGAGAACAAAAAGCCCTATTCTTGTAATGTGTGTGGCAAGAGATATGTATGTGAGGTTACTCTAAAAGCTCACAGCAAGGTCCATGAGAATGGCTACAAGCATGTGTGTAAGTACTGTTTATCAACCTTCAGAACGAGGGCAGACAAACTTGCACATGACAAGAGGCATCCCCCTAGAAAGCAGCCCTATCAATGTCCTGACTGTCCACGGGTGTTTGCCAAGATCGAAGAGCGCCGTAAACACCTGCTGAGTCACAGAGGCCCCAAAAAACACATTTGTCAAACATGTAGCATGGAGTTTTTCTGTCCCAGTTCACTGGAGAGGCATATGGTTGTGCACACAAAAGCAAAGCAGTTTGTATGTGAGGTGCGCTCATTCACCCAAACAAACCACCTCAAATCACAAATGCTTGTCCACACAGGAGAGAAACCCTATCAATGTCAGCACTGTGACAAGTCCTTTAATCACAATGTTAGCCTGAAGAGTCACATCCAGCGTTATCATGAACAAGTCCCTGACCCAGGGGAGAATGTTCAGATGGAGAAGACAAGTTGGAATGAGTCTGAGGTAGAAAAGGATGAGACAAATGAAATGGAGAGCAGTGCTGTTGATGCTGAGAAGGCTAAAACGGATGAAATGGAGAGCAGTGGTGTTGATACTGATGAGGCCGCTGAGCGAAGTAACACATTGTGCAACCCTGATGATGAGCAGTTACAGCGGGTACCAAAAAAAAAGAGATACAAATATAAGTCCACAGGCAGACCTAGAGGAAGGCCTAAGAAAAATACATTGCTCACCTTAGATGACGTGAACCAATTGAAGAGACCGTTAGGTGTTGGTGACGAGAATGACAAACGCCAGGGGAACTCGACAGACGAGGAGCGAGAGCATGACAGTGACTTTGAACCAGTGAAGTGAGAACCAAGAAAGAAGGGTGGGGCGGATGGGGCCCAATTCCAAGGACAGAGGGAGATGTAGAGGAAAGCGCAAATAGAGTCTATTCGTCTGGCTGCTGTCCTGTAAATCAGTTCTCAAACGTGGGGGTCTGGTGACCCCAGTGGTCACCATTATTACATTACATGTACCAGTAAATACAACTAGAGAACATACAAGATGATCAGTTTCACTATTATCTTTATACCTGACTGAAATGACAGGTATGATTCAAATAAGAGTATACATTTTAATCTTATCAAATGGGGATCCTTGCATATCAAATTGGGTGTCCTTGCTGTTCCTGAAGAATGACGGAGGTTAAAATGATCTATTTGTTCTGGAAGAAGAGATTGAAATAAAAGTGTGTGTGTGTGCGTGTGCGCACAACACTTTGTGATGATTTTGCTGATTTTGCTCATAGCTGGGTAGCATCCGATTCCTAGCATGCTATTACATGGTAACCTTGCGTCACCAGGCCACATTTGGTTTCACTCGTTGACTTATATACACTACATTGTGTTTGCACTGCAGTCTACCAACATGAAACTTGTTGTCTTGGTATTTTAAAACATGGTTCATTGATATTTGTGTTTGTGCTGGGTGTACCCATTCCAAACTGGCTACAAAACACAGGCGTTTCCAAAGAAAAGCAGTAAAGCTTTCAGATCGTGGGTCAGGTTTGTCCATTTGAAGAGAGCTCATTTTACTGCGTTGTCAGTGTCAACACAGTCATCTGTGCAGCCCACTTCAGTGATGAGAACTACATGCCAGGGGATCTCATGGAACACAGGCTGGCCCTTGGTTTCAAAGCTCTGAATCGCGTGAGGCTGAAACCAAATGCAGTGCCTTGCATCCAGTCACCTGTTCATGGTGGAGCCTCTACTCACTGAGGGGCACTTTATTAGCTATTATTTGTTAGCTCTAAATTAATTTCACTCTATATGCCACCAAAATTTGGAACGCCCTACCAACAGTCATTAAGACATGCAAATCCCTTGACTCCTAAAAAAACACTCGCAAAGGGCACCTACGGGCGGCTACAATTCGAAACTGGCCCCCGTAAAATCTGAATCCACCACCCACCCCTTTTTCCCCTCACTGTATATGTTTTTTTTTCCCTTTTTACCTCCTCTATGATGATTTCCTGTTTTTGGCTATATAGAAGTGTATATTTGTACGTCTCAAAATGTTATGATGAATTGAACATGGTGGACCCTATTGTAAACAAGTGTAATGCTTTATGGTGTCGTCCACAGTTAACAGTTTTGTATTGAGTTGTGCTTGAAATGTACTGTAATTCTCCAATCTGTTAATAAATACTTCAATCAATGTTAGAGTGACGCTGCAAATAGATAACATACTTTGTACATGATACTGTGTAGTGTGTACATATAGGTCATAGGATATCACACATTGAATATGACTCTTCCCACCCTCATCTGGATGGGGGCTCATATCACCAACGTTTTTACACTTGTAATGATCTTCACCATAGTTGAACTTGGAACATTAATAATGTTACTGTATAGGGTGACCAGATCCAAACTGTTAATTTTAGGGACAGTCAGAAGTATCGCTGCTGTGAGACAGGGGGACGGGACGGGGTTATCAACATATTAGCCTATAGCTGTGAAAGATTTCAAGTAAATTGCACGCTGCGTTCATGATTTGAGGCCTTTTGTTCAAAACGGGCCAATCCTGCAAACTTTGAAAGCCAATGTTAGCCAATTAGGATGGAATATGAAATATCGGACAGATCCGTCTTGAACACATGACTATATAGAGATAGTGTGTAGCGATGTGCAGGATTTTTGGACAGAATCTGGAGGAGTAATATAAAAAAATGTGTTTTTCAAAAGTCAGCGCCATAACAGGCCATACTGGAAAATGTGGGGCAGAGAGGTTCATCGTTGGCAATATCCAGGGAGTGTGCGTGCAAAATTTGGCAACGACCGGGGTAACGGTGCCGGAGATTAGCTGGCAACAGAGGATGGATGGACGGACGGACGCGCACACACACAGACACACACACACACACACAGAGTGCAAAACATACTCTCTCCCCATGCCTTCGGCCTGGTGGAGACATTGAAAGGATCTCACACTGTATGAGACAACATTAGATTTAGTACATAATTCTACTCTATTACAGTGGAGAGTCGAACCTAATTCTTACTTCTAGCAGGTAGAATAATAGTGAAATAAAACGGTTTCTTGTTGTGATGGCCAGTACAGGGGACCTCCTGGAACCTGTGTTGTAGTGTGCTAGTAGTATCCTACTGTACTTTGATTATTTCGTGTTGCAGCTTTCTGTGCTCGGAGTCTCGGACACACATACCGTACACTATACATGCAGGCACGCGCGCGCACACACACACGGACGGACGGACGTAGGAACACCTCAAAAATAAAATACTACTTAAACAGAGCTCCCTGTAGAAGAGGCTTTAATTCGGTAGTGGTGGAAAGTACATTTACTTCATACAATTTTTAGATATTACTTTACTTGAGTATATCTAATTAAAGGGGGGGAGCAGGGACCTTTTAAAAGTAATGATGCCTACCGTATATCATCAGACCCCTTTAGGATGTCCAGTAAAAAAAACGTTTTAGAAAAAAACAAGACACAGGCACAGTTTGAAGAACAGTGTTCAGAGCTCTCTGAACACAGAGCCATAGAGTAAGACAGAGTTACGACAACTCCGTTCACTTCATGGGGCCAGGCTCTTCTAGACTTCTATTGAAAAGGGACTACCGTAAGTTTACGGAATGCATTGGAGTCTATGGGCTCGCGCGAGTACATGAACCGCGTGACCAGGCTGTTTTCTGCCCCCTCAATGTCGTAACTCTGTTAGTTACTCTATCTATGCTATGGCTCTGCGTGAACAGGCTTGCATTCGGAAAACAACCGAACGCGTCATCACGTGACGTCAGGGTGAGATGGGGGCTTCGGCTTGAGTCGGCTAGCCTAGCACAACAAGTTAACATTGCACGTTGCTCAGACAGTGACGGAGACAGTTGTGTAGTTAGTAGTGCAGAGTTGGAATTGTGTATTAGTAGTAGTATTAGTTTAGTATAGTAGTAGTTTAGTTTTAGTATTAGTTGGAGTAGTAGTAGTTTCGTTTTAGTCAGTTTACTTTTACCAAAACATATTTTTAAAAGCAAAACAGCCCTTTTAAAAGCTAACAAGATGCCTAGGAGTTGCGTTATTGGAGGGTGCAGTAACTCACAGTGTGATGGTGTAACTTTGCACTTTTGGCCAAAAAACGAGAAGATTGCTCGCAAGTGGGACCTCTTTGCACAGATCAAGAGAGCAGACTGGATTCGTGGAATTCCTGGTGTGTCGACGATATGTGGGATCCACTTTACTCCGAGTGATTATGATGGCTATGGGCAGTGGAAAGCTGGACTAATCAAACAGCTGAGATTGAATTCGGATGCTGTTCCCACAGTCAATGTTGCCGTTTCTGGTGCTCCATCAGCCACAGTTACCCAACCTGAACCTTCACAGTCGCGAGCGTGTGCCATGATAGAGATAAACAGAGTGAGTGTTTACGTGTTAATAATGCTTTTTTCCCCCATAACTAACATGCTATACACTCCCGAAGTTTCTGGGCGGAGGTGGTTTACTATATTTCACTTCTCAACAAAAGGGTGGATGCCTTAAAATGCTTTGAGATAAATGGCTCTGCGCAAATGAAAATGTATGTGCTGTCATTGTGCTTGCGCTGGTAGATTTGCACGCTAATACTGTGACTCAGAGCCTAGCTCTGGTCCATAGTGGCAGAAGTGTTCCTAACGCCCAGAGCTACTAGTTGCTGTGAGAGTGAGGTCTAGCCAACACCAACTCAGGATTCCTGGATCGCTGCCCTCCACAAATTCCTATCCAACATCAGGTTCTTGAGCTCTGCAGTGTTGTCAGCCATAGGTGGTACGCTTCTTTCCCCTCCTGGCTTTGCCCTGGGTTGGCTCCCATAGGGTCAATTTACTTGCCTCAAGTTCTGGGTGCCTGAGGCAGTGCCCTGCCAGCCTCATCCTTCTCTCTCTGACTTTGTCCGTGACGCGTGGTAGGTCCCCATAGAGGTCCACATTTCTGATGCAGTCCGTCCATGTGACACCTAGTGCCATTCGTAGCATTCTTGTGTAGACTCCATCCAGGGCTTTTTCCTGTTGTACTGTGAGGGTACAACTGTGAGCTACTGTGTGAGCGTAATAGCTATACCAAATGTTCGCTGAGGAAGGCCATACAGGCCGAAACGCGTCCGTTTGTCAGTCAGAGGTAAATAAAATCATGCAAAAGGACATACAATGAGTGCTGGCATTCTTCATCTCTACTTATATCCTCGAGCCTTGCACCTATAAGGATTTTGTTTGAACCTGGAGTGCTGCGGGTTGTCTGCTACAGGCAGTACTATTCTCTCACTATACCAAATGTTCCAAATTGTATTTCTATACAAATCAGCAAAGAAACATAACTGCCATGACCAAATCTGCAAAAATAAACTATCAATGATAAAGCAGAGGAAAACAAAAACAATCCACTGGAGCTCTGGAAGCTACTCAACAACCATGCTGCAGTCAGAAACTGAAAACCAGGTTTACAAACATAAACATCAAAATTGAACAACACTCATCAGTCACTGACAAGCTTGATGTGGCCAACTACTAAAGACGATTTTAATTTAACTGGTAATGGTAATGGTAACAACTAACTGAGTGAAAAAACGGAGTGCCCTGTAACCCATGCAGCAAATGCACAAATTCCAATCTGGCTTCAGAACACCCCACTCCACTGACACATGCCTCCTCTATTTCTCCCTCCATCGGCGTCTCCAGTCGTCTCGGTTCTCCATACATCTGGCCAGCTCATTTGTGCTTTCTGCACCAGCATCTTTCTTTAGTACGTCCACGTAGGTCGGTGTGGGACGTCCTCTCGATCGATGCCTGTGTGTTGGTTCCCACAGTACAAGCTTTTTTTTTATCAACCACATCAAACACGAGGTGGATGCTGGCAAATACTGCAGCGCCGCCATGGCCATGCTGGACCTCCAAAAGGCTTTCGACACTGAACCACTCCATACTGGTTAATAATAAGCTAAAAGCAATTGGTTTTGATAGCACATCAGTGAGCTGGATGCAATCCTACCTGAAGGGGAGAGAACAGATGGTGGAGGTGAACGGAACGCTGTCCCCCCCCTCGTGTGTGTGTGTGTGTGTGTGTGTGTGTGTGTGTGTGTGTGTGTGTGTGTGTGTGTGTGAGTGAGAGAGAGTGAACAAGAAAACAACATGACATGGCTTGTGACTGCAACTTGTTCCTGTTTACAGATGACTCGGCACTACTGGTCTCAGACAGGAATAAACTGCAGGTTGAAAAGGCCCTCAGCTCTGAACTCGGTAGAATGTGCACCTGGCTCGCTGATAACAAACTATCTTTATACCTGAGAAAAACTGAATCCATTCTCTTTGGATCAAATAGTAATCTCAGCTAGGCTGATGGCTTCTTGGTTAAAGTGGGTGATATTATCACACGAAAATACGAAATGACCTACCAGTACCTAGGTTCCATCCTGGATGCAAATCTTTCCGGTGATAAAATGGCCACCAGGATGAGACATGACTTAAATAATGATAAGGCCATGAAATGCACAACAGGACGGGGACAAAACAACAAACAACTAGGGGCGCGCTAGGCCAGAGAGATATGATAGGGACATTGTTACAAATATGAGTGACATGGAGAAACCTTGATATTGGTTGTGGGCAAAATCAAATCTATCCATCAATGGCTTTCAGAGTTGACGACAGAGTACAGCATCTTGCAATGGGTCTGGTCCACAAGATTCACTACACATAGTGAATTGAGGTCTTGGTTGATACGCCTTTTCAACATTGCATGGAAGTCTGGGGCAGTGCCGAGGGAGTGGCAGACTGGGGTGGTGGTCCCACTGTTTAAAAACATGTGTTTTGTGGATTTGGAGAAGGCATATGACCGGGTCCCCCGGGAGGTTCTGTGGGAGGTGCTGCGGGAGTATGGGGTGAGGGGGACCTTGTTGAGGCCAGGGCCATCCAATTTCTGTACACCCAAAGCGAGAGCTGTGTCCGTGTGCTCGGGAGTAAGTCGGATTCGTTTCCGGTGGGGGTTGGCCTCCGCCAGGGCTATGCATTGTCACCTATCCTGTTTGTGATTTTCATGGACAGGATCTCGAGGCGGAGTCATGGCGGAGAGTGTATACGGCTCGGTGAGCTAAGGGTTGCATCACTGCTCTTTGCAGATGATGTGGTCCTGATGGCACCATCGGTCCAAGACCTGCAGTTCTCACTGGATCGGTTCGCAGCCAAGTGTAGGGCGGCTGGGAGGAGGATCAGTATCTCCAAATCTGAGGTTATGGTTCTCAGCAGGAAACAGGTGGATTGTGCAGTCCAGGTAGGGAATGAGGCATTACCCAAGGTGAAGGAGTTTAAGTATCTCGGGGTCTTGTTCATGAGTGAGGGGTGGACGGAGAAGGAGATCAGCTGGATAATCTGAGCGGCAGGGGCGGTATTGAAGTCGCTGTACCGCACTGTTGTGACGAAAAGAGAGTTGAGCCAGAAGGCAAAGCTTCTACTGAGCAATCTTTGTTCCTACTCTCACCTATGGTCATGAAGTGTGGGTCATGACCGAAAGAATAAGGTCGCGAATACAAGCGGCCAAAATGAGTCTTCTTTGACGGATGGCTGGCTTCTCCCTTAGAGATAGGGTGAGAAGTTCAGTCACACAAGAGACTCACTGGAGGAAGTCACTAATGTTGCTCTGGAGAGGGAAGTCTGGAGCACTCTGGTCGAGCTGTTTCCCCTGTGACCCGACTACGGATAAGCGGTTGAAGATGGATGGATGGATGAGTGTAAAATATTGGAATTCCCACAGCCTTTTCAAAGCATTTCAGTACAGGGAAGCCAGCTAGAATATGTGTGACACTTTGTTTTGGCTCAGCCTTCTCCGAGGCAGTGGGAGGGGTTTTCGCAATCATGTCCAATAATCAACTCTCACAGGTAGAGTTGCATTAGCAAATATTTTCACAATATTTAACAATCGTGTTACTCTGCCTGACCTGAAGATACAACACCAGGTACTTCCCAGTGTATGTGAATTAAACGTGTGGACGGAGATGGTTTTAATTAGGTTCTCTAACAAGGATGTTTTTGTAGTTTTTTTGTTATGTCATACAAGTTGTTCGGACAGACTCAAGGGCGAGGTGTCACCAGTCACCACAGTCAAAAAGCAACTCCTTTCTGTTAAAGTGTTATTTTGTACCGTTGCATGTTGGTAATGGTTGTACGTTCTGCATTTTTGAATAGAGCCTTGCAGCTGACACTAACAAAGAAGACGACTCTTCATCCTCAGTGTCTGACTCCGATGACTCTTCTTCAACCTCCGTATCTGACGTTGATGTTGGTGAGTCAACTCAACACTCTTGCTTCCAATACCAGAATTGTGTCACCAAGGTTGAGCAGACTCACACATAGTCTGTTGGCACACAGGAAAACAGGCACTGGAGACACTTTCTTTTTGAGGGGCTAATAACTGTTTGTTTTCACCACAGAAAACTCTGTCTGCGATAAAGCCAAGGACAAATGTGGAGTTTCAGCTGGTCTAGTGCGGAACGACGGGGGTTTTCCACGTAAGAACCGCAAGATTCTGAGGACCGCTGCCGAAGAGGCAAAAGCACATGCTGTAAGTATCACTGAAATTATTTTAGTTATGCATTTAATTAATACTAATTGAACCAAAAATCTTAACGGCAGATGGAAACAGGAAACTGCTAACTAAACTTACTAACAGGGAATAATTAGAGAGGATGTAGATTGTAGAACATAAGACCTCACTTAGAGTACTTTCCTAAAGAACGCTGCCAGAGACGCCTCAACCTACTCAATTAAGTCCAGCCGGCTACTTAATTATATTGATTTTCATTCCATAAAAAATTACAACACAATGTTTTTCTAAATAATGGACTGAGTCTGACAATAAATTAAAGTTTTAATGAACATACTCTTATTTATCTTACTTAAATGACACCCGACCACCATCAAATTTAATGCACTGTGTTGTGCAAGTTACATTATGCAGATCTTCTTTTGGCTAAATCTGACACATTTAAATAATTGAATAGAGATCATAGTTATTTTATGTTGTCCCTGCTAATTCTTTTTTTTTTGCCAGGTTCAGTGTGTGGATTGTATAATCAAATGATGGAAGAAGGTAACATATTCTTCCCTGACATGTTCCAAATTGTTCCTAGGTTTTTCTTTCGCAGCTCAAATTTTCCAGGGACATAGCTTGCCAGACTGACTCTCGACAGAAGATATCTGTTGCCACCCAATACACGATCATCCCCCAACTGAATAGATCTTATGGCACCCAAGTCTCCTGGACCAGGAGACTCACCAAAAGTCAAGGTCTGTCACATGGAATACATAATATTAGGGCGATTAGTTGACCATTAAGATATGACAAATAACTTAAATATACAAAGAAATCACTGACACATTTTAGACCTTTCAACATGGAAATGATTGAGGATTATGAAAAATGAATTGTGATTTCAAATAATTGCGATTAGGCGATTATGTAATAATTGTGTTAGGCCTGCATAATATAGGTTACACATGTTTAAATAGTTACGCCAGTTTGAAAGTGGTTAAATAGGCAATGTTTTCTAATTAGGTACTCAGATAAGTGTGCTTTCTGTGAGTGTTGGCATCGGTACACCATTCCAATGGAAAAGACCACCTCCAGTCCAGAGCTCAACATTCCGGAAGCCCTTTCTACCCTCTAAAAGACGACGGCTGAAACTAGATGATGGTGAATCTGTCTTGACAGAGGCCACACTATCGTAAGTCGGCTCCAAAGCATCATCGTGATGGCTAGTTCAATAGAACTATTATGGTAGTAACACAATTACTGGACTGTCATTTCTGGCATTGTTGACATTTGTATAATGTCGCCTTTTTCCCTTCTCACCTATCCATTGGGCAGACAAGCATCACACTCCATAAATCATGTCCCTACATATGTTGTGGATGAAGACTGTCTCCTCCAACTGTTTGAAGAGTGTCCAGTGTGTGGCTCCATGTGTGAAGTCCAGAAGACGACAATAGAGACCTTCCTGACTATTCATCAGCTGTGCCCCCAATGCCACTTCAACAGAAACTGGAGGAGTCAGCAAATGGAGAAGGTATATAACGTTGCACTATATAGTTTTGGGTATCAGTGGCCACTATTTGTGTGGCCAAAACACAAATAACAGCCAATCTTTGTATAACATATTTTTTGGAAAAGAAAAGAAAAACATAGCAGCCATACATGCAACAAGAGTGGCATGCAGCTCCTAAACCTTTCACCCTGCCAATAGACAATCTACAGCATTTCCACTCATTTATTATTCTGCCATTAAAAGGTTTTGCACATCCACTACTAACCATCTCAGCTAACTGTTAATAAATGGTTAATTATCGATTAAAACATTTGACAAACTTTCATACATTACAAACCAAACTACACTACCGACCAAACTGCAGACATTACCGCTCATCTCTTCTCTCTTACAGGCAGTTCCCTCGGGTGACGTTCACAACTGCACCAGTGATCCAGAGAGTTCTGCCATTACTGCAACTGTTGGTTTTAGTGATGATAACGACTCCTCCGATGAAGGACAAAGTAGCGAGGTGGATGGTGGAGATTGCAATTCAGACAGCGATTGGGATCCCGTGGAGCACCACAATGGAGACATTGAGTCTGATGCAGATGGCAGACATGACGTGGCTTTCCGCCAACTGTGTCCTGAATGCGGAAGATATTTCTACAGTCAGACTCACACATGTGAGAACAAAAAGCCCTATTCTTGTAATGTGTGTGGCAAGAGATATGTATGTGAGGTTACTCTAAAAGCTCACAGCAAGGTCCATGAGGATGGCTACAAGCATGTGTGTAAGTACTGTTTATCAACCTTCAGAATGAGGGCAGACAAACTTGCACACGAGAAGAGGCATCCCCCTAGAAAGCAGCCCTATCAATGTCCTGACTGTCCACGGGTGTTTGCCAAGATCGAAGAGCGCCGTAAACACCTGCTGAGTCACAGAGGCCCCAAAAAACACATTTGTCACACATGTAGCATGGAGTTTTTCTGTCCCGGTTCACTGGAGAGGCATATGGTTGTGCACACAAAAGCAAAGCAGTTTGTATGTGAGGTGTGCCAGCGCTCATTCACCCAAACAAACCACCTCAAATCCCACATGCGTGTCCACACAGGAGAGAAACCCTATCAATGTCAGCACTGTAACAAGTCCTTTAATCACAATGTTAGCCTGAAGAGTCACATCCAGCGTTATCATGGACAAGTCCCTGACCCAGGGGAGAATGTTCAGATGGAGAAGACAAGTAGAAATGAATCTGAGGTAGAAAAAGATGAGACAAATGAAATGGAGAGCAGTGCTGTTGATGCTGAGGAGGTTGAGCGAAGTAAGGACACATTGTGCAATGCTGGGAATGGTGGTGATGAGGAGAAGGTGAAAAAAATAAGAAGGTCCACAGGCAGACCTAGAGGAAGGCCAAAGAAAAAGGTGAAAAAAATAAGAAGGTCCACAGGCAGACCTAGAGGAAGGCCAAAGAAAAAGGCAAGTTGGAATGAGTCTGAGGTAGAAAAAGATGAGACAAATGAAATGGAGAGCAGTGCTGTTGATGCTGAGAAGGCTAAAATGGATGAAATGGAGAGCAGTGATGTTGATGCTGACAAGGCTAAAATGGATGAAATGGAGAGCAGTGGTGTTGATACTGATGAGGCCACTGAGCAAAGTAACACATTGTGCAACCCTGATGATGAGCAGTTACAGCGGGTACCAAAAAAAGAGAGATACAAATACAAGTCCACAGGCAGACCTAGAGGAAGGCCTAAGAAAAATACATTGCTCACCTTAGATGACGTGAACCAATTGAAGAGACCGTTAGGTGTTGGTGACGAGAATGACAAACGCCAGGGGAACTCGACAGACGAGGAGCGAGAGCATGACAGTGACTTTGAACCAGTGAAGTGAGAACCAAGAAAGAAGGGTGGGGCGGCTGGGGCCCAATTCCAAGGACAGAGGGAGATGTAGAGGAAAGCGCAAATAGTCTATTGGTCTGCCAGCTGTCCTGTAAATCAGTTCTCAAACGTGGGGGTCTGGTGACCCCAGTGGTCACCATTATTACATTACATGTACCAGTAAATACAACTAGAGGACATACAAGATCTTTATCTTTATACCTACCTGCTGTAAGTATCGATAACAGTTCCTTGAAATTAGAAAGGTTGAGAATCACTGGTGTTTTTTTTTGCTATTGCTGACTGAAATAAAAATGTCTTTGCATGTGCAGAGGAGATTCAAATAAAGAGTAGAAATTAAAATGTGAGGGAGAACATGTTGTACTATTTGGGAGGATCTACTTTGACATTTTGTTTTGAATGGAACATGTTGACCTCGGTTGAGTGACTGCCTTTTTGATGAACCTGTGTCCTGGCAAATTCCACATCAGTTACAGTATATAGTGTATTACTGTATCATCAAACAGGAATAATCTCAAATGGCAGCAGATTCTGTTATTACACAATTGTGTTGTAAATTGTGGTCCCAGGAATATGAAAATTGAATCTTATCCAACAGGGATCCATGACCCAATGCATATAAAATTGGGTGTCCTTGACTCCTTGCTGTTCCTGAAGAATGACTGAGGTTAAAATTATCTGTTAGTTCTGGAGGTTAAAATGATCTGTTAGTTCTGGAGGTTAAAATGATCTGTTAGTTCTGGAAGAAGAGATTGAAATTGTGTGTGTGTGTGTGTGTGTGTGTGTGTGTGTGTGTGTGTGTGTGTGTGTGTGTGTGTGTGTGTGTGTGTGTGTGTGTGTGTGTGTGTGTGTGTGTGTGTGTGTGTGTGTGTGTGTGTGTGTGTGTGTGTGTGTGTGTGTGTGTGTGTGTGTGTGTGTGTGTGTGTGTGTGTGTGTGTGTGTGTGTGTGTGTGTGTGTGTGTGTTGTACATAACACAATAATTAATTTGTTTCATACATACTGTTGGGGTCACCGAGACTATTACATGTACAAGTAAAGAAAATAAAATACAGACTGAGAAAAACACATGTTGCTAGCTGGTCAGAAGAGGGCGCTCTGAGCTGCTCAAGCAAGCAGGAGCAGTGATCAGTCCTGTCCTCTTGTCACATTCTCCTGGTTTCACTCGTTGACTTATTTTACAACGTGTGCAGTCTTCCTGTTGGCACAACAACAACATTAACTTGTTGTCGTGTTAGTTTTAAACATGGTTAAGATCTGTGTTTGTGCTGGGTGTAACAATTCCAGACTTTCTGGGCACAAAGTACATAGGTTTCCAAAGAAAGGCTGTAAACGTTTCAGATCTTGGGTGAGGTTTGTCCAGGTAAAGAGATCTAATTTTACCGCGTCGTCGGTGCAACAAAAACACTCGGTCATCTGTGGAGCCCACTTCAGAGATGAGTGCTACATGCTTTCACCAAATGCTGTGCCTTGCATCCAGTCACCTGGTCAAAGTCAAGCCTCTACTACTGGAAGTATAATATCCTCTGCAGCCGTTTACAAACTTGGTCTGTCTCGGGTAAGTGCAATCTGGGAATCGGTAAAACAAAATGTGTGGATCTAACTCCAGATGAAGCTGCGAAGAGACTATTCAATTCGTGATCTGACTCCAGTACACAGTGTCATGTGCAAAGTGGGAAAATTCGCAGGATAGGATGTGCAAAATTCTCAGGATAGGATCCGTGTATACTATGATTTATTTTTAAATCCTCTACCAGCCACTCTACCCATAAAGTTATACATTAACTCTCCTGACCCACTGCCGCCCCATATTGTCAAATAGTAATTCTTATTAGTGCGGCACGATTCTTGCTCAAATGTGAATCTCAATTTTGAGCATTGAGATCACGATTCTCACACAATTCTCATTTTTCCATGAACATATTTATAAAAAAAACAAAAAACATGAGTAACAAATGAATTGGACAGTCAACTAGTGCTGCATGATTAATCACGCTGATAACAAACTATCTTTACACCTGGGAAAAACTGAATCCATTCTCTTTGGCTCTATTAGTAATCTCAGCAAGGCAAATGGCTTCTTGGTTAGAGTGGGTGACAATGTTATCACACGTAAAGATGAAATTACCTACCTAGGTTCCATCCTGGAGGCTAATCTTTCCGGTGATAAAATGGCCACCAACGTAATCAAAAAAGTCAACCATAGAACAAGATTCCTCTACAGGATCTCCTCACTGGTCAACAAAAACACCTTGAAGACCTTAACAAGAGCCCTTGTACAGGGTTTCTTTGACTATGCATGCACCTCCTGGTACCACAGCACCTCAAAGGCCCTTAAAACCAGGCTCCAGACTTCCCAAAACAAACTGGTCAGGCTCCTACTTGATCTAGCCCCCCGAACCCACCTCACCCCTGCCCACTTCGACAGGCTGGAATGGCTTAGGGTCGACGACAGAGTACAGCAACTTGCAATGGGTCTGGTCCACAAGATTCGATACACCACCAAGATACCCATGTACCTGTCTAGATACTTCCTTAATGTTAACGAAGTCCACACCCACAACACCAGAGGGAGTGCAACGAACCATGTACAACCCAGATTCGGCACAAACAAGGGACTAAATTCTTTTCGCTCCTATGCCACCAAAATGTGGAACGCCCTACCAACTGTCATTAAGACATGCGAATCCCTTGACTCCTTCAAAACCGCTCTCAAAGGGCACCTACGGATGGCTGCAATTCGAAACTGGCCCCCGTAAAATCTGAATCCCCCCCCCCGCCCCCCCCCTTTTTCCCCTCACTGTATATATTTCTTTTCCCTTTTTACCTCCTTTTTGATGAATTCCTGTTCTGTATGGTGGACCCTGTTGGAAACAAGTGTAATGCTTAATTGGGTCGTCCACTCACAGTTAACAGCCTTTGTATTGAGTTTGTGCTTGAAATGTACTGTAATTCTGCAAACTGTTAATAAATTCTTCAATCAATCAATCAAAACGTCTTCGATTAATTGTGCAGCACTACTTCTTATACATTCTCCCATTGGGCAAACTTCTAGCAGGTAAAATAATAGTGAAATAAATCTGTTTCTCATTGTGATGGCCAGGGGACCTCCTGGAACCCCCTCAAAGACCCCTGAGGGTCCCTGAACCCCACTTTGAGAACCACTAGTGACGATAAACACCTTGAGCATTATTGTTTACAATTTTGCATGCTATCCTCCCCCCATACCCCCCCCCCCCCCCCTTTTTTTTTTACAACAGAAACTTCAAAGCCATTGTGCGACCCCTGATGTGGCAGAGCCAGAGAAGCCTATGGAGGAGGAGGAAGATCCTGTTCAGTCGTCTGAACCCTCTCTTCAGGTGTCCTCCCACGAAAATGACGTTGGAGATGGTAAGTGTTGGAAAATCTGCCGTTGAATGGGTGGCGTGTTCACTGTCTCATCGGGTCGAAAGTAAGTTGTAGGGAGGGAGACATCGAAAGTGACCCTAATAGCACCATAGTAGGGGGGGCAGCAGTGGCTCAGGGGTAGAGTGGTCGGCGGTGGGGACAGTGAGGTTACCAGTTGGATCTCGACTCCCCCATACATTTACCCATGGGTAAATGTAATGCACAATCTATGTAAAGCGTCTTGGATAAAGGTGCTATGTAAATACATAATTTACCATTTATATAGTAGTAATAGTAGTAGTCTGTTTTTTCACACCTTTGATCTCCCGACTTCATTCTAATGACAGTCTGTAGTAATCTGTAGTAGTCTGTTTGTTGGGGGGACACCTTTCCACCCTCTGAGACACACAGGATATGTGCATTGTGCATACACACTGCTATGGCAATATTGGACTGTCATATTGATCTATCATTTCAAGATGGCATGCATATCACTCACAACCACTGTTGTGGGTGTCCTTTCAGGGAGCCATACCCCACCTGTATAGACAAAGCCAGTGTGGCCCATTGTGTGACCTGTGGTGCATACGTTGGTGTGACAAACTAACAGGCATTAGTTTGACAACACTACGTCACGTCACGACTCGCTCCCCACATGCCTGGCCGGTTACAACTAACGTGTCCGGGTTAAAACTCACCTGTGGCTCCCGACATGCGTAGCAGGTTAAGACCAACCTGTGGCTTCCGACATGCGTCGTGGCAGGTTAAAACTAACCTGTGGCTTACTCAGAGGTGGACACTTAAGTAAATGTGCTTAAGTACTGTACTTAAGTACAGAATTTCTACTTAAGTACTGACTTGAGTACAACATTTGTACCACTTCTGGGCTTACTGGCTTCCTCGTTCCTGTGAGGTTAGGTTTAGGGTTGGGTTTTGGGTAGGGTGTCGGACTAATGCCTGTCGAACTGTTAGTATAGTATAGTATGTCGGACCAAACACATTCACCTGTGTGACCTAGCTAGTAGTGTAGGTGTTAAGCATGTGCGCGTGGCGTGGGGCGTCCCTGCCGCCCCGCCAAAAATAAAATCGGCAATGCAACACTGGACAAGGCACTGGTTAGCCAGGGGGTAAGACACTTCCGTTGTGTTTATTCCTGCTTAGAAATTAAAATAAAGGTGACTGACAGGGGCATATGGAGAGACTTTTCGAGGAGATGGGCTAACTGTGAGGACATGCAAGGCTGAAGCCTTGTTGGGAGACAAATATGTTTGTTGGCTTCGTTTGCATTCGTAGCGTCCATTTTGAGTCAAGGAAATGGCTTTCTGTACTATTATAATTTATGAGCAGGAATGGGGATAATTTTCCCCATGTGATGTCACTGTCAGCACCACTGATAAGCACCTTGTGCATGAACATTTTAAACTCTTTCTGAGTAGAATTTCCACTGTCAGTGTCATTTGGGGGGGGAAAGGAAAATGTGTAATTAAATGCCAACAATGTTTACTACATTGATTGATTGAAGTATTTATTAACAGTTTGCAGAATTACAGTACATTTCAAGCACAACTCAATACAACAAAAATCTGTTAACTGTGAGTGGACGACCAATAAAGCACTAGACTTGTTTACAAGAGGGTCCACCTTGTTCAATTCATCATAACATTTAGAGACATACAAATATACACTACAAAAAACAGGAAATCATCATCATAAAGGAGGTAAAAAGGGAAAAGAAAACATATACAGTGAGGGGGGAAAAAGGGTGGGTGGGGGATTCAGATTTTACGGGGCCCATTTCGAATTGCAGCCGTCCGTAGGTGCCCTTTGAGAGCGGTTTTGAAGGAGTCAAGGGATTTGCATGTCTTAATGACATAATTTATGAAGAGTAGGTTTATCCTGCAAGTTCTATTTGAAAAACAATTATGACACTTAAAAGCATGAAAGGTAGCCTATTCGTGTTCCAAACCATGATTTATATTTGTGCACAGATTGCCAGACTGACCACCAGAAATCTGATGACACACTCAAGATTGAACCTCAACTGAAGAAGTCTATTGGCACCCAGCTCTCCAAGAACACACTAGTGAATCGAAGAAGTCAAGGTTTGTCGATTGTAATATTTCTGGTAATTTATAACGGTTAGGGTTACCACTCTGTGGCCTGTTGCCCAAATATCCACGTTAACGTGTTATAATAGCCATCAAAAGCTTTCTATAGTTTGTCAGGCCCACCAAGTTTTCTTTAATCACGCATGCCCTGTTTTTTACTAAAATGGCTTATCTACAAATTCACAACGTGATGTGAGCTTGTAGATTGCCTATCTTGGCTTGGTAATATTTTTTTCTAATTAGGTTCTCAGACGTCAATTCACTGGAAAAGACCTCAACACTCAACACTCCTGAAGCCCTTTCAAGCCTCTGAAATAATACGGCTGAGTGTACTTGATGATGGAGATGTTGGAGACTCCATTGATCACAGCCCTGCTCAATCTGAATCAACACTATCGTAAGTAGGGACAAGAGACAGTGGGGGCAGTAGCATGCCACTTGGACACAGAGACAGTGGGGGCAGTAGCATGCCACTTGGACACAGGCCGGAGTCCTGATGATGATAATGGCCATTTGAATCGCACTAGTTTAATGGCCATTTAAATACAGTTATAGCTTAAGTCACTCAGTCACTTCTGATGTTGTTGACATCAATTGCTCAGTGCTTTGTGTCCCCCGTTTCTTTCTTTGTCTCCTATCCTTTGAGCAGACAAGCCTTACCCTCCATAAATGTCCCTAAATACATTGTGGATGAAGACTGTCTACTCCAACTGTTTGAAAAGTGTCCAGTGTGCTGCTCCATGTGTAAAGTCCAGAAGATGACAATAGGGACCTTCCTGACCGTTTCTCAGCACTGCACCCAATGCCACTTCATCAGAAACTGGAGGAGTCAGCGAACCAAGAAGGTATTTAACTAGCGTGACTAGGAGCATGTCATCTTTCCGGTCATTTTTAGAATGGCTAACATTAAAAAAAATAGTGTAACTAAGTGCTGTATGAGAGCAGTTTATTAAAAGGAGGAGGCAGGTGTTTGCGATGCAAACGTGATTGTTTTAATGAGCCAATGTTTTGACCCGGAAGTCTGATGATTAATTTATTCACACACAACATGCTTGTTGTGTATGAATACATACTGTAACTGTTTGTCCATAGTACATAGTTGTGTTTTCTTCCTGTTGAAGCTGATGATCCTGTGCTGGACCTATATCTGATTTAGTTACAGTTCCAAGTGGAACACATTAACTCTTGTTTAACCCATTAAGACCTGAGTCCGATTCTATAAATGCCTTCTAAATCAGTAGTTCTCGATTTTTTTTATTGGCGTGCTGTGAGCTTTTATATCTGCTATTTTTGGCCAACACAAAAAATACAAATGACCCGTTTTTTTAAAATGGGTTAAACATTCTATCATTTGGCTCTGCGCGCTGTCGCACACCAAATATGGATCTAACACGTGACGTCACACTGCAAAACGATGGGAGCTTTGATTTGGATGATTCCCTGGCTCAGGGGTCGCCACAGCGGATCATCTGCTTCCTCTGTAAACTCCAGCCACCTGCATGACCTCTTTCACTGCATCCATAAACAACCTCTTTGGTCTTCATCTTCAGCATTCTTCTCCCAATCCGTCCTCTGGACATGCCCAAACAATCTCAACCTCGCCTCTCTCGATTTATTCCCAAACCTTCCTTGGCTGATCCTCTTATGTAGTCATTTCCGATCTTGTTCCTCCTTTTCACTCCTAATGAGAATCATAGCATCCTCAATTCTTTCACCTCCAGCTCCGCCTCACATGTTTTCGTCAGTGCCATCGTTTCCAAGCCATACAACATGCTATGTCAATAGTATTAATATACAAACATACAGTATACATACATACACCCAATCATATATTTACACACACGATATCCCCTCTACCCACAACAGCAATGAATGAAGTTATATATTATATGCAGTCATTGTTATATCGACTTGTATTAATCATATGAATGATTTGGTCAGTGCACAAAAGTAAGGCAGGAAGAGGCTGGTAAAGTGAAAGACGGCCCCTTGATTTTCGACCACAAGACATTTTATAATGGATACTGTGGTGACTTGAACTTCAGGTCAAGAAAGGACAATACTCTTTATCTTTGTTTCTTTATCTCAAGATTTGCAGAACATAGGATTCATCAACATGGCTACATATCTGCTGTCAAAAGAGGAAGTGAACACTTTTGCCTACATGTGACCATAGGAAAACTGTGCCTGCCAACAGATCTACTGATGGACTAATAATGTGGCATGACCATTTATTATTACAATGGAGAAGAGCACACTGTGCACGCACCCGATAGAATCATTTAAATTCCATCTATCTTTTACAGACAGTGCCCTCGGATTACCCTCGCAGCTGCACCAATGGTCCAGAGAGTTCTGCTGCTGCTGCCATTTCTGAAATGATTGGTTTTAGTGATGAAAATTACTCCTCGGATGAAGGATCTATTGAGGTGGATGAGAAGAAACACAATTCAGATTGTGATTCCGTGGAGCACCACAATATAGACGGCAAGCTTGCAGACAGTGATTCTGATGAAGATGCAGACAGTGAGTCTGACGCAGATGCAGACAGTGAGTTTGATGCAGATGAAGAACATGAGAATCTCCGCCAGCTCTGTCCTGAATGCGGAAAGTTTTTCCTCAGTCAGAGAAAGAGGGCTCACATATGTCAAACCAAAAGGCCATATTCTTGTAACATGTGTGGCAAGAGATATAAATCTGAGGGTAGACTGAAATTTCACAACAAGATCCATGAGGATGGCTACAAGCATTCGTGCACATACTGCTTCTCAACCTTCAGAACTAGGCATGACAGACTTTTACATGAGCAGAACCATCCACCTGCAGCAAAGCCCTATCAATGTCCTGACTGTCCAGAGGTGTTTGCCAAGATGCGGGAGCGCCGTGACCACCTGGTGAGTCACAGGGGACCCAAAATACATATTTGCCTAGTATGCAACACAGAGTTTTCAAGTGACCACAAACTGCAGTGGCATGTAGCTGTGCACACAAAAGCAAAGCAGTTTGTATGTGAGGTGTGCCAGCACTCATTCACTGAGTCAAGCCACCTCAAATCCCACATGTGTGTCCACACAGAAGAGAAACCCTATCAGTGTCAGCACTGTGACAAGTCCTTTAATCACAATGTTCGCTTGAAGAGTCACATCCAGCGTTATCATGGAGAAGTCCCTGACCCAGGGGAGAAAGTTCAAATGGAGAAGACAAGTAGGAGTGAGTCTGAAGCAAAAAAAGACGAGACAAATGAAATGGAGAGCAGTGCTGTTGATGCTGAGAAGGCTGAGCAAAGTAAGGACACATGGGCCCGATTCACAGTAGTTTACATATTTTGAACGTACCGGCATTTACGAAAATTCCTACTTTTAAGTGTCTGATTCATCCATCAATATGGGAGAAAAGCTTTCTTATGTCATTAGGTAAAAAACAAGTAGTTTATAAACTGCACTAATAACAAAAACAATATCAATGGCCAACATTTGTCAAATATAAAATCAAATGCAATCAAGTAATCAACATAAATTAAAATGCAAACAAAAATCCAGTAATCATGACCTGCTTGTTCAAAGTGCTAAATTGTGTCAATCCTGATTGTTAGATCATTCTGCCAACCGAGCCATGAGAAGAGAGCGTGTCTTCAGGGACCGCACAAACATGTTTGAGGAAAGCGACGAATGGCTACAATGCCAATTCCGTTTACCGAGGCACAGTCTGGTCGAGCTCTGCATTGCACTGGAGCCACAGCTGACCAGACAAACAAACAGGTTCAAATAAACATGTTTTGAATTTAATGTTTTCAATTTGATTATTTTGGCCTTTTTATGCCATGCAGCAGAGCAGTTTGAGAATTGTTTCAAATGTAAGGTGCATTGCATATAACATTGAAGCCTATTTAGTATTATTAATTAGTATTATCATTACAGGTCTCATGCCATCCCCGCACACGTGCAGGTTTTGTGTAGTCTGAGTTTCCTCGCCACCGGGACGTTCCAGAGGGAGATAGCCGACAGGTCCTACATGTCCCAGCCATCCCTCAGCCGCACGCTTCCAAACGTGCTGAATGGCATCATCGGCCTGGCACCACAATACATACAATTTCCATATACTGCTGAACAACAGCGAGAAATAAAACAGAACTTTTTTAACATGGCTGGCTTTCCTGACACAATCGGAGCAATAGGTTGTACGCATGTGCGCCTCAAAGCTCCATCTCCCAATCCATCTGCATATTTGAACTGCAAAGGGTATCATTCAATCAAAGTGCAAATCATGTGTGATGCCGACATGAACATAATTAATGCCGATACCCGCTGGGGGGGTGCCAGACACAACTCGTTCATTCTACAAAAGAGCAGTGTGGGCATGCGTCTTGCACAGGAGGCTGACGGTGCTGGATGTGCATGGCTCATTGGTAAGTGTTTTGCCAAATGCTTATTTTGTGCTTTTTCCCCCCTCACTTGGCTACATGGAAATTCAATTCACAGCATTGTATGGCTAACTATTAGCCTATCTCTATAGGTGATAAAGGCTATGCCTTAAGTACCTGGCTGATGACACCCCTGCACACGCCCCAGACCCAACAGGAGCAGGCCTATAATGACAGCCATGTCCACACACACGCAATTGTGGAGCGCACTATCGGGGTGCTGAAAGGCCGCTGGCTGTGCCTGGACACGGACAAGGAAGGAGGAAAGCTCCTTTATAATGCCGATAAGGTATGAAATGTATAGTATAACCTCCACATTATTGGACCAAGACCTGAAGACGGTATGCCTATGCTATAACAGTACATGTTTTGTGCAGTCTATTAATTTGCTCCCATCTACAATTACAGGTAGGTAAGATAACCATGGCCTGCTGTGTTCTACATAACATTGCGAATCGGCATGGGGTACCCCTTCCAGCAGCAATGCCCCCACCAATAGACATGCCACTGGACCCACCTATTGAAGCTGAGGACAACAAGCCAGCACTGGCACTGCGCCAGCAGCTAATCGCTCGTTTTTGAAGTAAGAATTATTATTCATTAAAAACATTTACTGAGAGCCCTTGACATCTCCACTGCAGTTGCAATCCCACACCACCACCTGAAACCACCTCCACCCGCTGAGGTGCAGTTGCGGCCGCTGTAGGCCCACTGCGCACGCCAGCTCCTGGGTGGGCAGCAGTGGCAGGCAAGAGAGCAGACGCAGAGGTTATCAACTGGTGGTGGAGGAGGAGCAGCAGACCCCGTGGAGCGCTGGGAGATGTCCGGATTCATCATGGCATACACTTGTCATCTACACATTGTGACTTACACACTGCTTTGTGTATTGCAAGTTAGTTGAGAGGAATTACACATTAGTTTAGTAACATGTGGGCGTAAACAAGCTTAGTGAATCGGGACAGAGGAAGGAGAGGATGTAGAGGAAAGCAAAAGTAGAAACCTGTCTTTCCTGTAAATCGTTTTTCTTTTCTTTTTTCAACGTGGAATCCAGGAATACAAGAACACTGGGAGGACACTAATATACGGTAACTACAATGCCACTGAGAGGGTTAAGGAGGTCCCATATTGAAGAATGTCTATTTTGATCAGAGTTTCACTGTTATGTCTATAACTATCTACCTTGCATACTGTGTAAATCGGAAGGAATTTAACAGACCTTATTGAACCAAATAACAGACCTTATTGGACACATATTTTTCTGGTTTTGTCCTTGCTTTCCTACTCCCTGCCTCCATTTTCTTTCTTTGTGACAATAAAACTGATTCTGATTCTGAACCATTGTAATTAGAAGAGTTGAGAGAATAAATAAATCGTATTACCGTTCCTCCAGAAATGATTTGACTCCAGGTTAAAATGATTTGTTATAATTTATATATTTTTTATTTCAACTCTTTCAGAACAAACTAATCTCTGTCAGTCTACATTTGCTTTTGCGTATCTGCTTTTTATTATGGAGAACCGTCCAAATCGACTTCACATTTTAGGCCAGTCAATCTAAGGTTTGAACCAATTTTTTTTTAATTGTTAATGAAGTAATTAGTGGATCATGATGAATTCAGGGGTTGAAAGTTGGGGTACCATTAACCACCTATACAATTTGTGCCAGGAGCTACATTTGCATGCAAAGGAAATTGACGTCCATCGCCCTCAAATGACATAGTTAAAGGCAGATTGACATACATAATATTGACCATTGTCTTGTGACTGCCCTTTTGATGTCCCTGGCCTGTGATATAGCTGGCAGCGGTGGCCGAACGGATTGCGGAGCGGTCTTGATACCGGAAGGTCGCCAGTTCGAATCAGCGGTCCGACACTTAAAATTACCACCGCTGAAGTGCCCTTGAGCAAGGCATTGAACCACTACCATGAAATGTTTTATGAGCAGGGCCTGGCTGGAAACAAGTTCTTGAGCTTAGCCCAGATACCCTGGGTAAATATGCTTTTTGCTTTTTGCTTGTGTGTCGGTGAATGGAAGGCTGCGGGGAAAGTGCTCTGAATATTTTCTACTGAATCTTGAACAACACATAGGGGTAACTGTTGGTGTAAGAATTAGATTATTTTTAATTATTATTTCATTTCATACAGGTTTTAAGTAAGTGCTCCAAGCGAAACAGAAGGTGGCGGTATAATGCAAAATATGAAGCCAATGCTAGAAAATACCAAAAAGAAGAATATTGTTTCCTGATCTACTGTAGACCGCATGCAAAGTTAACCATCCATAAGAGACCTCCGTGAAGTGTTAGTGTTATATCAAAATGAAAAATACAAAGCAAATGCATTGTTGAAGCCGGCGACGTCCATTATATCTACTGTAGCTCTGCAGTGAGTGCTAAATTTGTCTGTCTGCGGGATAGTTTTTTTTGTCCATTACAATAATTATTAAAAAAGAAAAAAGGTGAGTAATAGGCTATTATTACAATTATTTTAAGGGCTACGTTTTTATTTTTGCCATTTAGCTCAGCCAGGTAACGTTAAAGTGGGATATTTTTGTCACTACGACTCGAGTAACAGGTTCTAACAACCATTCATCGTAGGCTACTAGAAATAGTTATTGAAATGTAGTGGAGTAAAAGCCATGTTTAAAAAATGAAATGGGCCTACTATAGCCTACAGATATTCAAATTATTACAGTAGCCTATAAAACTCAAGAGAACTAAGTCCTTTAATTATAGGCTAGGCTACTGTAGAGTTTAGGAGTCGGAGTCGGGTCAGATGCGCAAGCCGCTACATCTTTGTATGGTAATTTGTATTGATTACCATACTAAATGGTTTTTGAATACCGTTTCAGTAATTATGAGCTATAGCAGTGATTTGATTTGCACATACAGCTGTGTACCAACTACCAAGCTGTCGGAGAAAATACATCCAAACTTACGCCAGTAAAACTATGCCTATTAAACCCTATTACCCTAAACTTATTTCTAACATTCTCAGTAAAAAACAAACAAATACAAGAATGAATTGAAGAATATACAAGAAGAAGCACCCCACCGATCGGTTGGCGTGAGGTCGGTGGGTAAACCTTTAAAGTATAATGACAGATAAACGACAATTCTTTATCTTCACGCCAGCTGGGGAGAAGTGAGAACCGAAATCATTGGGACCATAGGGCACGAAGATACAAAGGCCTAGGGCACATGTACCGATTCATAATTGGGGCATATAAGATTTAAGTCATTGGGAATTGTAAACAAATCCACAAACGATTCAATCTTAATAATTCCAAATTATCCATCAATGACATAATTATTTTTTAAAGTCTTTGTTTCGTGGTCCTTCAAACAAGGTGTATTAAAGGTTTTAACAGAAAAATCGATCCACTCCATGCCAGGTGTTTATCTCTCTGGTTCTAAAGCTTCTTCAGATGCAATGGACAAATGCCTTATTTTAGCCAGCAGATGGCATTTTGTCTGTCAATCATCGCCCCTAGCTGCTTCGACACACTTGCGTTCCAGTTCCACACCACCACAGGGAGTGCAGTGCCGTTGTCGACCCAACACAGTTAGTGCCCGGTGTCGAGTCCGTCGGATAGCCGGTTGTCCAGAACCAGCACAAAAGCCTCTGCCTGGGCTCTGGACCTGATCACCCCTATATCTCCATATATGGGGCTGGTCACAAAACTTCATATAGGTATCAGGTATGGTCGCCCAAAATCCATCTCATCCTCGCTTTTTTCCGCCGACCTCACACCGACTGCTCGGTGCGGCGGTTCTTGCATTCTTTATTTTGTTTTACTGAGAATAAGGTTAGAAATACGTTTAGGGTTAGGCATAGTTTTACTGGGGTTACGTTTAGGAATAGGGTTAGACGGATGGATGGAACGGGTACTCTGACACGGGTACAGGGTATTGCCGACTTGGTGCTCTACAGCCGGGCACCGGTCTAGTTGAGCCTAATTATTCAAAAAACCTCAGACCACAGAAAATCTTCTGTTTTTTGGGGTGCAATTGAGGTCAGAAAACCTTTCAAAAATAATAAAATTACATTTTTTATTCTGGATACCAGAATGAAAATTTAGGCATTTGGCAGACGCTCTTAATACAGAGCGATTTACAGTAAACAAGAACAAAAATCATTGGTAATACACCATATACATAAAATCATCATCATGAATCATACTTAAGCTAAGAACCTAACAGTGGAATATCATAATGAAACTATGCATATATAGTGCAAATATTAATTTGGGTTCCAATAAGTCTAATTCAATAATTGTATTGCATTTTTGTCCTACAACACCCATTTCTGTCATTTCAGCCAGCTACTGAGTCAACCGCACAGGTGTCAGCTGAAGGAGCTCAGCAGTTATGGGGCGCAGTCCATATCGACGCTGCGTTTTTGGTTGTGAAATCTTCAACACTCTTTTCCACTTTCCTCCTAAGGAAACTAAACCATGGTTGAGAAGAAAATGGCTGGACTTTACTCATTTTGATGAAAGGATAATTTCTACTAACTCAAGGTTATGTGACACTAGGCATTTTATAGATGAATGTTCACGGCAGGACTGGCAAACTTTCTTCTTCTGTCAGAAAACTCCATCCCTTCATTATACACTGTTGGCGAGTCTGATGTGAAAGTAAGTAATTAAATGTTTCAGTAGCCAATCTAGTTTCAGTGGTTATTAAATATGGAATAATTTGTCCTTTTGCAGGTTTTTAGCCAGCTACCAGAGATGTTCTGACTGAAAATGATTGCTAGCCATGTGATGGGGTCTTTAAATTTGTCACCTCTTCAAAAGCAAGCTAGACCCCTAATTCTGCCCACTGACTGTATAACCAGCTGGATTGCCAAAATGTTTGTCTCTTGCGACATGTAAAGATAGAAAAGGAAGATAGAAAAGCTCTTGCCACCGTGTGCGACACAGTACTTTATGAATGCTATTGATCTAAGTATTAGGATACAGTGGTAACACGAATAGTTATTCGTCTTTAAATTGCCACCATAGCCTATATTTTTTCACAACCCCGGAGGATAAATATCACCACCTCCAAACACATTATAAACGGCTCTTTATTAAACTGAAAATTCATTTTTTTGGTTTTTCCAATCTAAAACCAGATGTGTAACTGAACTCAAACTATCACTATCATAAATATCACCACCTCCAAACACATTATAAACGGCTCTTTATTAAACTGAAAATTCATTTTTTTGGTTTTTCCAATCTAAAACCAGATGTGTAACCGAACTTGAACAAGCAAAATTGGAAGTGATGACAAACAAATGAGCAGACAAAATAGCAACACTATAAAAATTAAGCTGATAAATGGTACTCCTTTGTTTAGTTATTACCTTTTTTCCCCCCGACGAAAATGAAAGCCTGGGTATCGAGGCTAGTTTTCACCTAAAAATACCACTTCTTGTCTTCAAAAATAAAAACCCTTCATTCTTCAGTCTTGTTACGATTCTATATTAAAATTTGCACCATTGCTCTTATCTACACCAAACATGGCACAATACCTCCTCTGGTTAGCTGGATATTACAATTTGTTCTTATGATAGTATGTTTTTTCACATACTAGGAACATAGATTGCCAGACTGACCCCCCACGGAAGAAATCTGTTGGCACGCAGAATAAGAAGACTTACTTTAGAAGTGAAGGTTTGTGAAAAAATAAAATCACACCGGTGTGAAGTGAGGGGCGGTCTTATCATCATACATCATCTCATTCCGGCCAATCACAATTTGCGTCCTCACTTTTGTCTTCAATGTTTATGTTTACACACTTTTGTCTTCAATGTTTGTGTTTACACAAGCACTCAAAACTGGACATAGGAGGGGCTAGCGCCCCTCAAAAAATAATATTTCTGGTAATTAGCAAGTAGCAAGTGTGTATTCTAACTTATTTATATGGTCTATTGCTCAGAATATCCATTCTTTTAATGTGTCATTTTGGTAGCTATGTGTATTTTAGCCGTCTGAAGCTTTTATAGTTTGGTATAACTCATCTTCTTTAACCAGGCTATGTTTTCTAATTAGCTACTCAGACAAGTCTGTGTTCTGAGAGTGTTGGCGTTGGTCCACCAGTTGACTGGAAAAGATCACCTTCACTCCTCACATCAACATACCCAGAGTCCTTTCAACCCTCTAAAAAATGCAGGCTGACCCTAGATGATGATGATGAATGTGACGGAGACTCCATTGAGGTCAAACTATCGTAAGTCAGCTCCAATGCATAACAGTAATGGCCAGTGAATAGCATTACTGCACTAGTGTAGTATTATATTATAATAGTACTAATACAGTATAACAGTCACTTTTGATGTCATATTGATGACATAATTTGTTTAGTGTTTCATGTCCTCTTTCTCTCACGCAGAAAGTGGAGGAGTCAGCAAATAGAGAAGGTATTTAAATGGCTAGCTGTGTGTTATGTCCTGATATGAATTAAACTTGAAAATTGTTGTAAATGAATCTGCAAACTAACTAAAACTATATCACCTACCAATATCTACCCACTAGGAATGCATAATATATTTTATTCTCATAAACAATACTCTTAAAATAAAATAAATGTATCTTTGTATTTTGATCATGCTGAACATAATCAGATTTTTCTTTATTAATTTTTCAAGTCACATATGAGTCAAAAATAGCATACAAAAATTGCCTATTCTATTTCTATAACCACTTTGCTTTCAGTAGCTCATCAAAGTTGCAACTTTACTCATCGATGGTCAATCACTCTCAAGTACTGTAGGTCTGCCAAGTGGTCTAACATATTTTTCAATCTCCTTGGTCAGAGCAAACAAATCATTTTAATTGTATGTTCTCTAATTGTATTTACTGAAATAATAACGTGTAATAATTTGTAAACCCTCTCAGGGACTCCTGGACCCCACGTTACAGGACAGCCAGACTAATGGATTCTACCTTTGCCTTCCTCTACATCTACCTCTGACCTTACAGGATTGGGCCCCACCTTTTTCCTTGCTTCTCTGCCCTGCTGGGTCAAAATCTGAGTCACTGTCATGCTCTTGCTCCTCTTCTGCTGAGTCACTGTTGCCCTGACCTTCCTCATTCTCATCTCTGATGCATATCTGTCTCTTCAATTGGTTCATATCATCTGAGGTGATCACTGCCTTTTTCTTTGGCCTTCCTCTAGGTCTGCCTGTGGACCTTCTTCTTTTTTTCACCTTCACCACCATTCCCAGCGTTGCACAATGTGTCCTTACTTCGCTCAACCTCCTCAGCATCAACAGCACTGCTCTCCATTTCTTGAGTCTCATCGTTTTCTGCCTCAGACTCATTCCTACTTGTCTTCTCTAGCAGAACTTTCTCCCCTGGGTCAGGGACTTGTCCATGATAACGTGCCTAATAGTCTCTGTACCCAACTCACGAAGTATAACAAACATTGTGATTAAAGGACTTGTCACAGTGGTGACACTGATAGGGTTTCTCTCCTGTGTGGACACGCATGTGGGATTTGAGGTGGCATGACTGGGTGAATGAGCGCTGGCACACCTCACATACAAACTGCTTTACCTTTGTGTGCACAGCTACATGCCTTTCCAGTGTATGATTATTTGAAAACTCCATGTTGCATATGAGACAAATATGTATTTTGGGGCTGTGACTCAACAGGTGTTCACGCCGTTCTTGGATCTTGGCAAACACCTCTGGACAGTCAGGACATTGATAGGGCTTCTCTGCATAGGAATGGCTGTTCTCATGGACAGGTTTGTCTGACCTTGTTCTGAAGATTGAGCAGCAGTACTTGCACATATGCTTGTAGCCGTCAGAAATATCTCTTTCCACACACATTGCAAGAATGGGGCTTTTTGTACTCGCATATGTCAGCCTTCTCATTCACGAAAAATGCTCCACATTCTGGACAGAGTTTGCTTATACGAGAATAGGGCTTTTTGTATTTCTTTTCACATTTCTCATCTGTACCTAACTTACTGCCACGTGGAACCCAATCACGGTCTGAATTGCGCCATCCACCTCACTGTCCGAGGAGTTATTTTTGCGATCTCCACCATCCACCTCACTGTCCGAGGAGTCATTTTCATCACCAAAACCAATAATTGCAGTAATGGCAGCAGCAGAACTCTCTGGATCACTGGTGCAGCTGTGAGCATCATCAGAGGCCTCACTCTTGTTACTGTGGTTCTCTGGGGGATCCAAATCGCGTTCTGAATTGTGATCTCCACTATTCACCTCACTACTTTGTCCTTCATCTGCAAGCTCATTGTTTACATCAGAGCCATTGTCATGCTCTTGCTCCTTGTCTGTGGAGTGACTGTTGCCCTGGCATTCCTCATTCTCATTACTAATGTGCAATTGGTTTCCGTCATCCGAGTTGTGGGATTTGAGTTGGCTTGACTGGCTGAATAAACATCGATATTGTGACTCTCCAGGAGATCCCATACTGTGGTCACCCACCTCCCTATTTTGTTCATCACTGAAACCAATATTTGCAGTAATGGCGGCAGCAGCAGAACTCTCTGGATCACTGGTGCAGCTGTGAGCATCACCAAAGGGGACTGCCTGTAAAATATAAAAAGATGAGATGACTAGTAATTTAGTAAAGTCTGCAGTTGGAATGATTCTCTCATAGTTACATTACATTTATCTTGGAAGTGTGCCTATCTCTTAAGGGCTAAGAATGTATTAACAGTTAGATTGTTGGTATGGATTTCAAAAACTCCCATTTTAATGGTCAAAAAAGAAAAGAAAAGGGGTGGTATGAATGAATAATTGATTATGTATTCGGATACTGGTTATGTACTGCCTACATGGTCCAAAATTAGGGTCAGCGTCATTATTTGTTGGTCCGACTCGGCCTATTACTAACTAACCCTGTCCCTAACCGCAAGCGAAGCCACATTGTCGGACTAATGCGCTAGTCGGAATTACAAGTGGATCCCCAAAATTAGCACATGCCAAGTGCTAAATAATGTTCTTCTATTGGCAGAGAAAAACTTTAGGGTCTCATGCCATTCTGGTGGGATGTGCCAATTGCCAAACACAGGAAATAATATTGTTGTATCCATGATCAGATACTGTTTTTGATCCATGTGATTTTCTATCACCAAAGTAGAATACAACCCTAATCAGGTACAGATGCAGGACAATATAATAAACACAAAAATCTAATGACAAAAAGTTACGTTGTTTGTAGCTTGAGAGCAATGTATTCATACAACATGCTACAGATGTTTCTACAACAAAGACATTTATTTGCAACATGTTGTGTGTGAATAAATACATTCAAGAAAAAAAGTGATGACTAGCTGTGCACAGACACACACAGAGGGCAGACACACACGCAAAATTCCCGCCTGGTGGAGCTTCAAAAAAAATTTTTTTTTAAATCAGTATCAATGGCTGGTAAGCCATTCCCATGCATGGTCCTATGTATGAGTGTGTAGTATGTTTGTGTTTTTCAACAGCTCTTTACATCAATATTCAAGTTATATGGATACATAATTAGCGATTTAAATACCATCTCAGTTCGTTGACTCCTCCAGTTTCTGCTGAAGTGGCATTTGGGGCACAGCTGCTGAACAGCCAGGAAGGACCCTCTTGTTGTCTTTTGGACGTCACACATTAAGCCACATGCTGGACAGTCTTCAAACAGTTGGAGGAGACTGTCTTCATCCACAATGTATTTAGGGACATGATTTATGAAGGGTGCGTCTTGTCTGCTTAAAGGATAGAAGAGAAAGTGACACATTAAACAAATTATATAATCAATACCAGTGACTGTTAGTACTGGTACTGGTACTATTACTGCGACTATTATACTATACTAGTTCTATTCGACTGGCCATTATTATAGCTACGGTATGAATTAGAGCTGATTTACGATAGTGCTGACCCTGTCAACAAAGATTGAGCAGGGATGTGGTGTCAGTGGTGTCATGGGCATTGACCTCAAAATATACATCACAGGCTTGCATTCACGTGCTCTATACCCAAAATCTCAGCCACTCACTCAGTCACACTTGTCGGGTCACACAAGATATTTAGGCAGGTCACCAATGTCACCGTGACACCACCATAGGCTACTGGAGTGACCAAGTGTGAGTGAGCCATGTGGATTTGGATTTGAAAAGGCGGTCGTTGGCAGCTCATTGGGCAGGGCCCTCCCGCCCGCCCAGGGGTTATAATGATTGACAGACCCCTGTAACCAATCAGAACGAGAGACTTCCTGATTGGCTACTCATAGAACGACGGGTTTTTCTCCAGCAATGGTAAAGGTTATAGGAACATCTTTGAAGACAGACTGCGGCCTCTATCTTAACCTCGGTCCCAGGCTTACTTATCTGCCTCTACCTAGGGTTGTCATCATTTTCTCTTTGCAGATGATAGGCTGGGACCTGCTAGGTTGTCATAGAGACTAGATTTTTTTAGTAGGCTAAGTGGTCCACTAATGGGAAGCTCTATGAAAAAAAGAAAGGTCATTAAAATTTGAGAAATATTGCTTATACCTAATAGCATCTTTAAGTAATATGTTTTTTTGAGTAATATTATTACATTTACTTTTTCCCTAAAGTAACTAGTTACTATTTTCACAAGCCTTGTGATATATTGTCATTAACATAGGCCTATGCCTAGGCTTGCCTGCCCTCTAGTGGTTGTCAGGTTTTAGAATAACTTTGACAACACTGTGTATAGCCTATTTAGAAACAGGGTTTACGATGCTTAATCGTAGCCATTAAAGTTAAAAAACTTATTTTTGCACAAAAATAAATGTAGGCTTGAGAGAAGTGTGTGTGTGTGTGTGTGTGTGTGTGTGTGTGTGTGTGTGTGTGTGTGTGTGTGTGTGTGGGGGGGGGGGGGGGGGGCAGTGGGAATTTGTGGAATGTGTGTTTTATGTTTTTACCAGTCGAAATATCAAATTTAAACTTTGTTTTATTGAAAAAGTTACACAGTAGGGCTTTTTTGGAATCAGGGACATTTTATTCCCTTAATTATTTTATATATCACTTCTATATTATCCAACGTTGACCACAAGTCACAACAAGACAACAGTTGTCAGCCTTGTTACTGTAGATTAGACGATCATGGAAATTGCAGATCTACAAGCTCACATCATGTCCTCCTTATCGTCATTACTCATTATGAGAGCTTGTAGATCGGCTACTTTTGGCATCTCAATGTGGGATTGTGCAGACCAAAGTAATGATGTGGCGTGTATGTGCTGCCATCTAGTGGTTGAATGTAGTGAACTGACTGAGTTATTGATTGATAATTGATTGATTACCTGTATAAAAGGTGTGTGGAGTCCACTGGAACACTGATTGCCTTTTACGTCAGCTTGGTGAAAAATGGCCTCAGTCAAGGAGAGAGTCGCTGCATTGAAAAGCCTTGAAGAGAAGTTGTTTGTGGGACCCCAGACTCTCTATTCCAAGGGTAATTCACTCACATGTGAGCGAGAGTTTAAAGCTTAAGCTAGTGTCATAATAGGCCTTTGGAGGTGGCGTTTGACTGGCTTTAGTTGAACCACTGTGATTGTTGCGGCTGTTGCCTGACTTGCCTCACATTTGTTTGCTACCTTAGGTGGAATAATACATTTTCATTAGAATTATTGGTCTATTCAGCCTTTCTTTGTGCACCCAGCGCTTGCTTTTGCATGTACTGTAGCCCCTTTCGGCACCCTCGGTTAAGATTTTCTGAAGTTTGGACGTTGCTTACCCTAGGGCCCTTGATCGGTTATTAAGCCCTCCGTAGGATGCAGATGTACATACCCTCCGTTCACGGAGAGCGGCACGCCGCTTGAGTGTTTGTGATGTTTCAAAGATGCATAACGCGGCTATAGGAGACAACGGAAACGTGGGCATTAACCGCCAATGCCGTTAATTTTTTGGCTTCTCTGAAATTCTCTTCCTTGACTTCCTTATTGACTTCCCATTGTACCGCCTCCCGAGCGGCGTCTGGCTAGCTGCGTGTCCCTACGTTACTGCCTCGCACCGACACCTTGCCCTGGTGCGGGAGGCGGTACAAGGGGAAGTCAATAAGGAAGGCTACATGTACTGTTGAGTGTTGACTGTTCATATTCTCTTCTCGTTTAGGTCACAGAGTGGTAACTAAGGCAAACCACTCGACCGCCTTATGGAGGGGGCTCATCTCCCATCTCAAAGCCTCAGTGAAGGTTAAGGATCGACGCATCCATCTCAAGTCGCACAGTAGCTGTTTTGTTGGCTCTGATGCTATAGATGTGGTGATGGATCATCTCTCCCATGCTAGTGGCTTCGAAGGTATTTTCTATGCCTACTACAGTGATTCTCAGTTGAGGGTTCAGTGCCTTGCTCAAGGGCACTTCAGCGGTGTTGGGTGAGTGATGATCAATCACTTCCCGACCCAGATCTTTCCTGCCCGTCCGGGGAATCGAACCAGCAACATTTCGGCAACAAGAGCACTTCTCTAACCCTTGGGCCGCCGCTGCCCAAATTTTCAAGTCTTGACTTGAGTGTTCATTTAACTCTTGAATGTACAAATGGATGGAACCCGCAAGGGTCCATTTGGAACTCTGGTGGTCTGGACGCTGCATTGAGAACCATTGTACTACTACACCATAAGTCTTTCAACAATGTCCTCTGATAGATTAACCACTTGATCCCTATATATTGTATGATGAATAGTAAAAAAAAAAATACTGTTGATTGAAAAAGGTTAAAATGTCATTTAGATGGTATTTATATGGATGCTAGGTTCATTTGTTTACCTGGCATCCAATAGTTTCAATGTACAGATTTGTTTTTTAGATGTTATATTGTTTAGACTGATTCTTGTTTTTTGACGATCCTAATTTACTGAGGTGCTAAAACGGTAGCCCCTCTTTTTTTTGACATTTTGATGACTTTAGACGTAGGGTCCCTTCCCACGTATCTTAATCTATATGTTAAATATAATATACAACCCGATTTCCCGTCGCAACCCGCCTTTGCTGCGCCGTGTGTGTGCTAGTTATTTGTTCCAAAAGAAGCATATATCTGCTATAGGAGCCAACGGAAACATCAATGAAACTTTCCTTTGGTGCAGAAGCCGTTAAGTATTTTTAAACTTTGCTTGACCATTTTGGCAGCTCTGAAATTCTCTCTTCGGTCCTTCCTTGTTGACATCTCGGTTGGCTAGCTGCGCCTGTGAGGCGCGTAGGGAGGCGCAGCTAGCCAACCCCGATGCTGGAGGTGGTACAATGGGATGTCAACAAGGAAGGACGGAAGAGAGAATTTCAGAGCTGCCAAAACGGTCTGACAAAGATTAAAAATACTTAACGGCTTCTGCGCCGTTCGCGGGGGGTTCGGTTGTCTCCGTTGTCTCCTATAGCTCTTATATGCTTCTTTTGGAATATGTCAGCATCACACACACACAGCGCAGCAAAAGCAAAAGCAACGGTGTCAGTGTGCGTTTGAGAATTAGCATGTAGCTTTGCTTTGGTGTCACCGGACCCTATGGGTTGGGGTCCAAAGGAGCTCAACCCGGGGGGTCCGGAGACGGGCTACTAAAACAGTCTCTCTGCATTTGTTGTATGTATTTGTTGTATGTCGCTCCAAAGAGTGTCTGCTAAAGGATGCCTACATTGATTAATGGTACCCCTCCCACCACCATCACTTTCTTCACAACTGCAGGTGTCGATATCCAACGGGACAAGATTATGTACATCTGTCAGGCATTGTTGAACTGCAATGTGTTTGAAGCAGTGGACACCAAAATGTTTGGGAAAGATAAGAAGCAGGATGTGTTTCAGGACAGCAAAAATGCTCTCTACAGGTTAGTCTCACACACACACACACACACACACACACACACACACACACACACACACACACACACACACAATGGGTTTTATAACACTGCAATCTGAATATGTTGTAACTTTCATTTGAAAATATTTAACAGGTTCCTGGACACAGAAATGCCCCCAACGGGTGAGTTGGAGAGAGGCAAGCTCGGCCATGGAATCCACGACTTATTGTGCTGTGCTCCTACAGACGGGTATGCAGAAAGGCTCGTATATCAATATTGATCTTTTAGTTTTTACTTGGTTTGTAGTTTTAGCACCATATACAATATACATACAGTGATCAGCCAATCACAAGCCAATGTTTGTGTTCAGACAAACCCGGAAAGCTGGGCCTAGGAGGGGCTAGTGCCCCTCAAAAACAACTACTGCAATATAAACTTTCAATTATCTTTCTTTATGTTGTTTAGGCATGAACATCCAACATCTTCCCATGGGTCATCTGGGCAGCAGCGCACTTCTTTGGAATCCGACCATATGTACACACCAGGGAAAACCAGGAATCATCTAGATACCCCTGGCAGAGCCAACCAATCCTTGAGTTTTAGTTCCAACTCTGCATTACCGCAATCATGTAAGTCAGCCATTTCATCACAACTAAACGCTATTGGCCATAAGATGGTCTCAGACAAGACCACCCAAAAGGAAAAATATCCACAGTAGGCTATGGACCTAATGTATCATTGATGCTTTTCCACATTCGCACAAAGTCTGTTACAGGATTGCATGGCACCCTACTACAGTATTTTTGCCCTGACACACACTGGGATGCAGTGCAGAAGCTACCCCTCTTGTGTCAGTACTTTCGGTACTAACTGGGAGAAGAGAACTATCCGTTAGGACTGTCCGTAACCCAGACATGTTCTGGCCTGGGCATGTCATAAATGGGCGAATATGGTAAATTTCAAATCTTCAGGCTATAGGCTTATATTGGCGGGGACGACAACACCAAGTATAGACCCTGGTCAGCTGACGTATAGGTGGTTAACTGTAATACTCCTCCCATCTCTGTCTTCTTCCATTGCAGTGGTGGATGAACTGTGGCAGGAACAGACCATGGTCAGGCTGTTAACAGTGGTAGAACTCCCCATGCTGGATGGATTGCTTCAGTGCAACCAGAACCCCTCACCTTCTCCATGTCGTCAGCTGGCTCACGACAAACCAGACCTCGTCTACAACAGCAGCAGTCACCTGGACAGACGAGTCCTCAAGGCGCTTAGAGACTCACAGTACGTCTGATTTTGTGACTGTTATTACTAAAGCCAGAGGATATGGTATTTTGGTGGTCCTTGGCATGTGAGTTTGGGAACCTTTTGATTGATTGAATATTTTATTAGACAATATATAAATGCAAACCGCACAAGGTACAGTCTAACTGCAATTTGCAACTCTAGATCTTTTTTATAATGGGATGAATCTAGAGTTGCAATACCCTCCATTGACTCCGCATTCATCCAAATTGCACCTGCGATCTGCTTGTATTAAACTACGTTAAACTCAACATTCCAGCTGTAGGGCAAGCTTGAATTATCATCTTTCAATCTGCAAAACGTTTGTTTCATAATAATCCACCGTAGACATGTTATGAGCTACTTTCTGTCAAGAAATTCTGTGCAGGTGATTCTTTTTCCAAGTGTTGGAGTTTGGAAGTCACTGAATGGTCCTGCGTACCACCTGTTTAGAATTTTCACATAATGGAGGAGTCAACAGCACGACCCGTTAATACAAACAAGTGCGGCTAGGTACAGTCAAGCATTTGTCCAAAAGGATTACACCGAAGAAAGACCTTGCGGTCTTGTTTCCATTCTGGTCCTATGCACTCACACACAATCATGACATGAATAATAATTTAAAACAATAATTGAAAATTCGCAAAAGCATGGAATCTATGTACATGTTGAGGCCGAAGTAAGTCGGAGAGGGGATAAAGAGGTGGGTTCGATCACCTCCTCTCTCTTTGACCTCCTGACAGGTGGAATTCTGCCCAAGAATCTTGTCCTTTGATTTACTCTTTTGATCTCCCTTGTTGCCATGCTTTCGCCTGTCAGTATATATATTGCCAAGGATAGATATTTTCTCATTTTGGTTAAGGTGCAACTTGCGGATCAAGCGGTTAGTGCTGACGTTTGTCATTTTGATACATTCTGGGAAAAGCCAAACTGTTGAGGAAAATTATAGCTATCAAAGAAAGAAAAAAGCTACTATAGCGGCGTAGTTGTTTTTTAACGGGCACAGCTTTCTTTCCTTTTGTACTGACCATTTAGAAGCTTTATAATTGGAATACAGAATACAGCCTACTGGGGGTTTCACATCACCTTTTTGTCTTCTAGTAAGAAGAATTTCTTGTCTTCCTCAGGGAGGATGAGTGGTTCTGTGCAGCACTGGACTGTCTGGACAGCCTCCCTGATCAGCCAGTGGTGGAGCTCAGCAGGGAGCTGCCCAGATGCTCCGCTCATGATCATGACCGTCACAGTCCTGGCTACACTACGGCAGGTAGTCGCAATGCAAATGAAAGCAAGTGTCTTCACCGTGCGTGTGTGTGTTTCAATTTTGACAAATACACCTGACGGCTTGTTTACAAAAGATTGATATATGAAAGGCAGTGTTTTCCTTTATCCTTCATAAAAGGTGAATAGACTAGAGGCTACAATTTGGGTTGCATGCATGCTCAGTGAGTAATAAGATTGTCCCTTTTTACTGTATAATTCAGAGCAAAACTATTTAACGTGCATATCTTTAGATTGTATTTATAAACTATGTTTATTTCAACACAGTATGAAAGTAAGGTTTGTGTCTACCCCAGGCCTGGTTAGGTTCTGTCTGGATTCCATGGCCCAAAGTAAGCTGATGATTTATGAGGCCTTGGTCAATCACTACAGCCACACAGACAGGCCTGCCCTGCTGCCCAATCACATGAGTGACGTCTACACCGCCATCATTGACCTGCTGGGTGAGAAGTGAAAAATCAGACCCTTCACATAATGATTTTCTTTATCTATTGTAGGGCAGGCCTACCCTTACTGGATTCTAAAGTGATGGGAATGTCTTATGTTTCTAGTGAATCTGTAACTTATTAGTTCAAATTAAACTTGATTCAAACTAAGTATAGTTATTTATAGCAAAACTAATGCTCGACAACAAAGCCCTGTTAAACTTTAAGGACCCTTCTTTCCCATACACTTGTGCTTAAGGGATGAGAATTCATAAGAATTTTGGGGGGGAAAACTGCCAAATGTTGCCAATGTTTACACTTTTTCTTCCTTTTAATCTTTACAATAAAGTGGACATTAGACTGGAAGGGTTGGTACAGTAGGATGACACACCCATAACCCACCATGCACGCCAAAGTGCAATTGCAGTTTGTAACTCCACGTCCAGTCTTAACCTGAGTTTAATCATCATTCTGCTGTATAACCCATTGCGCAAACGCAACCATATGAGGTGTATCATGGGTGTTTTCCTGCCAAATGACAAATCCATTCTAGGTACCCTTTATGCTGGTTTCTCTCTCCCTAGTGAATGCAAAGCTGGACAAGGCACTTGAGGCCCTGCAGCTCTGTCTGAAGCTGCTGCCTCCTAGCTGTAGAGAGGAGCTGCGCAAGCTTCTGACTTTCCTGGCTCTTGCAGCTAACCCTGGGGCGATAAAACTGGACAAAGAGGTTGGAGACACACACACAAACACACTGTCTTAATGGATCAGTCCCCCAAGGTACTGCAGCGTGGCACAGGAGGACTGTATTTGCCCCCATTTTCAGCTTGAAATATTATCGCAAAGAGTAGGGGGTGCATACTTAGTTTAGACTAGTCATTGATTAGACACCCAAAGAGTAGTACTGTTCTTATAGGCTAACTTCCAAAGCAGTGCCATATTTGGCCTGACTTGTTGAGAATTGTAATTTCTATGTTTTGGTTTAACACTAGGTATGTGCTGTTTTTTTTTTTAAATACATTTTATTCAAAGAGTATGACATCATATTATGCAAGTTTCACAGAAAGAAAATGCAACGCTTTGTTTTTATATTTTCTCCCACAACTCCTTTCCCAATCCTCCCCACCCACCCACCATCTTTCCCCACAAGGCCAGACATACAAACATAAATTATATACAGGTATAAAACCAATAAGTTGAGTACATAACTAAGATAAAGATACACACAACATACAGGTATAAAACCAATAGGTTGAGTACATAACTAAGATACAAAGAAAGGGATCATATGGCAACTTAAAAGGGGGTAAAATAAGAGACATAAAATTAATTTAAAGAAAAAAAGAACCAGAGTAATAAATACAAATAATAATACATGTAATAATAATTATAATAATAATAATACTTATATATATATAAAGAGATAAAGCTTGTAAGAGCTTAATTGGCTCATTTCTTGACCCTCATGTGTAATGATTTCTGATATATTAGGCTATATATCTTGCACCAAGTAGAGATCTGCACCACCAGAGCACACCAACACCATGTGTCTTCAGTCAGGTGAAAGTGATTCCAAACTGCTTACATACGATATTAAAGGTTGCCAATGGTTATAAAATTTATCAGAGGACCCTCGAATCGTGAATTTGATTTTTTCAAGTTTCAGAAAGGACATAACGTCAATCAACCATGATTTAGCCGAGGGAGGGGACTCTGCCTTCCACTGTAAAAGTATCCTCCTGCGGGCGATTAATGAGGCGAAGGCAATAACATTAAGTTGCTTTTTGGGTAAAACTACATCCTCCTCTGGGATTCCAAAAATTGCAATTTGGGGGCAAGGCAAAATGGTTGTCTCCAGCACCTCAGAAATTATGTCAAAGAAAGATTTCCAGAATGGTAACAATTTGGGGCAAGACCAGAACATATGGGACAGATTTCCTGGTGATTGTGAACATCTATCGCAACTGTCCGTCACGCCCGGATATATTTGAGATAATCTTGCTTTACTGTAATGAGTTCTGTGGAGAACTTTGAACTGAATGAGGCTAAGCCTAGCACAGGAGGAGGAGGAATTAACCCTCTCCGTTGCCTGCTCCCACCACTCGTCTGAAAATGTGATCCCCAATTCGGCCTCCCAGCCAGTCCTAATCTTATCCAAACCCGGATCACTGCGGGGGATAGTCTAGAGACATGAAACAACACCTCTAGCTAGGCTCGCTGCAGGCATAAAGACCTCCACACCCGACCGCGCAGGTAACTGCGGGAATGTTGGAGAGTGGGTCTTAACAAAGTGTCGAACCTGAAAATATCTAAACCGGTCAGATTGTCGCAGGTTATAGGTTTCACACATACTGTTGTACTTTTAGATGGAGAACAGACAGGCATTGGTGAGATCCTTCTGCAGGGCTTTTCTCCACAGCAAGAAGCTCTCCATGGAAAGAGATCAACTGATGGTGCTCTTCATGATTGACAACAGAAAGGAAATCTTCAAGGTAGACTGTAGACTATGAACTTAAATAAATATAGCAGACATTTTGACTAATATGCTGTAGAATATACAGTAGCAGAAGGCTACTAGGCTCTCTTCTAAAATTACAAGAGGCTTGGAGCTGATTATTAAGAGACTTGAATTTATGGACATATTTGTGAGCTTTTATATCCAACAAACTATTTTTGTAGGACTAGCAGCTGCTTAAGGGTAAAGTCTATTATCCCTGAGGTGAAATGTGTCTAGGGTGCAGTGCTACAGTGCTTCACATTAAAACGGCAGAAAAAACTCAAAATGCCCTTTGGCCTCCTTTTACTTGGAGGAAAGCTCATGGGGTGACCAAAAGGAGGGGTCAACCTCTCAGGACTTTCTGAGCACACAAAGTTGAATGGCAATAAATGGTGCATTTATATAGCGCCTTTATCCAAGGCACTTTACAGAGATTGTGCATTACATTCACCCATTCACACACACATACATACACCGATGGCAGCGGAAACCATGCAAGGCACCAACTAGCACATCGGGAGCAATTAGGGGTTCAGTGTCTTGCTCAAGGACACTTCGACAGTAACTCTGCGGGAGCCCGGGTTCGAACTGGCAACCTTACGGTTACTATCCAGGCACTCTACCCCTGAGCCACCACCGCCCCCAATCCATGATATCCATCCGTCCATTAATTGTTAAAGTTGCATTCCACTCATTTTCAACATTTTACTATGTCATTAATGTACCTTAGAGCTGTGGAAATAATAAAGTTCCCCCATTCTGTGTTTCCCAGAACTAGAGGTCTGAAAAAAATCATTAACATGGTGAAACACATCCTGATGATGTCATCAAGATGTGTTTCACCATGTTAAGGATTTTTTTCATAATTACAGTTCTAGGAAATACAAAATGGGGGGACTTTTTATTAACAGCTCTAAGGTATATTAATGACATAGTAAAATGTTGAAAATGGGTGGTTTTCCCCTTTAAGAGATATGAGCATCGCGCCTGTCACAGACATGCGCAGAGAAAGTTCAGTCAGGAAACCTCAGTGCAGTTGCTGCCGGCCCTTAATTGGGCCGCCTCAGCATCACATTCACATCCAATCACACACACATTCCGTCTTCATACCGGCTATTTAAACTGGAAGTTTGAACGGCTCAATCTGCTTGCTTGTTTGCTGCTGCACACTGATACTGCTGCGTTGCTGTCTGCCTAAAATTTTGCCTCTCACCCTCCTCCACCCCAGCTACCACCTGTCGTTTTGGATCTGCTGTTTAGGTACGGGGGATTCAGAGTCCCTATGGTTGGGACTGATGCGCTTGATCTGAGTACCTAAAAAGCAGATCCAATTCATCGCCAAACCATAATAAATATATTGCTCATTTTATATTCAATAAATAAATATATATTCCATCCATTCTTGAGTTGTCCTGACTGAAGTGGGTTTTCTTTTTAACCAGTTCTAGGCGGACGTGCTGATGGATATAAATGGATTACACTGTTTCACCTACTATCAATCAGCATTGTCCTCACTGAATCGTTTGTTCTAAATGGTGCATTTATATATACATACGGTTTCCATCTGGCTACTCTGCTGGCTACTCTACCCCTAAGCCACTGCCACTTATTTTTGTGCCTTTAGATACCTGGGGCTCTACACAAGAAGGTCAGCGATATGTTGGACAGAATCTCGCATGGGACTCAACCAGATGTAACGGGTAAATCATTTTCAAGAAATTATTTGTAATGGAAAACTAAATGGATAAATGCAATACATAATGGCCTGGGGATCCACATGGACTGCTTACAGTCACCATAGGTTGCAGTTTACCATTGCTCCCATTCACATTGAATGTCCCTGACTAGACCATCTCAGCATCTCTAATATCATAGACAAACATTAGGTTTGCTACTCGGGGGTTCTACACCCATAATCAAGTCAAAGTAACTAAAAAGCAGCTTTTATAAGTGGAGTGCAAAATGTTCATTGCTTGGTCAAATTAAATTGATTTGGATGGTGTATATATTGGGGGGATTGAGAGAGGTAGGGTGGTGCCATAGCACCCTCTACTGACCAGCCACCATTGGCACTGCTGAGCTTAATCTTTGTGCATAACTCTAATAGTTTTATTTTAATCTCCTAGGCTCTACATTCTGCCAGCAGGACCCTAGCAGCATCTATCCTGACGCTACCAGGCGCAACACAAACCAGCATCTGTGGGATTTGTTGAAGAACATCCACCTGGACCCTAAAATCTCAGCCAAGGAGAGAAGGCGCCTACTGGGTCAATTTCACCAAGCCCACCCAGTGATATTTAATGACTACTTTGGTGATTCTGCTCTTGATGTATTATAAATGTTTTAGTAGGAACACCAGGTTGAAAGTAGTTGTGTCCTGTCTGTTGTGATAGCCCTGTCAAAATATTAAAGGCTTTTTAAATGTTCTTGCTCAAGAGTGTGTTTGAAGCCTCTCCCGATTCACTAGAAACTAGTTTTAACTTGGTGAGCACCTCACCACCAGGACTGGGGTTGCCCTGTGAATCTCGGCAGCACTCTGCTCTCCTTTGTTCTTCAACATATGACAATTATTTGACTAAACTGCAATAGATCCATTTCAACATGGTTCGTTTTTCAATTTCTCAAGTTGTGTAGAGATTGTGTCCATATTATTTTTGTGTTTTTGTAAACTTTTTTTAATCAACAAAATCTAAAACGTCATGCTTCATTTTCTGCTAGTTCTGCTATATTATGTCAATTTTCTGGTTGGGTTAAATTAATTGTTCTGACCTAGTGTTCTGATATCTGGGGCCATTTGATTGCACTGATTCAGGAGTTTTATAAAAAAATAAAGAAATGTTTTGTTTTTTATGCTGTGGATGATGGCATAGATGACCTTTTCCACCAGAAAGGTTCCAACCTTTCCTCCTTGCATCATATTTAGTACTTAGTATTTAAGATACTTTGAGGAGTTATCCGATACTGGATGACTCCACAGTCTAAGGTTTTGTGGATTTGAATAATCCTGAAGTGGAAGTATGTTAGGATTAGAAATGACATTTAATGACCACAGTCATGAACAAACTGTGTGAATATTCGTGTTCGTGAGAGAGGTGTTGTATCAAAGTGTTTTAGTCTCATAGTAGCCAGTCAGAAATCAAGCATCCTTTTGTGACATACAGTATACAGTAACACATGAAATGGCCTGGGTTCAACCACCAGGTGTCCTCATCCATCCAGCCATGGATAGCCAGCCATAGTGCTGCTTGAACCCCCATGTTCCCATTCTACATACTGCAAAAGATCTACAAGCTCAACGTTTTGCAATGCTTTGTGGGCTTGTAGATCGGTTATTTATAAGGTTTGGTACAAGGGATCTGATTTACTACACCCCAACTGGAGTGCAGCATAACACCTCTCCGATACGGCCTGTGTGGTGTGGATCAATGTTCATTATTTTTTTTAGGGGCTCCCCAGAACTCCAGAAGTAAAGCAGTTTGTTGGGCAGCCTTAATCTTTGTTGTCTACTCTTAATTTCTTTTTGTGTTCTAGGGTTAATCTCCTCTCCTAGCCTCCATCACCTCCAGTCCTCTCCACTCAGCAGATCTACAAGCTCACAACACCTCACAGTCATATCACAACGCAGGTGGTGAGTCATGTGGTGTCTTTACTCTTTAGACTGACCAATGGTTCTCAATTTCGGGTCTGGGGGAGACCACTAGGTGTCCAAAATGGACCCTTACACGTTTGTGAATCAGAGTGTGTAGCCAACTACTGGAATGAAATGGACCCTGCTGTTCAATGTACAACTATATACTAAGTACTATATTTGCCTCAGAGATGTAGTGGGTATCTCTGTATATGTGTCTGTCTGACAGAACAGAACCTGAAGGCCACCTTAAGACAGACCCAACAAACACACACACACACACACACACACACACACACACAGTAATTAGAACAGAAAGTTATGCACTTATTGTTACCTTTTAATATTTTTGTACAGACATCCAGAGTATACAAAATACAATGTATCAAAATCTGAAATTAGGAGCATCGTCTAGCACAGGGATCGTTTTCATTTTCTTAACAGAAGGGGGGAACTTTTTATTATTTGCACACTCTAAGATATATTAATGACATAGTTCAATGTTGAAAATGAGTCCTATTCCCCTCAAGTACTCAAGTACTGTACTTAAGTAAAATGTTGAGCTATTTTTTACTTTACTGTAGTATTTCCAATTTTCAGTACTTTTACTTCTACTCCTACTCTCTCAGAAACAAATATTGTACTTTCACTCCAATGCAATTATTTGAAAACCTTAGTTACTAGTTACTTTGTAGATGTTGATTATTATTACAAAACATAGGCCTACATTAACCACTTCAGCCCTATTTACATTTGAACAACTTATACAACTTGAAATGGGACATTCTGCACAATGAGTACTTTAACTTTTGGTACTTCAAGTACGTTATGATGCCAATACTTTTGTACTTTTTCTATATTGCAGTATTGATACTTCAAACATTTGAGTAGTTTTTCCACCACTGCGTGCGGGTGTACTTGTGTGTGTAGGACTACTGTATGTGTGTGTAGGACTACTGTATGTGTGTGTAGGACTACTGTATGTGTGTGTAGGACTACTGTACGTGTGCACACAGCAGGCACACCCACGTGTGTGTGTTTAGCTGTAATGTGTGGCTGATGATGTTTCCTTTGTGTGTGTGTGTGTGTGTGTGTGTGTGTGTGTGTGTGTGTGTGTGTGTGTGTGTGTGTGTGTGTGTGTGTGTGTGTGTGTGTGTGTGTGTGTGTGTGTGTGTGTGTGTGTGTGTGTGTGTGTGTGTGTGTGTGTGTGTGTGGTGCAAGCCTCTTTTCAGCCAATCAGGAAAGTAACGTCGTAGAATATACTCTAGTCTACGTACATAATCAAACAGAAAAACATACAGACAGATACAGTAGTAGAGAGAGAGAGAGAGAGAAATATCACAGTAAAATCCTCAGTGGCTCACAGAGACAGATAAAGCAAGACGCAAACACACACACACACACACACACACACACACACACACACACACACACATGGCGAAGGTGTGGAGACAGGAGGAGGGTAATGCGGTCCTAGTCCACTCAAACCCCAGGTGATTTGGCATCAGACCAACTTCTCTTCCTCCCCTCTCTCTCTCTCTCTCTCCCCTCTTCTCCATTCCTCTTCCATATCTCTCTCCCTCTCTTCCCCTCCACCTCTCTCTCTCTCTCTCTCTCTCTCCCCTCTTCTCCATTCCTCTTCTTTATCTCTCTCCCTCTCTTCCCCTCCACCTCTCTCTCTCTCTCTCTCTCTCTCCCCTCTTCTCCATTCCTCTTCCATATCTCTCTCCCTCTCTTCCCCTCCACCTCTCTCTCTCTCTCTCTCTCCCCTCTTCTCCATTCCTCTTCTTTATCTCTCTCCCTCTCTTCCCCTCCACCTCTCTTTTACACCCATCCTCTCCTCCTTTCCTTCTCCCAGCGTCATTCTTCTCTTCCCTTCTGAAAAACAGAAAGAGGTTGACGATGGAACAGATGGTTTTTCTTTTAGGCAGAGTGAGGTGTGTGCATGCGTGCGTGCGTGCGTGCGTGTGTGCGTGCGTGTGTGTGCGCATGTGTGTGCATGCTGATGGAAAGTATTTTTATTGGCCCTCTGTTTCTGGCCATTAAATGGCCTCCACAGCAACACAACCCTTTTTTGTAGAATAATAATAATAATGTTTGGTGTTGGTTTCATATAACATGACTTATTTCAATCTGTTTATTCATGTAACTGTTTATTCATGTAACTCATGTAACCCATGCTTTTTTGTTCTTGCTTAATATAAATCGCTCTGGATTAAGAGCGTCTGCTAAATGCCTAAATTGTAAATTGTAGTAAAATCCTGTTTACTGTAATTTACTGTGTAATAAGTGAAGCAAAAACGAATTACCCAACAAAATACATAAATGGCACATTTTACACTTCTGGGTCCTGAGTCAGGATTTTACTGGGCACCTCAGAGCAGCTGGTTCACACGCTTTTTACCTCGAGACCTAAAAAATAAATTTGAGTGAAAACTAGAGAAAATAGCCGATCACATGTAGCGATGTGACGTGATGTGATATTTACTCGTGACCCATGGGTTCACAATCAAAAAATGGGTCCTGACCCACCGTTTGGTAAACACTGCTTCAGAGCAGCATTCGCTCCTGTGTTCATTCCATCTCTCCCCCTGTCCTGGTCTGCTTGTCAGGTGGGCCTGGGTTGGTGTGACCGCTGAGATATACCTTACATGGAAAACAATGGTCCTCCTGTTTTTACCAGCGCTCTCGCTCTCTCTCTCTCCCCTACTCCTCTTTCACCCCACTGACATTTTCAACTCGGCCTCTCTGTCTTTACACCTCTCTCTCTCTCCCTCCCTCCCCTGAAATATCCCTCTGTCGTGGTCCTTGTGCAGACTTTGCTCTATTCACACCTCTCTCTGTCCCTCTATAATATTACTATACCTCCTTCCTCCCTCTCCCGCCGTAACCTTGTTTTCTCTTTCTCTCCCTTCATTTTCCCCTCCTCCGTCTCTCCCACCCATCCTCCATTCCCCTCTGAATCTCTGCCATTCATGAGCTCTGTTTCAAAATGGTTGCCCACACCCATCACTCTTTTCACCCTTTTTGTTTGCACAGGAAAATACAGTACACTTTATTTCCAAATTACCCTTTTAAGTATTTTTGATGCACTGATAACTTATTCTAAGGCAGTATTCCTGGAGGCAGTTGCTTTATTATAGTAAAACTAGAGCTACCAGTGAGTTTTAATCCGAAACAGACAATGCAAACTAGCCACTTTTACAGGATATAATGTATTTGTGTTAAAGCTGCAATCAATAACTTTTCTTTGCAAATAAAGGGGTTATTTTGAGCAATCTGTATCGTAGAGTATGATCCTGTGGTCGGGTTTTCCATGTATTATATCTTCGGGTAAGACATAGTTACGTATTGCAGCTTTAATCGGAATACCAGAGGAAATTTGCAAAAGTGTTTCCTTTACACAATCCAGTTGCACGGTTACTAGGCCTATCTGTAACTTCAATAGGTCAATCCCAGGACTATAGTTTCTAAAAAGACTCATTTGTCTTTTTCGCCTGCCACCAAAATATATACCTCCTCCCCTGTCGCAAGACAGCTATGCTAAAATAGGGATTTTCAGGCCAAGTCAGTGCCAGATTGAGGACTGAACTGGTTTACTTCCACTACTACAACTGCTACAATTCTATTTTTTTAGTTTTTAATGTTTTTTTGTGGCTTTCGCCTTTATTTTATATTTTTTTATGGATGGACAGACAGTAGGCTGACAGGAAATGGGGAGAGAGATGGGGGGAAGACATGCAATAAAGGCCGTCGAGATCGGGAGTCGAACCCGCGGCACACTGCCAGACTGGATTACCAGCCAAGGTGCCTACTGATCCTTTCATCTTACATCCCAATTCCAGTCCAGGGTTTGAGGTGAACCTCAAAGGCTACTGGGAGATCTTTCATATGTCCGTTATTAGGTCATAGTCGATCCTGTATGTAAAATGCGATCTTGAATAGACCTTTTATGTAGACTACTGTCTGTAAGTATCTTCACAGTAAAGTTAGACTATTACTTCTTCGTCAGTGATATTGTACCGCCATAGTGGTTGTGGTGGTGTGCACACATGCTACACAGGGCAACAGATGGCATTGGTCACTAGTCACTACCAGTGAGGTAAAGTAACTAAGTACAATTAAGTACAATTTTGAGGTATTTGTACTTTATTTGAGTTTGCGACACATTGTGAGCTTGTAGATCTGCTATTTTCAAAATGTTTATACATTATACATTTGACAACTTTAGAAATGGGACATTCTGCATAATGAGTACATTCTACTTTAAGTACATTTTGATACCAATACTTTTGTACTTTTTTTTCCCCCAACTTATTGTTTTTTATTGTCATTGCCGGGGTAGACAATACATTTTATACATATGCATCATATATCATCATTCAGTTATTCAATACAGAATTGTCTCCCCAAGGAGACAGCAGCAACATAGAAAGTAACACAAAAATAATAATCATAAATAATACTAACAACAATAATAATGAAGAAATGTAAACATGAAAGACAACATCTTGATCGAGTAATTCAACAGACATGAAAGAAAATAAATAAAGAAATAAAATAGAATAAAAATAATAAAGTAAAGAAAAGGAAAGAGGGGGAAGGGGGGGGGTGTCCATCAATCTTTGTAATGTTAAATCTCGATGCGCGCGAAGGGCGTCCATTTCTTAACAAATTGCTCATTTTGTACTTTTGTACTTTTACTCAAGTAATGTTTTATTTCAGGATTTTTACTTGTATTTCAACATTGCAGTTTTGATACTTTTACTTAAGTAAAAAATCTGAGTCCTTTTTCCACCACTGCATGTTATCTTTGCAGTAAATTTAGACTATTATTACTTCTTCTGTCAGTGATTGTACGGTAGTTGTTTGGTGGTGTGTAGTGTACACATACATGTAGGGCAACAGATGGTATTGGTCACTATAGTCACTACCTTTCCAACCAGTGTCTGTCGGTCCCCTTGCATTATGTGTGCTGAAAGGAGGCGTGGATGATCCTGTCACTGAGCGGCTGTGTGGGACGGAAGTTATCCCCCAGCAACCTGTCAGTCCCTTCAGCAACCTCTGCTCCTTTGATATGAGACCGCAGCCTCCGAAACGCCTCGATCTGGAGGACAGAGAGAGACAGAGTGATTATGAATGGAATGCATAGGACCACAATGGAAACAAGCCCTCAGGGCAAACAATCAATCAAAAACACACCTTTAAATCCAGAAGAGGTTGTTAGCCCATACCTATAGTTTTTACACAGCACAACCTGTTACCAACCTTTTACACAGTAGCCTATCACTGTAGGCTATATGTCTTGAGGAGCCTGAGTCCCAGGGAAAAGTGATTAAATTTGGCTTAAAACTTAAAAAGCCCCGTTGGTGGGAGGTGCGGGTGTGTGTGCGCGGGCAGGCGGGCGGGTGGTCGTGTTTGTATGCATGTGTATTTATAAAGTCTAAAGTAATTTAATGTGCAAACATTATGGCAGGAAGTCAGCTAGAAGTTATATAGATAGTAAAATCGCTGTTTGTTCTTTCTTCACAAGCATTCATGGTGTTAGTAGGATCAAGCTGGTCTACCAGCAGCTCCACCAGCTCCAAGCCAGCTTGATTCAAGCCGAGTCATCAGGCAGGGATGTGTAGACACCAGCCTCCTCAACCATGGTAATAGTAAACAGTAACACCATTAGCCACAGTAAACATAGAAAATTGATTTAGTGCTTCCCATAACAAACATGGCTTTAGCCCCAAACAAGCATACGACCGATTAATAAAGGCGTGAAAATGGGCTTTTCACGGATCGGACTCTTTGCAGATCAGATTTTCTGATAACGGTCTTAACAGAGAGATCATCACACAAAAGTATCTTGCATTTGCAAGTCACGTCTCAAATCTGTTCAATGCAGCCATTGTAGATAGACTCAGCATTGGCCGCAGGAATGGGCTACAGCAGATTGCTGCTGCCAGGCAGAAACCTTGTATCTCTATAACTTTTTATGTTTTTTGCAAGAGTGAAGCAAAAGTGGCGAAAATAGTTGATCTACAAGCTCATGGCGTGTTGCGACGAGTTGTGAGCTTGTAGATGAGCCATTTCCACTATTTCTGAAAATGTTCGTTTCATTTCCTGAAATGTAACAGTTTTGGACATACAAGGTTTTCACCTGACAGTGACTCAGAACAAACATGAAAGCAGTGTTTGAGCCTCCACAGTGCTGTCAAAATGTTGCCTTAACCACTGACCACTGCTGTGGATTTATAACTCAGATTACATGTACGGTAAGATTTATAGTTGTCCTCACACAACTGTTGCACTGCACGCACGCACTCGCGTGCACGCACACACACACACACACAAAACAATCATTTCTCTTGTGGGGACCAGAAAATTGTCTTATTTCGCAAATTCTACTATACTTGTAGGGACAATTGGCCCTCACAAGTATAGCAATACAAGTGTGTGGGACTGCATGCACACACACACACACACACACACACACACACACACACACACACACACACACACACACACACACACACACACACACACACAGAAGTGCCATTGGCAGTCAATATTAGCCGGATGTTTGATGTATCTTAGGGCCCCAACCTGCCATAAAAGACTGCTACTGTTCACAACACAATAGAGTGTCATTCAGCACAAAACTATGGTCAAATGAAACAGAAGAACTCTCAAAAATAGCCAATCTCAAAACGTGAGCTTCATCGATCCGTTCTTTTGTTAAATGTTGATGCCAGATGAGGAACAGTATGATTCATGTCTCCGCATTTGACCCATCCCCCAATCTAACCCATTGATGCTGAGTGCCAAGCAGGGAGGCATTGGGTCCCATTTTTATAGCCTTTGGTATGACCCAAGGCCCCAGTGAGGCTCTCCAACATTGAAGCACTGGGCCCTAGTTGTAAGAGGAGGGACTGCAGGCGGACCCGTGGAAGTATGACGAGGAAACCCCGTGCAGCTGGGCTTTAACGTTGAGCGCGTTTGCACTTCCGCATTTTGGGCACCAAATTTTGGTGCCCAAATCGAAAAAAGTCGGAAGTAGACGGTCCTTCCGGGTACTTCAAAACACCACTGAGCAACTTCCACTGACATGGGCGGAGCTTCCAGTTCAGTCTCTATCCTTCTTTATACTCTATGGTATGACCTGGCCGGAGATTGAACCCCGACCTCCCATCTAGATTTAGATATTTTTAATGTAGCATGACTAATTTAGAGCCCTGAGGGACCACAGTCAACCAAGTATATGTCACATCTCCTGTTGTGACAGAAGTTAGAATGGTGCCTTTTCCAAGTCGGACATCCCACCCATGACCCAAAATTGCATTATAAAGCAAAATGCCAGAAGCCAGAGAGGATTAACCCGATGAGCAAAATAGACGGCCAGGGGTCTGTCAGGTGACAGGTCTCTAGAAGGCCAGGGGTCTGTCAGGTGACAGGTCTCTTAGACGGCCAGGGGTCTGTCAGGTGACAGGTCTCTTAGACGGCCAGGGGTCTGTCAGGTGACAGGTCTCTTAGACGGCCAGGGGTCTGTCAGGTGACAGGTCTCTATAGACAGCCAGGGGTCTGTCAGGTGACAGGTCTCTATAGACGACCAGGGGTCTGTCAGGTGACAGGTCTCTTAGACGGCCAGGGGTCTGTCAGGTGACAGGTCTCTTAGACGGCCAGGGGTCTGTCAGGTGACCGGTCTCTTAGACGGCCAGGGGTCTGTCAGGTGACAGGTCTCTTAGACGGCCAGGGGTCTGTCAGGTGACAGGTCTCTTAGACGGCCAGGGGTCTGTCAGGTGACAGGTCTCTAATAGAAGGCCAGGGGTCTGTCAGGTGACAGGTCTCTATAGAAGGCCAGGGGTCTGTCAGGTGACGGGTCTCTTTAGAAGGCCAGGGGTCTGTCAGGTGACAGGTCTCTAATAGACGGTCAGGGGTCTGTCAGGTGACAGGTCTCTTAGACGGCCAGGGGTCTGTCAGGTGACAGGTCTCTATAGAAGGCCAGGGGTCTGTCAGGTGACAGGTCTCTTAGACGGCCAGGGGTCTGTCAGGTGACAGGTCTCTTAGACGGCCAGGGGTCTGTCAGGTGACAGGTCTCTAATAGAAGGCCAGGGGTCTGTCAGGTGACAGGTCTCTAATAGAAGGCCAGGGGTCTGTCAGGTGACAGGTCTCTATAGAAGGCCAGGGGTCTGTCAGGTGACAGGTCTCTTTAGAAGGCCAGGGGTCTGTCAGGTGACAGGTCTCTAATAGACGGTCAGGGGTCTGTCAGGTGACAGGTCTCTGTCATATAGACGGCCAGGGGTCTGTCAGGTGACAGGTCTCTATAGAAGGCCAGGGGTCTGTCAGGTGACAGGTCTCTATAGAAGGCCAGGGGTCTGTCAGGTGACAGGTCTCTATAGAAGGCCAGGGGTCTGTCAGGTGACAGGTCTCTTTGAAAAGGGCAAGCAGACTAGAGGGGGGTTCAGATGAAACGGTTTATATAAATGTCAGGTGATTTCCACTTCATCTTTTAACCTTTCAACAAAGTGACTTATTTTAGTGAATCATCCAGTGATCATTGACTCATTGATTGGTTAGATAAACTTAGATTAGAAGGTTGTCTGTCTGTCTGTCTGTCTGTCTGTCTGTCTGTCTGTCTGTCTCTTACATAACTCAGGCACGTACTGTCTCAGCGTTCAAACTTGCCGTGTGTATCGCCAAGGACCCTATGGTGTGTGTTCTGCTGAGTGGAATTTGGTCAGGCTAGCGGTTGTCCAGAACCAATGTCTCTGTGTGTCAGTTTCTCTGTGTCCCGCATTTAATTCCCATATATAGAGATGCCTGCCTGCCTGCCTGCCTGCCTGCCTGCCTGCCTATCATTATGATAATGAAAACTGCACTTAGTACTCTGACAATGGGTACAACAAGTAGGCATAACACAAGTTACACAACGGCCATGTCTGGTTATAACCTGCTTTCATTCACTGTCTGTCTACTGTGTTGTACTGTATGTTCTCAGTCACGTTGTGAGCTTGTACATCGATTCTTTTTTTCAATATATATATTTGTTGTACGAGTCGCACAGGGCTTAAGAAATGAATAACATCTGAAAAAACACAAGTGGATCCCAGCTTTTGCGAATCATATCAAGGGCGGTGGGCTCCAAGCAAAACAGTTTTGCTACCAGTGCCTATTAGAGTAGGCTTTCCTTACCTGCATCTGTGAGATGGTGAGAGGGTATTGGTACAGTATCCAGGTCACCTGCTCACTACAAGGAGGTGTGGTGAGAGAACCTTCATACACCCAGTAGCCTCTGAGCGCGGGGTCTGGTGGGCGGAGCAAACATTACCATGAAATATCGCATTATAAACAATATACAGGAGTACCTCCTACATCATAACTCGTTTGTCAACAAGAACGCACTGAGAATGCTAGCCGAAGGCCTCATCCAGTGTCCATTTGACTATGCATGCACGATGCACCTCATGGTTCACAAATACCCCAATGTCACTAAAAACTAAACTTCAGACCTCTCAAAAGACTAAACATCAGACTAAAGACTAAACCTCAACCCCAGGACTCGCCTAACCCCATGCAGCTCAATTTGCTAGGCTAGGATGGCTCAAGGTAGAAGACAGAGTGCTGAGTGCAGCAACTTGCAACGGGCGCTAACCCCTCATATGCCCAGCTTTGTGTGTGTACCACAGAAATGACTTGATTGGCTGATCACGGAATGTGATTTATGATGATGTATGATAAGAGCGCCCCTCACTTCACATAAGTGTGATTTTTCAGATGCTCTTAGGAAACTGCCCATGCAACTGTCCTACTACTTCTCTAGAGTGCTGAGATGCCCATGAGCAGAACACCAAAGGGAGCTGACCTTGTTCCCCCCTAGGTTTGGTTCAAACATGCAACACCGTCTGTCATACGACTAAGAATAAAATAGGCCTTAAGTGCAGGTTGATGTCAAATCCACATGTGAGACACTCATTCTCAAGTTTATTCTCACCAGGTAAGAGAGTCATGGGGTCAAAGCAGGGTATTATCTTGGTCTTTCCCTGAGAAAAGAAAACATAAAGACACATAAAAAAAAAGTTCACCAACCTTCAACTGCATTTATTTATTTATTGTTCTTGTCATTCTTCTATTAGCATGTTTGTCATCACTCATCACCTTGTACCGCAGATCCTGTAGAACGTCAGTAATGGCCTTCAGACCATTGTGTTCCTTACCTATCTGGAAAACACAGGACAGGTCATGTGTGTGCGTGCGTGTGCCTACTGTATGTGGCTCACTTGATTATACGCACGCATGCATGCAACACACACACACACACACACACACACACACACACACACACACACACACACACGTTGAGCGGCATTTTTTAAGACAAAAACATTGTGCATACTGTGTATGGGGGTATTGTTTTGGTGCGTGTGTGTGCGTGCACCGTGGGGCGCATGCATGAAACAGGCTTACTATGTTCACATCCTCCCTGAGAGGTCAAAGGAACGGAGAGGTCTGCTAGACTAGAGGAAGTGCAGCAGGGTATGGCTGAAACTCTCTGAAAGTCATGGGTCTTCTTCTATTTAAAGAGACAGATCCGGGGAAAACGTTGCCTTTTCCGATGTTCCCACGCTTAAATGGGGATTCTCTCATTGGTCCCACCAGGCTGACAATACTCAATAATACTTGGTTGAATAGGCCTATCTCACAGCCCGCTTTCCACGCCCACTTCCGGTAAATAGTGGTGTCTTTAACATTAGCATTTACACGTTTTTTCCTCTGGAGAATCTAAGTACATTTTCTAATGTAAAAATGTGACAGAGCAATATTATTATGAAGCAAACAAGATGGTAAATCAGCTCGAACAGATAGAACAAACCTTACCTTGAGAAAACAAAAGTTGTAGACTTCTTAAATTACCTCTGTTAACATGTAGCGTCTATGGAGTGACGTCACGCTATCACCACTAACCCCGAAAGGGGGAGTATTAAGGGGGGCGGGGAAATTCTGTGAGATAGGCTTATTGATTTGAATTAGTACCTGTACAAAGAGAGCTATGAGGAGAACCCCATTCTTCTGAATTAGTACCTGTACAAAGAGAGCTATGAGGAGAACCCCATTCTTCTTTCCTAGTGCATCCTCAAAGCAATTGAACAGAGTGCTGTTCCAGTGGATCAGATGTAGCTGAAGAGAGAGATACACAGGGAGAGTAAAAACATCATTCATACTTCTGTCACTTGTCAAAAACAGCCAATATGCAAGCCCACAACGTGTCACGGATGCAATGTGTTGTGGGCTTATAGGTCTACTATTTCTGGCACGTGCGTGTGACACCATCATCAGATGGAGCACGGCTCTAAGAAACTTAGGCTATACTTAGGCTATAAAGATGGAGAAGGCAAACTGGTGAAACAGTAGCTGCATTTGACAGGTCAATGATTACAACAGGTGTGGGGGTGTACTTTAGTCAGCATAAGCCTCCTTGACAGTTTTAAGAAGAGGAACCATGATCAGCTGCTGGTGACTGATATTTAGCATGACTATTAGACCAGTAAGACGCCCTGAGGGAGAGAAGCGCCCTGAAGGTCAGATCAACATATGGAATGTCAGAACAGGTCAGCTCCATATATGGAGATCTAAGGGTGGCAGCGGGGGAAGTGTCTTGAGTGTAACACGGTTTGATGAGGGCCCAGGTAGGGCCGGGCCTTAATTTTCAGGCCTGTTGAGAACTCTAGTTTTCACCAGCTGACGGGCCCGGCTGCACTAATAACTTTGGGGTGGGCCCGTATAGAGTTTGAATGGACAGGTATCAGTCAAAAGGGAGACATCAAAGAGGAAGGACGGGTGGGGTTGGATCAACATGTAGAATGTCAGAACAGGTCAGCTCCATATATGGAGATCTAAGGGTTTGAGGTCAGATGTAGAGTTGCTGCTCCATATATGCAGATCTAAGTGATGATCCAATCTTCTCCATGTGTAGTGTGCCTATCCAGGGTTTGATGTGGTCAGTGTCGTGATATATGGAGACGGTCATATATAAAAAACAAACAAAAAAAAACATTTTCTTTATTTTTTATTTTTTTAAACTTTTATTTTTTTTTACTCTGTCCCAACTCTGGCTGCCCAGTGTCCCCCCAGTGCCCCCCCAGTGCCTCCCCAGTACCTCCCCAGTGTCTCCCCAGTGCCAGTGTCCCGCCAGTGCCTCCACAGAGCCTCCCCAGCGCCGCGAAAAATCCTGCTTGGGGCACCAGATTGCTCAGGACCGGCCCTGCGTGCGTGCGTGCGTGCGTGCGTGCGTGCGTGCGTGCGTGCGTGCGTGCGTGCGTGCGTGCGTGCGTGCGTGCGTGCGTGCGTGCGTGCGTGCGTGCATGCGTGCGAGAAAGGGAGAGAGAGAGAGCATTAAGGTGTACTGGTGTATTTGTGGTTCAATCTTGGGACATTCTGCATAATGAGTACTTTTACAGACTTTTACTTGTGACAGAGTATTTCTACATTGCAGTATTGATACTTTTACATAAGTAAGAAATGTGTTCCACCACAGACAGTGACGGTGTGTAGTAGTCATGTACCTCCATAGGATAGGCCTTGAAGTTGACTGTGTGTTCGGACCCTCTCTGGTTCTGATTGCCCCAGTGGTAACGCACCTCTTGCAGCTCGTACTCGTGGTTACTAGGCAGTGGGCCCCCGGTAACCACTGCATGGCCACCAAGGCATTATGGGGAAACAGGCACAGAGAGTTATAATGGGAAGATGAATTCAGGCAGAGAGAGAGAGAGAGAGAGAGAAAAGACAGTCGTATAGATTAATCTGCGCTTCATTGCACCAACGAGGATAAACATTCATTCAGCTGTTATTAAAATACACTACACAGCATCCAGAAAACTACTGCATCATCAATCATCAATGTCATTTTTACTCTTTTCGGTTGCTTGAGTATAACGATAACACAGTACTCTGACATTTGTACTGTCTCAGAGCTACAAATGGGTAAATGAACACTGAGGATTTTACTGTGTATAGAGAGGAACATGTAACTATGGAGCAAAAATGAATCACATGCCTGTTTACAGTTAACCTGGCATGGCCAGACAGATCACGTGGGATCACTTACGCGCCAACGTGTGAGTGATATGTGATCAGTCTCAGTCTGGCCATGACAGGCTAGTTTACTTGGTATGTTTACTGATACGCTATTACAGACGTTCTCAAACTATGAGCCGGGACCCCAAGTGGAGTCGCGGGATCAAGGTGACACTGGGGTTGACAATTATACAGTATATTAGCAGCATATTATTCTAATGCATTATACATATATTTATGATGCATTATAGACATGGGCCTCGTATAAAGTGTAACCAATTTTATTTTCCTGAATGCATAACACAAGTAGATAGCCAGCTTAGCCGCTTTGTGGATAAAGTGTCCGCCTTGAGACTGGGAGATCCGGGTTCAATTCCCTGGCCGGGCCATGCCAAATACTATGAAAATGGGACCCAATGCCTCCCTGCTTGGCACTCAGTGTCAAGGGTTGGCGGGGGAAGTCCCTGCGAGCTAGCATCATGTCCAGGGGGTGTATTGTACATCATGGCTGGGGGATGTACTTGTACATCAAGCTCCCTCACGCTATATACAGAAACAGGCCTGGAAATTAGTGAGCTGGTGACTCACTAATTTTTTTCATTCAACAATGTGTCACTTCGGTTTATTGGAATGCATTTGAAAAATGTATCCTGCCCATATTATGATCCAAACTATTGTGCCGCAGGGCAGCAGTGGCTCAGTTGTAGAGTGACCGGTAGATCGGCCGGATAGGACCCGTGAGGTTCCCAGTTAGATCCCGGGCTCCCCCAGAGTCAGTGTAAAAGTGTCCTTGAGCAAGACGCTCCTGATGAGCAGGTTTGTGCCTTGCTTGGTTTCCTCCACCATCGGTGTATGTGTGAAGGGGTGAATGTAATGACCAATCTATGTAAAGCTGCATTTTGGACCTCTGTGTCCATTTACTGTGTGCTTGGACACAGAGGTCTTCATTAATGTTTATCCTTCTTACAGAATAACAGAATTCCAAAAGTCACCTGATTTGGACTTGAGCATGATGCGTACACTGTGTCCATCGTTGATGACCTCACAGTTGCGACACATCGCGTAGTTTGGCGAGAGGCCTCTGTCCAGGAGCGACGTATTATACTGTGCCTCTCTGGTGTTCAAGTTGATTGGAGACTGGTACTCACCATTGGCTGCTGGGAAATGTAGTCCCCACTCTACGCCTGGGTAGTGCCTGGGTAAAGTGCCTGTTTACATAATTTTATGTTAGTTGACATAATAGTTGACATAATAGTTGACATAATTGATGATTTATTGTCTTACATATTTACAGAGTGTTGAAATCATTTTGTCCTTCATATTTTCCTACTCCTCCCTCCGTGTGTGTGTGTGTGTGTGTGTGTGTGTGTGTGTGTGTGTGTGTGTGTGTGTGTGTGTGTGTGTGTGTGTGTGTGTGTGTGTGTGTGTGTGTGTGTGTGTGTGTGTGCGTGCGTGCGCGCGCGCGCGCGCGTGTCTTAAAGAACAGTGCATGTCGGAGGCCACACTGTGATCTAGTTCAAATATTCTAACAGCTCCCGGAGCTCCTTGTCAGTCATGTGGATTGAATGCTGTGTCCTTGTTCCTGTTTGCTTCTCTTCCCTCTCATCTATTCTACAGTACATTGCCTCTCTTTCCCTCTACCTACAAGTATAAATCAGTAGTTCACCCACAAAATGACTTATTTTCTATCAATTACACACCCCATGCATGAATCCTTGAATTCATGGAGATTTTTTTGTTTTTGTCGCATTCCTTCGTCAATAATTTGATGACCGGGTGGTGGGTGGCAGTGGTTCCCTATGGAGACACAAAGGAGACTCTTTGTGTCCCCATAGGGAGCCACTGCTCCACTCCACTGGCTCAATAATATCCATGGGGTGAGTAATCGATAGAAAAAAAGTCATTTTGGGGGTGAACTATCCCTTTAAGTGCTAGAGTTTGAATTACTCCAGTTTGCAGTGTAGCATTTTCCGTTCCTGAACTGTGGTGTAAGTAGCTAAAGATGCCCTAGAATCCTAGATTCACTTCAGCTTTGTGCTAATCTCAACCATTAATAGCAGAACTTGGAACTGTGTGTCTTGTGTAGAAATGACAGACTCATACTATTAGGAATCTAAAAACCTTTGGTAAGTGCCATGTTTATATTGAACCAAGGTTCTATTAACTATTTCCTTAACTACAACTACAGTGGAAAGACACCTTCATCCATTCAGAGACCCTCACATTCTCCATCTCCTCAGCAACAACAGTCCTTGACTACTAACTCCCGCTGTCAGAGTTTCTCTGCGTGAAGCAGTTCACGTGTGTGTGCATGCCATGTACATGTGTTGTATTAATGTGCAAAAGACAGTGTGTGTGTGTGTGTGTGTGTGTGTGTGTGTGTGTGTGTGTGTGTGTGTGTGTGTGTGTGTGTGTGTGTGTGTGTGTGTGTGTGTGTGTGTGTGTGTGTGTGTGTGTGTGTGCGTGCATTTGACTAAAGTCAAAGAGCGGTAAAAGGAGCTGTAGTCCAACTTCCCAATAGAATACTAAGTTACTAACTGTGGTTGTCAGAACAATCCTTTACTGTTAGAGCTCTTACTGAGGGAGGGATACCTGACTGACTGACTGACTGACTGACTGACTGACTGACTGACTGGCTGACTGACTGACTGACTGACTGACTGGCTGGCTGGCTGGCTGGCTGGCTGGCTGACTGACTGACTGACTGACTGACTGGCTGGCTGGCTGGCTGGCTGGCTGGCTGGCTGGCTGGCTGGCTGACTGACTGACTGACTGACTGACTGACTGACTGGCTGGCTGGCTGGCTGGCTGACTGACTGACTGACTGACTGACTGACTGACTGACTGACTGACTGACTGACTGACTGACTGACTGACTGACTGACTGTGCTGCTGTTCAGTGTATGTGTTGTTGTGTTCTTTCTTTGGCCGTCTTTCTTTTCTCAGGCATGCTGAGAGTAAGATGTTAACTGATTCCCAATAGCCTTACCTAAAGCAAAACTTACCATGATTTATACACTGTGTTTATCACAATGTTATCACATGCATTTATTTCAAAGCAGTCAAATAGCAAATATAGGGGGAAAGGGTACATTGCAGCTGTCATACGACAGCAAATATTTAAGCAATTCAGGTCGAATGTGAGCAGTTTAACGGCAGTGATGTTCAGGCCCAAATCATGCAGTTAGAAAGCAGAAGGAAATTATAATTAATTTGTAGTAACCTATATGTCATTATTGCATTAGATCTAAAAATACTGGACCATGGCAAGACATTGTATTATCATTATTAATATGCATATTATTACTCATGGTATTAGTATGATAAAGGTCAGGCAGGCAACACCAATTGCAGGCAATTGTAAGCAGTCATGGTTTTCTGAATGCATAATGTTTATAAGGTATTTCAGAGGCATCTTTAATCCATGTCTCCCCATAAACTGCTCGCTTGCCTCAATAAAATCCTTATAAAGCATCGATATCACTCTCCTGCAGAAACCTGCAATCTCTGAGATTGTATTTCACAGCTGTAGTATAAATGACAGCTGGTATGATTCCACATTATGTAAAAAGAAGAATAGATATTAAGATCCAGGGAATTCTTGCCTTGTTAAAGACAGGTTTCTGCAGTTCTGTGATGGCATTTCTTGAGCCAACCATGAATGGGCCGTTATCTTAAAGTGTTGGCTAGTACAGAGTATACTTACGGTAGTATTGTTACAGTTCATGGTTATAGTTAATTCCATGGTTGCTCAGTAAAGACAAAGTAAAAGTAGAAAGTGAGCGAATGATGACTATAACTTATATTATTAAGACATATCAATGTTAACAACTTATCATAAACGTTATTTCCAACTTTTTATTATTGTGAATAATGTATCACCCAAATCTAGACTGTTATGTTGACAAAGTTTCATAGAGGATACTGTAGGTTAGTAGGTTAACAGTCTAGTAAACAATATCCTGCAAAACCAGTTTTCTTTTTTCACAAGAAGAAGAAACAAATACTTCAAAATGGAGTTCCCTGAGGTAAATGTTTGATTAGCGCCTTTAGGCTACAGTTATGCTTCCACTGTACAAGATGACCCCTAATCCTCTAGCCTACAGGTGATTACCGCCTTTAGGCTACAGTTATGCTTCCACTGTACTAGATGACCCCTAATCCTCTAGCCCAGGGGTGCCCAAAAGGTAGATCGCGATCTACCAGTAGATAACAAAGGCTGTGCAGGTAGATCACATGACCCCTAAAGAGTATTTCATTTAAATATATTTAAGGAAAAAAACGATAAAAAAAACAAAACATTTCTCCCCCTCTATTTCCCATTCCAAGTGCATTTGTCTTATACTGTACAGAATGTAACACGAACTCTACTATTCCGAAGCCCCCTCAGGTACATATTTAAACTATTTTCAGCAATGCTATAATAATTGATTTGGTGGGTAGATCTTGCCGAGCTGGTCATTTTGAAAGTAGCTCTCAAGTCAAAAAGTGTGGGCACCCCTGCAGTCTAGCCTATAGGTGCGTAAGCTGCCTAATTGGGACTGACTCAAATCAAGAATTTGAAACAATTACACCATGCAGTTAAAGTCACAATGGTGCAAACCCTGCTGTACATGCCCAATTTCACAACTCTTGGCAAAGGTGCTGCTGAGCTGCTTGATAGACATTTGTGTCACCTGAAGATGTGCATCTGCAAATGTCATGATCGAGTATGCCACCTTATTCTTTGGAACAGGTTGAATTGAAACTAACCCCATTGCCCTACGGTAAACATCCTATTGATGGCTTGCACTATATACCTTTTTTTATTATCAAGCAATAGTAATTCATCACCTCATATTCAACAATGTCATATACAATGTAGAATTGTCTGTGATCTAGCACATTTGTTTCTAGCATTGCATCTGTGAGAGTTGACTTACCTTCTTCGTATCCCCATTCGATTTCATCCTTGCCAGTGTAATCATCAGATTCCTCATTCACATTGTCGGCCATGGTGCTGGCTGCACAGTGCACACTGAAAGGCTGCTTGTCACTTAGCTCAAAGGAGTCCCTTCTTCCACTTAACACAAAGTTACTGCAGGTTTAGTTTAGTCTAGTCACCAGTCTGAATTTAAATTCTCTTCACCCAATTGATGTTGTCTCGCTCTCGTATGCTTTCCTCAACAGTGTCCTGGCAGTGAGCAGCTTCCCTGATGATCAGCAACTCTTCTCTCTCTCTCCCCTTTTACTGCCTTCCCTCCTCCTCTGTTGTCTCTGTGGATTGATTCCCACTTCCCTGCAGCTTTTTATCCACTGCTCTCTCTCTCTCTCGCTCTCTCTCTCTCGCCCCTTCCCTTTGTTACTGCTTTCTTTTCTCTTTGCACTTTTGTCTTGTCCTCCTTTCACCACTCTTCACTGCTGTCTGAGTCAGGCAGGTGTATTACTGTAGGTCTAATGCTGCTGACAGCTGAAGAAAGACTGATGGTTACTTTGTTCTAGTAGTGAGTGGTGATCTGTTCTCTCTCTCTTTCTCTTTCTCTCTCTCTCTCTCTCTCTCTCTCTCTCTCTCTCTCTACAGGCAGTATACAGGACACACACTGGAGATCTCTTTATATTCTGCCCCCCGCCCCCTCTTGTTTTTGTTCTCTCTCTCCCTTCTTCACTCTCCTTCTCTCCATCTATCTACAGAGATGTTTTCTGTTCCGGCTCTGTGGATTCAATCTCTTCATACCTCCTCATTTGCAGGGGTGATCTGCCCCCCCCACCCCTCTCTCTCTCTCTCTCTCTCTCTCTCTCTCTCTCTCTCTCTCTCTGAGGCTGCAGGTGTGCTCTGGGCTGGGCACCAGCTGTGCCCCCCAGCCCCATGCATATGCAAAGTCTTATCTAATCACTTAAACCCTATACTTTATTGAGGAGTCCCTCAAGGCTCTATATTCTTGTGTTTTCACTCTACACACAATTGTTGTAGCTGAAAAAAAACTTTTTCGACAGAATAAGGATGCTGGGTTAAATGTGGTTAAATCTTCCTGTCACCCTGTACTGGATCTCTGTTTGTCTCTCTGTTGTCTTATGTATCCAGGTTACGCCTTTAAGTCCCCATATTGGTCCACAAATCCAAATTTAACATAATACAGCCTGGAGTGTTTGTTTCGTTTGACCAACGTTGACACTCTGGATTTCACAGTGTACTCACACCACCGCAGAGAGGACTTGGCACTGCTGAGGGTGACTAAATGTACTTAACTCGCTATGCTCCAGAGCAGGGTGCCTAATATACGGTAACTACAATGCCACTGAGAGGGTTAAGGGGGTCCCATATTCAAGAATGTCTATTTTGATCAGAGTTTCACTGTTATGTCTATAACTATCTACCTTGCATACAGTGTAAATCGGAAGGAATTTCTGGACCAAATAACTGACCTTATTGGAATGGACACATATTTTTCTGGTTTTGTCCTTGCTTTCCTACTCCCTGCCTCCATTTTCTTTCTTTCTTTGTGACAATAAAACTGATTCTGAACCATTGTAATTAGAGTTGAGAGAATAAATAAATCGTATTGCCGTTCCTCCAGAAATGATTTGACTCCAGGTTAAAATGATTTGTTATAATTGATATCATTTTTATTTCAACTCTTTCAGAACAAACTAATCTCTGTCAGTCTACATTTGCTTGTGCGTATCTGCTTTTTATTATGGATAACCGTCCAAATCGACTTCACATTTTAGGCCAGTCAATCTAAGGTTTGAACCAAAAAAATAATAATTGTTAATGAAGTAATTAGTGGATCATGATGAATTTAGGGGTTGAAAGTTGGGGTACCATTAACGACCTGTACAATTTGTGCCAGGAGCTACATTTGCATGCAAAGGAAATTAAACATAGTTTAACATAGTTAAAGGCAGATTGACATACATAATATTGACCATTGTCTTGTGACTAACCTTTTGATGTCCCTGGCCTGTGTGCGCGCGGGATAGTTTTTTTTGTCCATTACAATAATTATTAAAAAATAAAAAAGGTGAGTAATAGGCTATTATTACAATTATTTTAAGGGCTACGTTTTTCTTTTTGCCATTTAGCTCAGCCAGGTAACGTTAAAGTGGGATATTTTTTGTCACTACGACTCGAGTAACAGGTTCTAACAACCATTGATCGTAGGCTACTAGAAATAGTTCTTGAAATGTAGTGGAGTAAAAGCCATGTTTAAAAAAATGAAATGGGCCTACTCATGTAAAGTAGCCTACAGATATTCAAATTATTACAGTAGCCTATAAAACTCGGTCTTTGTTTCGTGGTCCTTCAAACAAGGTGTATTAAAGGTTTTAGCCAGCAGATGGCATTTTGTCTGTCAATCATCGCCCCTAGCTGCTCTGGCTCTGCCCCCCAACTTCAAATTCGAAACACACTTGCGTTCCAGTTCCACAGGGAGTGCAGTGCCGTTGTCGACCCAACACAGTTAGTGCCCGGTGTCGAGTCCGTCGGATAGCCGGTTGTCCAGAACCAGCACAAAAGCCTCTGCCTGGGCTCTGGACCTGATCACCCCTATATCTCCATATATGGGGCTGGCCTGTTCTGACATCACAAAACTTCATATAGGTATCAGGTATGGTCGCCCAAAATCCATCTCATCCTCGCTTTTTTCCGCCGACCTCACACCGACTGCTCGTGCTCGGTGCGGCGGTTCTTGCATTCTTTATTTTGTTTTACTGAGAATAAGGTTAGAAATACGTTTAGGGTTAGGCATATAGTTTTACTGGGGTTAAGTTTAGGAATAGGGTTAGACGGATGGATGGAACGGGTACTCTGACACGGGTACAGGGTATTGCCGACTTGGTGCTCTACAGCCGGGCATCGGTCTAGTTGAGCCTAATTATTCAAAAAACCTCAGACCACAGAAAATCTTCTGTTTTTTGGGGTGCAATTGAGGTCAGAAAACCTTTAAAAAATAATAAAATTACATTTTTTATTCTGGATACCAGAATGAAAATGTAGGCATTTGGCAGACGCTCTTAATACAGAGCGATTTACAGTAAGCAAGAACAAAAATCATTGGTAATACACCATATACATAAAATCATCATCATGAATCATACTTAAGCTAAGAACCTAACAGTGGAATATCATAATGAAACTATGCATATATAGTGCAAATATTAATTTGGGTTCCAATAAGTCTAATTCAATAATTGTATTGAATTTTTGTCCTACAACACCCATTTCTGTCATTTCAGCCAGCTACTGAGTCAACCGCACAGGTGTCAGCTGAAGGAGCTCAGCAGTTATGGGGCGCAGTCCATATCGACGCTGCGTTTTTGGTTGTGAAATCTTCAACACTCTTTTCCACTTTCCTCCTAAGGAAACTAAACCATGGTTGAGAAGAAAATGGCTGGACTTTACTCATTTTGATGAAAGGATAATTTCTACTAATTCAAGGTTATGTGACACTAGGCATTTTATAGATGACTGCTTCAACAATAAGGGAATGTTCACGGCAAGACTGGCAAACTTTCTTCTTCTGTCAGAAAACTAGCCTCGATACCCAGGCTTTCATTTTCGTCGGGGGAAAAAAAGGTAAAAACTAAACAAAGGAGTACCATTTATCAGCTTAATTTTTATAGTGTTGCTATTTTGTCTGCTCATTTGTTTGTCATCACTTTCAATTTTGCTTGTTTAATCTGTATCCTGTCTGTTTAATAAAGAGCTGTTTATTAACGTGTTTGGAGGTGGTGATATTTATCCTCCGGGGTTGTGAAAAAATATAGGCTATGGTGGCAATTTAAAGACGAATAACTATTCGTGTTACCATTGTTCCGCTATCCTAATACTTAGATCAATAGCATTCATAAAGTACTGTGTCGCACACGGTGGCAAGAGCTTTTCTATCTTCCTTTTCTATCTTTACATGTTGCAAGAGACAAACATTTTGGCAATCCAGCTGGTTATACAGTCAGTGGGCAGAATTAGGGGTCTAGCTTGCTTTTGAAGAGGTGACAAATTTAAAGACCCCATCACATGGCTAGCAATCATTTTCAGTCAGAACATCTCTGGTACTGTAGCTGGCTAAAAACCTGCAAAAGGACAAATTATTCCATATTTAATAACCACTGAAACTAGATTGGCTACTGAAACATTGAATTACTTACTTTCACATCAGACTCGCCAACAGTGTCTAATGAAGGGATGGAGTTTTCACCTACCACTTCTTGTCTTCAAAAATAAAAACCCTTCATTCTTCAGTCTTGTTACGATTCTATATTAAAATTTGCACCATTGCTCTTATCTACACCAAACATGGCACAATACCTCCTCTGGTTAGCTGGATATTACAATTTGTTCTTATGATAGTATGTTTTTTTCACAGTGCGCTATTACCAGGAACATAGGTTGCCAGACTGACCCCCCACGGAAGAAATCTGTTGGCACGCAGATTAAGAAGATTTACTTTAGAAGTGAAGGTTTGTGAAAAAATAAAATCACACCGGTGTGAAGTGAGGGGCGGTCTTATCATCATACATCATCTCATTCCGGCCAATCACAATTTGCGTCCTCCCTTTTGTCTTCAATGTTTATGTTTACACACTTTTGTCTTCAAAGTTTGTGTTTACACAAGCACTCAAAACTGGACATAGGAGGGGCTAGCGCCCCTCAAAAAATAATATTTCTGGTAATTAGCAAGTAGCAAGTGTGTATTCTAACTTATTTATATGGTCTATTGCTCAGAATATCCATTCTTGTAATGGGTCATTTTGGTAGCTATGTGTATTTTAGCCGTCTGAAGCTTTTATAGTTTGGTATAACTCATCTTCTTTAACCAGGTTATGTTTTCTAATTAGCTACTCAGACAAGTCTGTGTTCTGAGAGTGTTGGCGTTGGTCCACCAGACTGGAAAAGATCACCTTCACTCCTCACATCAACATACCCAGAGTCCTTTCAACCCTCTAAAAAATGCAGGCTGACCCTAGATGATGATGATGAATGTGACGGAGACTCCATTGAGGTCAAACTATCGTAAGTCAGCTCCAATGCATAACCGTAATGGCCAGTGAATAGCATTACTGCACTAGTGTAGTAATATTATATTATAATAGTACTAATAACCTGTAATAATTTGTAAACCCTCTCAGGGACTCCTGGACCCCACGTGGAGGACCACTGATTTACAGGACAGCCAGACTAATGGATTCTACCTTTGCCTTCCTCTACATCTACCTCTGCCCTTACAGGATTGGGCCCCACCTTTTTCCTTGCTTCTCTGCCCTGCTGGGTCAAAATCTGAGTCACTGTCATGCTCTTGCTCCTCTTCTGCTGAGTCACTGTTGCCCTGACCTTCCTCATTCTCATCTCTGATGCATATCTGTCTCTTCAATTGGTTCATATCATCTGAGGTGATCACTGCCTTTTTCTTTGGCCTTCCTCTAGGTCTGCCTGTGGACCTTCTTCTTTTTTTCACCTTCTCCTCATCATCCCCATTCCCAGCGTTGCACAATGTGTCCTTACTTCGCTCAACCTCCTCAGCATCAACAGCACTGCTCTCCATTTCTTGAGTCTCATCGTTTTCTGCCTCAGACTCATTCCTACTTGTCTTCTCCAGCAGAACTTTCTCCCCTGGGCCAGGGACTTGTCCATGATAACGCTGAATGTGACTCTTCAGGCTAACATTGTGATTAAAGGACTTGTCACAGTGGTGACACTGATAGGGTTTCTCTCCTGTGTGGACACTAGGGGTGTGCTGAAATATCGATATGGCGATATATATCGATACGTCCTCCCGCGATAAATAATCGATATTGATTATTAAAATATCGATATTAAAAAACATTTTTTTGAAATGTTGTTCATAATGAAGTGATGAACAACATGTTTAGAAAAGGAGGAAATTATAGCTAAAATAAAGCAAATCCCACTCTCAGATTCCACAGCAACCAGAAGTTACTGAATTACTGGATGGTGATTTGTCCAAACAGCTTTGTGGGAATACAAATTGCAGAATGCTTTTCCCCAGCAGTGGACAAGTCCACTGACACCAGTGATAATGGTCAGTTGGTGGTGTTTGTGAGGTATTATGATGAGGGTATGAGGCAAAGGTGGAGTTTATTGAGTATTAATTTAGTTTTTGAGTGGTGCAATCACTATAGACAGCTATGTGTGTGTCCCTCCCTGTGTCCGAGCACGGAAATAGCGTTTTTTCAGTTCCACGTATTTTGTAGCTGCAGATATCGTGATATATCGTTGATGAAATTGCATACAATATATCGTTTGTCTGACCTTGTTCTGAAGGTTGAGCAGCAGTACTTGCACATATGCTTGTAGCCGTCCCTGTGGATCTTGCTGTGAGTTTTTAGCTTTAACTCAAAGAAATATCTCTTTCCACACACATTGCAAGAATGGGGCTTTTTGTACTCACATATGTGAGCCTTCTCATTCAGGAAAAATGCTCCACATTCTGGACAGAGTTTGCTTATACGAGAATAGGGCTTTTTGTATTTCTTTTCACATTTCTCATCTGTACCTAACTTACTGCCACGTGGAACCCAATCACGGTCTGAATTGCGCCATCCACCATCCACCTCACTGTCCGAGGAGTCATTTTTGCGATCTCCACCATCCACCTCACTGTCCGAGGAGTCATTTTCATCACCAAAACCAATAATTGCAGTAATGGCAGCAGCAGAACTATCTGGATCACTGGTGCAGCTGTGAGCATCATCAGAGGCCTCACTCTTGTTACTGTGGTTCTCTGGGGGATCCAAATTGCGTTCTGAATTGTGATCTCCACTATTCACCTCACTACTTTGTCCTTCATCTGCAAGCTCATTGTTTACATCAGAGCCATTGTCATGCTCTTGCTCCTTGTCTGTGGAGTGACTGTTGCCCTGGCATTCCTCATTCTCATTACTAATGTGCAATTGGTTTCCGACTTTCCGTCATCCGAGTTGATCACATCATTTCTCTTTGGCCCTTCTCTAGGTCTGCCTGTGGGCCTGACACGCATCTTGTGGGATTTGATTTGGCTTGACTGGCTGAATAAACATCGATATTGTGACTCTCCAGGAGATCCCATACTGTGGTCACCCACCTCCCTATTTTGTTCATCACTGAAACCAATATTTGCAGTAATGGCGGCAGCAGCAGAACTCTCTGGATCACTGGTGCAGCTGTGAGCATCACCAAAGGGGACTGCCTGTAAAATATAAAAAGATGAGATGACTAGTAATTTAGTAAAGTCTGCAGTTGGAATGATTCTCTCATAGTTACATTACATTTATCTTGGAAGTGTGCCTATCTCTTAAGGGCTAAGAATGTATTAACAGTTGTTGGTATGGATTTCAAAAACTCCCATTTTAATGGTCAAAAAAGAAAAGAAAAGGGGTGGTATGAATGAATAATTGATTATGTATTCGGATACTGGTTATGTACTGCCTACATGGTCCAAAATTAGGGTCAGTGTCATTATTCCGACGCCGTGTTGGTCCGACGCGGCCTATTACTAACTAACCTTGTCCCTAACCGCAAGCAAAGTCACATTGTCGGACTAATGCGCTAGTCGGAATTACAAGCGGATCCCCAGAATTAGCACATGCCAAGTGCTAAATAATGTTCTTCTATTGGCAGAGAAAAACTTTAGGGTCTCATGCCATTCTGGTGGGATGTGCCAATTGCCAAACACAGGAAATAATATTGTTGTATCCATGATCAGATACTGTTTTTGATCCATGTGATTTTCTATCACCAAAGTAGAATACAACCCTAATCAGGTACAGATGCAGGACAATAATAATAACAAAAATCTATTGACAAAAAGTTACGTTGTTTGTAGCTTGAGAGCAATATATTCATACAACATGCTACAGATGTTTCTACAACAAAGACATTTATTTGCAGCATGTTGTGTGTGAATAAATACATTCAAGAAAAAAAGTGACGACTAGCTGTGCACAGACACACACAGAGGGCAGACACACACGCAAAATTCCCGCCTGGTGGAGCTTAAAAAATATTTAAAAAAAATCAGTATCAATGGCTGGTAAGCCATTCCCATGCATGGGCCTATGTATGAGTGTGTAGTATGTTTGTGTTTTTCAACAGCTCTTTACATCAATATTCAAGTTATATGGATACATAATTAGCGATTTAAATACCATCTCAGTTCGTTGACTCCTCCAGTTTCTGCTGAAGTGGCATTTGGGGCACAGCTGCTGAACAGCCAGGAAGGTCCCTCTTGTTGTCACACATTAAGCCACACGCTGGACAGTCTTCAAACAGTTGGAGGAGACTGTCTTCATCCACAATGTATTTAGGGACATCATTTATGAAGGGTGCGTCTTGTCTGCTTAAAGGATAGAAGAGAAAGGGACACATTAAACAAATTATATAATCAATACCAGAACAAGTGACTGTTAGTACTGGTACTATTACTGCGACTATTGTACTATACTAGTTATATTCGACTGGCCATTATGGGAATTCGTGGAATGTGTGTTGTGAAACTTTTATGCTTTTACCAGTCGAAATATCAAATTTAAACTTTGTTTTATTGAAAAAGTTACACAGTAGGGCTTTTTTGGAATCAGGGACATTTTATTCCCTTAATTATTTTATATATCACTTCTATATTATCCAACGTTGACCACAAGTCACAACAAGACAACAGTTGTCAGCCTTGTTACTGTAGATTAGACGATCATGGAAATTGCAGATCTACAAGCTCACATCATGTCCTCCTTATCGTCATTACTCATTATGAGAGCTTGTAGATCGGCTACTTTTGGCATCTCAATGTGGGATTGTGCAGACCAAAGTAATGATGTGGCGTGTATGTGCTGCCATCTAGTGGTTGAATGTAGTGAACTGACTGTCTGAGTTATTGAGATTGATTACCTGTATAAAAGGTGTGTGGAGTCCACTGGAACACTGATTGCCTTTTACGTCAGCTTGGTGAAAAATGGCCTCAGTCAAGGAGAGAGTCGCTGCATTGAAAAGCCTTGAAGAGAAGTTGTTTGTGGGACCCCAGACTCTCTATTCCAAGGGTAATTCACTCACATGTGAGCGAGAGTTTAAAGCTTAAGCTAGTGTCATAATAGGCCTTTGGAGGTGGCGTTTGACTGGCTTGAGTTGAACCACTGTGATTGTTGCGGCTGTTGCCTGACTTGCCTCACATTTGTTTGCTACCTTAGGTGGAATAATACATTTTCATTAGAATTATTGGTCTATTCAGCCTTTCTTTGTGCACCCTGAGCGCTTGCTTTTGCATGTACTGTAGCCCCTTTCGGCACCCTCGGTTAAGATTTTCTGAAGTTTGGACGTTGCTTACCCTAGGGCCCTTGATCGGTTATTAAGCCCTCCGTAGGATGCAGATGTACATACCCTCCGTTCACGGAGAGCGGCACGCCGCTTGAGTGTTTGTGATGTTTCAAAGATGCATAACGCGGCTATAGGAGACAACGGAAACGTGGGCATTAACCGCCAATGCCGTACATTTTTTGGCTTCTCTGAAATTCTCTCTTCCTTGACTTCCTTATTGACTTCCCATTGTACCGCCTCCCGAGTGGCGACTGGCTAGCTGCGTGTCCCTACGTTACTGGCAGCGGTGGCCGAACGGATAGCGGCGCGGTCTTGATACCGGAAGGTTCCTAGTTCGAATCAGCCGTCCGACACGTTAAAATTACCACCGCTGAAGTGCCCTTGAACAAGGCATTGAACCACTACGATGAAATGTGTTCTATGAGCAGGGCCTGGCTGGAAACAAGTTCTTGAGCTTAGCCCAGATACCCTGGGTAAATATAGATTTCATTTCATTTCATTTCATTTCACTGCCTCGCACCGACACCCTGCCCTGGTGCGGGAGGCGGTACAAGGGGAAGTCAATAAGGAAGGCTACATGTACTGTTGAGTGTTGACTGTTCATATTCTCTTCTCGTTTAGGTCACAGAGTGGTAACTAAGGCAAACCACTCGACCGCCTTATGGAGGGGGCTCATCTCCCATCTCAAAGCCTCAGTGAAGGTTAAGGATCGACGCATCCATCTCAAGTCGCACAGTAGCTGTTTTGTTGGCTCTGATGCTATAGATGTGGTGATGGATCATCTCTCCCATGCTAGTGGCTTCGAAGGTATTTTCTAGGCCTACTACAGTGATTCTCAGGGTTCAGTGCCTTGCTCAAGGGCACTTCAGCGGTGTTGGGCGAGTGATGATCAATCACTTACCGACCCAGATTTTTCCTGCCCGTCCGGGGAATCGAACCAGCAACATTTCGGCAACAAGAGCGCTTCTCTAACCCTTAGGCCGCCGCTGCCCACATTTTCAAGTCTTGACTTGAGTGTTCATTTTACTCTTGAATGTACAAATGGATGGAACCCGCAAGGGTCCATTTGGAACTCTGGTGGTCTGGACGCTGCATTGAGAACCATTGTACTACTACACCATAAGTCTTTCAACAATGTCCTCTGATAGATTAACCACTTATATCCCTATATATTGTTGTATGATGAATAGTAAAAAAAATACTGTTGATTGAAAAAGGTTAAAATGTCATTTAGATGGTATTTATATGGATGCTAGGTTCATTTGTTTACCTGACATCCAATAGTTTCAATGTACAGATTTGTTTTTTAGATGTTATATTGTTTAGACTGATTCTTGGTTTTTGACGATCCTAATTTACTGAGGTATTTGTTGTATGTCGCTCCAAAGAGTGTCTGCTAAAGGATGCCTAAATTGATTAATGGTACCCCTCCCACCACCATCACTTTCTTCACAACTGCAGGTGTCGATATCCAACGGGACAAGATTATGTACATCTGTCAGGCATTGTTGAACTGCAATGTGTTTGAAGCAGTGGACACCAAAATGTTTGGGAAAGATAAGAAGCAGGATGTGTTTCAGGACAGCAAAAATGCTCTCTACAGGTTAGACACACACACACACACACACACACACACACACACACACACACACACACACACACACAAACAATGGGTTTTATAACACAGCAATCTGAATATGTTGTAACTTTCATTTGAAAATATTTAACAGGTTCCTGGACACAGAAATGCCCCCAACGGGTGAGTTGGAGAGAGGCAAGCTCGGCCATGGAATCCACGACTTATTGTGCTGTGCTCCTACAGACGGGTATGCAGAAAGGCTCGTATATCAATATTGATCTTTTAGTTTTTACTTGGCGTTTGTAGTTTTAGCACCATATACAATATACATACAGTGATCAGCCAATCACAAGCCAATGTTTGTGTTCAGACAAACCCGGAAAGCTGGGCATAGGAGGGGCTAGTGCCCCTCAAAAACAACTGCAATATAAGCTTTCAATTATCTATCTTTATGTTGTTTAGGCATGAACATCCAACATCTTCCCATGGGTCATCTGGGCAGCAGCGCACTTCTTTGGAATCCGACCATATGTACACACCAGGGAAAACCAGGAATCATCTAGATACCCCTGGCAGAGCCAACCAATCCTTGAGTTTTAGTTCCAACTCTGCATTACCGCAATCATGTAAGTCAGCCATTTCATCACAACTAAACGCTATTGGCCATAAAATGGTCTCAGACAAGACCACCCAAAAGGAAAAATATCCACAGTAGGCTATGGACTAAATGTATCATTGATGCTTTTCCACATTCGCACAAAGTCTGTTACAGGATTGCATGGCACCCTACTACAGTATTTTTGCCCTGACACACACTGGGATGCAGTGCAGAAGCTACCCCTCTTGTGTCAGTACTTTCGGTACTAACTGGGAGAAGAGAACTGTCCGTTAGGACTGTCCGTAACCCAGACATGTTCTGGCCTGGGCATGTCATAAATGGGCGAATATGGTAAATTTCAAATCTTCAGGCTATAGGCTTATATTGGCAGGGGGACGACACCAAGTATAGACCCTGGTCAGCTGAAGTATAGGTGGTTAACTGTAATACTCCTCCCATCTCTGTCTTCTTCCATTGCAGTGGTGGATGAACTGTGGCAGGAACAGACCATGGTCAGCCTGTTAAAAGTGGTAGAACTCCCCATGCTGGATGGATTGCTTCAGTGCAACCAGAACCCCTCACCTTCTCCATGTCGTCAGCTGGCTCACGACAAACCAGACCTCGTCTACAACAGCAGCAGTCACCTGGACAGACGGGTCCTCAAGGCGCTTAGAGACTCACAGTACGTCTGATTTTGTGACTGGATGAGGGTGGGTGGTAACGGTTAGATCAGCTGTTATTACTAAAGCCAGAGGATATGGTTTTTTGGGGGTCCTTGGCATGTGAGTTTGAGAACCTTTTGATTGATTGAATATTTTATTAGACGATATATAAATGCAAACCACACAAGGTACAGTCTAACTGCAATTTGCAACTCTAGATCTTTTTGTCTCCACCAGGCCGAAGGCATGGGGAGAGAGTATGTTTTGCACTCCGTGTGTGTGTGTGTGTGCGTGTGCGTGTGCGTGTGCGTGCGCCCGTCCGTCCGTTACCAGCTAATCTCCGGCACCGTTGGCCCGATTCATGCCAAACTTTGCACACACACTCCCTGGATGCCAACAACGAACCTCTGCCCCAAATATTCCTCAACAAGTGTTGGAGTTTGGAAGTCACTGAATGGTCCTGCGTACCACCTGTTTAGAATTTTCACATAATGGAGGAGTCAACCGCACGACCCGTTAATACAAACAAGTGCGGCTAGGTACAGTCAAGCATTTGTCCAAAAGGATTACACCGAAGAAAGACCTTGCGGTCTTGTTTCCATTCGGGTCCTATGCACTCGCACACAATCATGACATGAATAATAATTTAAAACAATAATTGAAAATTCCCAAAAGCATGGAATCTATGTACAGGTTGTGGCCGAAGTAAGTCGGAGAGGGGATAAAGAGGTGGGTTCGATCACCTCCTCCCCCTTTGACCTCCTGACAGGTGGAATTCTGCCCAAGAATCTTGTCCTTTGATTTACTCTTTTGATCTCCTTTGTTGCCATGCTTTTGCCTGTCAGTATATTGCCATGGATAGATATTTTCTCATTTTGGTTAAGGTGCAACTTGCGGATCAAGCGGTTAGTGCTGACGTTTGTCATTTTGATACATTCTGGGAAAAGCCAAACTGTTGAGGAAAATTATAGCTATCAAAGAAAAAAGCTACTATAGCGGCGTAGTTGTGTTTTAACGGGCACAGCTTTCTTTCCTTTTGTACTGAACATTTATAAGCTTTATAAGCTTTATAATTGGAATACAGTAGCCTACTGGGGGTTTCACATCACCTTTTTGTCTTCTAGTAAGAAATGTGTTATTTCTTGTCTTCCTCAGGGAGGATGAGTGGTTCTGTGCAGCGCTGGACTGTCTGGACAGCCTCCCTGATCAGCCAGTGGTGGAGCTCAGCAGGGAGCTGCCCAGATGCTCCGCTCATGATCATGACCGTCACAGTCCTGGCTACACTACGGCAGGTAGTCGCAATGCAAATGAAAGCAAGTGTCTTCACCGTGCGTGCGTGTGTGCGTCTGTGTGTGTGTTTCAATTTTGACAAATACACCTGACGGCTTGTTTACAAAAGATTGATATATGAAAGGCAGTGTTTTCCTTCATCCTTCATAAAAGGTGAATAGACTAGAGGCTACAATTTGGGTTGCATGCATGCTCAGTGAGTAATAAGATTGTCCCTTTTTACTGTATAATTCAGAGCAAAACTATTTAACGTGCATATCTTTAGATTGTATTTATAAATCGTTTAGAGAAGAACTATGTTAATTTCAACACAGTATGAAAGTAAGGTTTGTGTCTACCCCAGGCCTGGTTAGGTTCTGTCTGGATTCCATGGCCCAAAGTAAGCTGATGATTTATGAGGCCTTGGTCAATCACTACAGCCACACAGACAGGCCTGCCCTGCTGCCCAATCACATGAGTGACGTCTACACTGCCATCATTGACCTGCTGGGTGAGAAGTGAAAAATCAGACCCTTCACATAATGATTTTCTTTATCTATTGTAGGGCAGGCCTACCCCTACTGGATTCTAAAGTAATGGGAATGTCTTATGTTTCTAGTGAATCTGTAACTTATTAGTTCAAATTAAACTTGATGCAAACTAATTATAGTTATTTATAGCAAAACTAATGCTCGACAACAAAGCCCTGTTAAACTTTAAGGACCCTTCTTTCCCACACTTGTGCTTAAGGGATGAGAATTCATAAGAATTTTGGGGGGAAAAACTGCCAAATGTTGCCAATGTTTACCCTTTTTCTTCCTTTTAATCTTTACAATAAAGTGGACATTAGACTGGAAGGGTTGGTACAGTAGGATGACACACCCATAACCCACCATGCACGCCAAAGTGCAATTGCAGTTTGTAACTCCACGTCTTAACCTGAGTTTAATCATCATTCTACTGTATAAGCCATTGCGCAAACGCAACCATCTGAGGTGTATCATGGGTGTTTTCCTGCCAAATGACAAATCCATTCTAGGTACCCTTTATGCTGGTTTCTCTCTCCCTAGTGAATGCAAAGCTGGACAAGGCACTTGAGGCCCTGCAGCTCTGTCTGAAGCTGCTGCCTCCTAGCTGTAGAGAGGAGCTGCGCAAGCTTCTGACTTTCCTGGCTCTTGCAGCTAACCCTGGGGCGATAAAACTGGACAAAGAGGTTGGAGACACACACACAAACACACTGTCTTAATGGATCAGTCCCCCAAGGTACTGCAGCGTGGCACAGGAGGACTGTTTTTTTTAATACATTTTATTCAAAGAGTATGACATCATATTATGCAAGTTTCACAGAAAGAAAATACAACTCTTTGTTTTTATATTTTCTCCCACAACTCCTTTCCCAATCCTCCCCACCCACCCACCATCTTTCCCCACGAGGCCAGACATACAAACAACATAAATTATATACAGGTATAAAACCAATAGGTTGAGTACATAACTAAGATACAAAAAGGGATCATGGTTATGTTCACAGAAATAATTAATAAACTTAAAAGGGGGTAAAATAAGAGACATAAAATTAATTAAAAAAAAAAAAGAACCAGAGTAATAAATACAAATAATAATAATTAAAATAATAATAATACTTATAAAGAGATAAAGCTTGTAAGAGCTTAATTGGCTCATTTCTTGACCCTCATGTGTAATGATTTCTGATATATTAGGCTATATATCTTGCACCAAGTAGAGATCTGCACCACCAGAGCACACCAACACCATGTGTCTTCAGTCAGGTGAAAGTGATTCCAAACTGCTTACATACGATATTAAAGGTTGCCAATGGTTATAAAATTTATCAGAGGACCCTCGAATCGTGAATTTGAGGGAGGGGACTCTGCCTTCCACTGTAAAAGTATCCTCCTGCGGGCGATTAATGAGGCCAAGGCAATAACATTAAGTTGCTTTTTGGGTAAAACTACATCCTCCTCTGGGATTCCAAAAATTGCAATTTGGGGGCAAGGCAAAATGGTTGTCTCCAGCACCTCAGAAATGATGTCAAAGAAACATTTCCAGAATGGTAACAATTTGGGGCAAGACCAGAACATATGGGACAGATTTCCTGGTGATTGTGAACATCTATCGCAACTGTCCGTCACGCCCGGATATATTTTAGATAATCTTGCTTTACTGTAATGAGTTCTGTGGAGAACTTTGAACTGAATGAGGCTAAGCCTAGCACAGGAGGAGGAGGAATTAACCCTCTCCGTTGCCTGCTCCCACCACTCATCTGAAAATGTGATCCCCAATTCGGCCTCCCAGCCAGTCCTAATCTTATCCAAACCCGGGTCTCTGCGGGGGATAGTCTCATAGAGACTTGAAACAACACCTCTAGCTAGGCTCGCTGCAGGCATAAAGACCTCCACACCCGACCGCGCAGGTAACTGCGGGAATGTTGGAGAGTGGGTCTTAACAAAGTGTCGAACCTGAAAATATCTAAACCGGTCAGATTGTCGCAGGTTATAGGTTTCACACAAATACTGTTGTACTTTTAGATGGAGAACAGACAGGCATTGGTGAGATCCTTCTGCAGGGCTTTTCTCCACAGCAAGAAGCTCTCCATGGAAAGAGATCAACTGATGGTGCTCTTCATGATTGACAACAGAAAGGAAATCTTCAAGGTAGACTGTAGACTATGAACTTAAATAAATATAGCAGACATTTTGACTAATATGCTGTAGAATATACAGTAGCAGAAGGCTACTAGGCTCTCTTCTAAAATTACAAGAGGCTTGAATTTATGGACATATTTGTGAGCTTTTATATCCAACAAACTATTTTTGTAGGACTAGCAGCTGCTTAAGGGTAAAGTCTATTATCCCTGAGGTGAAATGTGTCTAGGGTGCAGTGCTACAGTGCTTCACATTAAAACGGCAGAAAAAACTCAAAATGCCCTTTGGCCTCCTTTTACTTGGAGGAAAGCTCATGGGGTGACCAAAAGGAGGGGTCAACCTCTCAGGATTTTCTGAGCACACAAAGTTGAATGGATATCCATCCGTCCATTAATTGTTAAAGGGGCATTCCACTCATTTTCAACATTTTACTATGTCATTAATGTACCTTAGAGCTGTTGTGTGGAAATAATAATAAAGTTCCCCCATTCTGTGTTTCCTAGAACTAGAGGTCTGAAAAAAATCATTAACATGGTGAAACACATCTTGATGATGTCATCAAGATGTGTTTCACCATGTTAATGATTCTTTTCATAATTACAGTTCTAGGAAATACAAAATGGGTGGACTTTTTATTATTTCCACCCAACAGCTCTAAGGTATATTAATGACATAGTAAAATGTTGAAAATGGGTGGTTTTCCCCTTTAAGAGATATGAGCATCGCGCCTGTCACAGACATGCGCAGAGAAAGTTCAGTCAGGAAACCTCAGTGCAGTTGCTGCCGGCCCTTAATTGGGCCGCCTCAGCATCACATTCACATCCAATCACACACACATTCCGTCTTCATACCGGCTATTTAAACTGGAAGTTTGAACTGCTCAATCTGCTTGCTTGTTTGCTGCTGCACACTGATACTGCTGCGCTGCTGTCTGCCTAAAATTTTGCCTCATCCTCCTCCACCCCAGCTACCACCTGTCGTTTTGGATCTGCTGTTTAGGTACGGGGGATTCAGAGTCCCTATGGTTGGGACTGATGCGCTTGATCTGAGTACCTAAAAAGCAGATCCAATTCATCGCCAAACCATAATAAATATATTGCTCATTTTATATTCAATTAATATATATTCCATCCATTCTTGAGTTGTCCTGACTGAAGTGGGGTTTTTTTTTAACCAAAGTTCTAGGCGGACGTGCTGATAGATATAAATGGATTACACTGTTTCACCTATCAATCAGCATTGTCCTCACTGAATCGTTTGTTCTAAATGGTGCATTTATATATTCATACGGTTTCCATCTAGCTACTCTGCTGGCTACTCTACCCCTACGCCACTGCCACTTATTTTTGTGCCTTTAGATACCTGGGGCTCTACACAAGAAGGTCAGCGATATGTTGGACAGAATCTCGCATGGGACTCAACCAGATGTAACGGGTAAATCATTTTCAAGAAATTATTTGTAATGGAAAACTAAATGGATAAATGCAAAACATAATGGCCTGGGGATCCACATGGAATGCTTACAGTCACCATAGGTTGGAGTTTACCATTGCTCCCATTCACATTGAATGTCCCTGACTAGACCATCTCAGCATCTCTAATATCATAGACAAACATTAGGTTTGCTACTCGGGGGTTCTACACCCATAATCAAGTCAAAGTAACTAAAAAGCAGCTTTTATAAGAGTGCAAAATGTTCATTGCTTGGTCAAATTAAATTGATGATTTGGATGGTATATATTGGGGGGGATTGAGAGAGGTAGGGTGGTGCCTTAGCACCCTCTACTGACCAGCCACCACTGGCGCTGCTGAGCTTAATCTTTGTGCATAACTCTAATTGTTTTATTTTTATCTCCTAGGCTCTACATTCTGCCAGCAGGACCCTAGCAGCATCTATCCTGACGCTACCAGGAGCAACACAAACCAGCATCTGTGGGATTTGTTGAAGAACATCCACCTGGACCCTAAAATCTCAGCCAAGGAGAGAAAGCGCCTACTGGGTCAATTTCACCAAGCCCACCCAGTGATATTTAATGACTACTTTGGTGATTCTGCTCTTGATGTATTATAAATGTTTTAGTAGGAACACCAGGTTGAAAGTAGTTGTGTCCTGTCTGTTGTGATAGCCCTGTCAACATATTAAAGGCTTTTTACATGTTCTTGCTCAAGAGTGTGCTTGAAGCCTCTCCCGATTCACTAGAAACTAGTTTTAACTTGGTGAGCACCTCACCACCAGGACTGGGGTTGCCCTGTGAATCTCGGCAGCACTCTGCTCGCCTTTGTTCTTCAACATATGACAATTATTTGACTAAACTGCAATAGATCCATTTCAACTTCTCAAGTTGTGTAGAGATTGTGTCCATATTATTTTTGTGTTTTTGTAAACTTTTTTTAATCAACAACAATCTAAAACGTGCTTAATTTTCTGCTAGAAGTTCTGCTATATTATGTCAATTTCCTGGTTGGGTTAAATTAATTGTTCTGACCTAGTGTTCTGATATCTGGGGCCATTTGATTGCACTGATTCAGGAGTTTTATATGGTATGGTGTGGATGATGGCGTAGATGAACTTTTCCACCAGAAAGGTTCCAACCTTTCCTCCTTACATCATATTTAGTATTGATGAGTATTTAAGATACTTTAAGGAGTTATCCGATACTGGATGACTCCACAGTCTAAGGTTTTGTGGGATTTTAATAATCCTGAAGTGGATAAAGTATGTTAGGATTAGAAATGACATTTAATGACCACAGTCGTGAACAAACTGTGAATATTCGTGTTTGTGAGAGGTGTTGTATCAAAGTGTTTTAGTCTCATAGTAGCCAGTCAGAAATCGAGCATCCTTTTGTGACGTACAGTAACACATGAAATGGCCTGGGTTCAACCACCAGGTGTCCTCATCCATCCAGCCATGGATAGCCAGCCATAGTGCTGCTTGAACCCCCATGTTCCCGTTCTACATACTGCAAAAGATCTACAAGCTCAACGTTTTGCAATGCTTTGTGGGCTTGTAGATCGGTTATTTATAAGGTTTGGTACAAGGGATCTGATTTACTACACCCCAACTGGAGCGCAGCATAACACCTCTCCGATACGGCCTGTGTGGTGTGGATCAATGTTCATTATTTATTTAGGGGCTCCCCAGAACTCCAGAAGTAAAGCAGTTTGTTGGGTAGCCTTAATCTTTGTTGTCTACTCTTAATTTCTTTTTGTGTTCTACAGTTAATCTCCTCTCCTAACCTCGATCACCTCCAGTCCTCTCCACTCCTCAGCAGATCTACAAGCTCACAACACCTCAGTCATATCACAACGCAGGTGGTGAGTCATGTGGTGTCTTTACTCTTTAGACTGACCAATGGTTCTCAATTTCGGGTCTGGGGGAGACCATTATAGGGGTCCAAAATGGACCCTTACACGTTTGTGAATCAGAGTGTGTAGCCAACTACTGGAATGAAATGGACCCTGCTGTTCAATGTACAACTATATACTAAGTACTATATTTGCCTCAGAGATGTAGTGGGTATCTCTGTCTATGTGTCTGTCTGACAGAACAGAACCTGAAGGCCACCTTAAGACAGCCGCCAACCTGTCCCCTTCCCCAACAAACACACGCACACACACACACACACACACACACACACACACACACACACACACACACATACACACACACACACAAGTAATTAGAACAGAACGTTATGCACTTATTGTTACATTACCTTTTAATATTTTTGTACAGATATCCAGAGTATACAAAATACAATACATTATCAAAATCTGAAATTAGGAGCATCGTCTAGCACAGGGATCGTCTGGCACAGGGCCCACCGGTGGGCCCCCAAATAATTGGCAAAACACTGATTGTTTTTTTAATGTTTAAAAAATGACATGAGATTTCTTTCAAATCTTGAAAAACGTGTGTTCATACTTCATTCTGATGCCGATAAATAGCAACTTAAATGGTTCCATCTATTCATTAAAATAAACACGCTCTGAAAAATACACAGCTGCCGTGTTCAATGGTCAGATGGGTGGGCCGCAAGCGGTAGCTTTCATGATTTTACCAAGTGGGCCCTGATTCAGAAAAGGTTGAGAACCACTGGCCTACATTCATGTTCACTGTAGGACAATGTATCAGATTAGAGCCAGTGGTGTGCGTGTGCGCAGTGGTGTAAAGTTACTAAAGGGGAATACCACTCGTTTTCTAAACAGAAGGGGGGAACTTTTTATTATTTGCACACTCTAAGATATATTAATGACATAGTTCAATGTTGAAAATGAGTCCTATTCCCCTTAAGTACTCAAGTACTGTACTGAGCTATTTTTTACTTTACTGTAGTATTTCCAATTTTCAGTACTTTTACTTCTACTCCACTCCATCTCAGAAACAAATATTGTACTTTCACTGCAATGCAATTATTTGAAAACCTTAGTTACTAGTTACTTAGTAGATGTTGATTATTATTATTACAAAACATAGGCCTACATTAACCACTTCAGCCCTATTTACATTTGAACAACTTATACAACTTGAAATGGGACATTCTGCACAATGAGTACTTTAACTTTTGGTACTTCAAGTACGTTATGATGCCAATACTTTTTCTATATTGCAGTATTGATACTTCAAACATTTGAGTAGTTTTTCCACCACTGCGTGCGGGTGTACTTGTGTGTGTAGGACTACTGTATGTGTGTGTAGGACTACTGTATGTGTGCACACAGCAGGCACACCCACTTGTGTGTGTTTAGCTGTAATGTGTGGCTGATGATGTTTCCTTTTGTTTTTGCAGCACTATGAGAAGCTTGTGTGTGTGTGTGTGTGTGTGTGTGTGTGTGTGTGTGTGTGTGTGTGTGTGTGTGTGTGTGTGTGTGTGTGTGTGTGTGTGTGTGTGTGTGTGTGTGTGTGTGTGTGTGTGTGTGTGTGTGTGTGTGTGTGTGTGTGTGTGTGTGTGTGTGTGTGTGTGTGTGTGTGTGTGTGTGTGGTGCAAGCCTCTTTTCAGCCAATCAGGAAAGTAACGTCGTAGAATATACTCTAGTCTACGTACATAATCAAACAGCAAAACATACAGACAGATACAGTAGTAGAGAGAGAGAAATATCACAGTAAAATCCTCAGTGGCTCACAGAGACAGATAAAGCAAGACGCAAACACACACACACACACACACACAGGGCGAAGGTGTGGAGACAGGAGGAGGGTAATGCGGTCCTAGTCCACTCAAACCCCAGGTGATTTGGCATCAGACCAACTTCTCCAGCCGATCCCTACCTTATCAATCCATTGAATGGTCAAGTTGTCATGAATTGTCACCCATTCGTCTGGGCCCAGTAGGTCCCTACTGGCCTACCAGGAGATTCTGGTAGGTGCTGTCAGCCAGTTCTATCGTTGACACCATGTTAATGCCTGTGCTGTCACGTGAGGGAACCCTAACCCTAACGAATTACCCAACAAAATACATAAATGGCACATTTTACACTTCTGGGTCCTGAGTCAGGATTTTACTGGGCACCTCAGAGCAGCTGGTTCACACGCTTTTTACCTCGAGACCTAAAAAATAAATTTGAGTGAAAACTAGAGAAAATAGCCGATCACATGTAGCGATGTGACGTGATGTGATATTTACTCGTGACCCATGGGTTCACAATCAAAAAATGGGTCCTGACCCACCGTTTGGTAAACACTGCTTCAGAGCAGCATTCGCTCCTGTGTTCATTCCATCTCTCCCCCTGTCCTGGTCTGCTTGTCAGGTGGGTCTGGGTTGGTGTAACTGCTGAGATATACCTTACATGGAAAACAATGGTCCTCCTGTTTTTACCAGCGCTCTCTCACTCTCTCTCTCCCCTACTCCTCTTTCACCCCACTGACATTTTCAACTCGGCCTCTCTGTCTTTACACCTCTCTCTCTCTCTCGCTCTCTCTCTCCCTCCCTCCCCTGAAATATCCCTCTGTCGTGGTCCTTGTGCAGACTTTGCTCTATTCACACCTCTCTCTGTCCCTCTATAATATTACTATACCTCCTTCCTCCCCCTCCCTCCGTAACCTTGTTTTCTCTTTCTCTCCCTTCATTTTCCCCTCCTCCGTCTCTCCCACCCATCCTCCATTCCCCTCTGAATCTCTGCCATTCATGAGCTCTGTTTCAAAATGGTTGCCCACACCCATCACTCTTTTCACCCCTTTTGTTTGCACAGGAAAATACAGTACACTTTATTTCCAAATTACCCTTTTAAGTATTTTTGATGCACTGATAACTTATTCTAAGGCAGTATTCCTGGAGGCAGTTGCTTTATTATCGTAAAACTAGAGCTACCAGTGAGTTTTAATCCGAAACAGACAATGCAAACTAGCCACTTTTACAGGATATAATGTATTTGTGTTAAAGCTGCAATCAATAACTTTTCTTTGCAAATAAAGGGGTTATTTTGAGCAATCTGTATCGTAGAGTATGATCCTGTGGTCGGGTAGGAGTTGACAAGTGGTTTTCCATGCATTATATCTTCGGGTAAGACATAGTTACGTATTGCAGCTTTAATCGGAATACCAGAGGAAATTTGCAAAAGTGTTTCCTTTACACAATCCAGTTGCACGGTTACTAGGCCTATCTGTAACTTCAATAGGTCAATCCCAGGACTATAGTTTCTAAAAAAGACTCATTTGTCTTTTTCGCCTGCCACCAAAATATATACCTCTTCCCCTGTCGCAAGACAGCTATGCTAAAATAGGGATTTTCAGGCCAAGTCGGTGCCAGATTGAGGACTGAACTGGTTTACTTCCACTACTACAACTGCTACAATTCTATTTTTTTAGTTTTTAATGTTTTTTTGTGGCTTTCGCCTTTATTTTATATTTTTTTATGGATGGACAGACAGTAGGCTGACGGGAAATGGGGAGAGAGATGGGGGGAAGACATGCAATAAAGGCCGTCGAGATCGGGAGTCGAACCCGCGGCACACTGCCAGACTGGATTACCAGCCAAGGTGCCTGGACCGCTGAGCCACGGCCCAGTCTACTGATCCTTTCATCTTACATCCCAATTCCAGTCCAGGGTTTGAGGTGAACCTCAAAGGCTACTGGGAGATCTTTCATATGTCCGTTATTAGGTCATAGTCGATCCTGTATGTAAAATGCGATCTTGAATAGACCTTTATGTAGACTACTGTCTGTAAGTATCTTCACAGTAAAGTTAGACTATTACTTCTTCGTCAGTGATATTGTACCGTCATAGTGGTTGTGGTGGTGTGCACACACGCTACACAGGGCAACAGATGGCATTGGTCACTAGTCACTACTAGTGAGGTAAAGTAACTAAGTACATTAAGTACAATTAAGTAAAATGTTGAGGTATTTGTACTTTACTTGAGTTTGCGACACATTGTGAGCTTGTAGATCTGCTATTTTCAAAATGTTTATACATTATACATTTGACAACTTTAGAAATGGGACATTCTGCATAATGAGTACATTCTACTTTAAGTACATTTTGATACCAATACTTTTGTACTTTTTTTTTTTCAACTTATTGTTTTTTATTGTCATTGCTGGGGTAGACAATACATTTTATACATATGCATCATATATCATCATTCAGTTATTCAATACAGAATTGTCTCCCCAAGGAGACAGCAGCAACATAGAAAGTAACACAAAAATAATAATCATAAATAATACTAACAACAATAATAATGAAGAAATGTAAACATGAAAGACAACATCTTGATCGAGTAATTCAACAGACATGAAAGAAAATAAATAAAGAAATAAAATAGAATAAAAATAATAAAGTAAAGAAAAGGAAAGAGGGGGAAGGGGGGTGTCCATCAATCTTTGTAATGTTAAATCTCGATGCGCGCGAAGGGCGTCCATTTCTTAACAAATTGCTCATTTTGTACTTTTGTACTTTTACTCAAGTAATTGTTTTATTTCAGGATTTTTACTTGTATTTCAACATTGCAGTTTTGATACTTTTACTTAAGTAAAAAATCTGAGTACTTTTTCCACCACTGCATGTTATCTTTGCAGTAAATTTAGACTATTATTACTTCTTCTGTCAGTGATTGTACGGTAGTTGTTTGGTGGTGTGTAGTGTACACATACATGTAGGGCAACAGATGGTATTGGTCACTATAGTCACTACCTTTCCAACCAGTGTCTGTCGGTCCCCTTGCATTATGTGTGCTGAAAGGAGGCGTGGATGATCCTGTCACTGAGCGGCTGTGTGGGACGGAAGTTATCCCCCAGCAACCTGTCAGTCCCTTCAGCAACCTCTGCTCCTTTGATATGAGACCGCAGCCTCCGAAACGCCTCGATCTGGAGGACAGAGAGAGACAGAGTGATTATGAATGGAATGCATAGGACCACAATGGAAACAAGCCCTCAGGGCAAACAATCAATCAAAAACACACCTTTAAATCCAGAAGAGGTTGTTAGCCCATACCTATAGTTTTTACACAGCACAACCTGTTACCAACCTTTTACACAGTAGCCTATTACTGTAGGCTATATGTCTTGAGGAGCCTGAGTCCCAGGGAAAAGTGATTACATTTGGCTTAAAACTTAAAAAGCCCCGTTGGTGGGAGGTGCGGGTGTGTGTGCGCGGGCGGGCGGGCGGGTGGTCGTGTTTGTATGCATGTGTATTTATAAAGTCTAAAGTAATTTAATGTGCAAACATTATGGCAGGAAGTCAGCTAGAAGTTATATAGATAGTAAAATCGCTGTTTGTTCTTTCTTCACAAGCATTCATGGTGTTAGTAGGATCAAGCTGGTCTACCAGCAGCTCCACCAGCTCCAAGCCAGCTTGATTCAAGCCGAGTCATCAGGCAGGGATGTGTAGACACCAGCCTCCTCAACCATGGTAATAGTAAACAGTAACACCATTAGCCACAGTAAACATAGAACATTGATTTAGTGCTTCCCATAACAAACATGGCTTTAGCCCCAAACAAGCATACGACCGATTAATAAAGGCGTGAAAATGGGCTTTTCACGGATCGGACTCTTTGCAGATCAGATTTTCTGATAACGGTCTTAACAGAGAGATCATCACACAAAAGTATCTTGCATTTGCAAGTCACGTCTCAAATCTGTTCAATGCAGCCATTGTAGATAGACTCAGCACAGGCAGAAACCTTGTATCTCTATAACTTTTTATGTTTTTTCATCACTTAATTCTATACTTAGTCATGCAAGAGTGAAGCAAAAGTGGCGAAAATAGTTGATCTACAAGCTCATGGCGTGTTGCGACGAGTTGTGAGCTTGTAGATGAGCCATTTCCACTATTTTTGAAAATGTTCGTTTCATTTCCTGAAATGTAACAGTTTTGGACATACAAGGTTTTCACCTGACAGTGACTCAGAACAAACATGAAAGCAGTGTTTGAGCCTCCACAGCGCTGTCAAAATGTTGACTTAACCACTGACCACTGCTGTGGATTTATAACTCAGATTACATGTACGGTAAGATTTATAGTTGTCCTCACACAACTGTTGCACTGCTCGCACGCACGCACGCACGCACGCACGCACGCACGCACGCACGCACACACACACACACACACACACACACACACAAAACAATCATTTCTCTTGTGGGGACCAGAAAATTGTCTTATTTCGCAAATTCTACTATACTTGTAGGGACAATTGGCCCTCACAAGTATAGCAATACAAGTGTGTGGGACTGCATGCATATACACACACACACACACACACACACACACACACACACACACACACACACACACACACACACACACACACACACAGAAGTGCCATTGGCAGTCAATATTAGCCGGATGTTTGATGTATCTTAGGGCCCCAACCTGCCATAAAAGACTGCTACTGTTCACAACACAATAGAGTGTCATTCAGCACAAAACTATGGTCAAATGAAACAGAAGAACTTTCAAAAATAGCCAATCTCAAAACGTGAGCTTCATCGATCCGTTCTTTTGTTAAATGTTGATGCCAGATGAGGAACAGTATGATTCATGTCAAAAGTCGAGTCAAAGTCGTACGACCCATCCCCCAATCTAACCCATTGATGCTGAGTGCCAAGCAGGGAGGCATTGGGTCCCATTTTTATAGCCTTTGGTATGACCCAAGGTCCCAGTGAGAATCTCCAACGTTGAAGCACTGGGCCCTAGTTGTAAGAGGAGGGACTGCAGGCGGACCCGTGGAAGTATGACGAGGAAACCCCGTGCAGCTGGGCTTTAACGTTGAGCGCGTTTGCACTTCCGCATTTTGGGCACCAAATTTTGGTGCCCAAATCGAAAAAAGTCGGAAGTAGACGGTCCTTCCGGGTACTTCAAAACACCACTGAGCAACTTCCACTGACATGGGCGGAGCTTCCAGTTCAGTCTCTATCCTTCTTTATACTCTATGGTATGACCTGGCCGGAGATTGAACCCCGACCTCCCATCTAGATTTAGATATTTTTAATGTAGCATGACTAATTTAGAGCCCTGAGGGACCACAGTCAACCAAGTATATAAGTCACATCTCCTGTTGTGACAGAAGTTAGAATGGTGCCTTTTCCAAGTCGGACATCCCACCCATGACCCAAAATTGCATTATAAAGCAAAATGCCAGAAGCCAGAGAGGATTAACCCGATGAGCAAAATAGACGGCCAGGGGTCTGTCAGGTGACAGGTCTCTAGAAGGCCAGGGGTCTGTCAGGTGACAGGTCTCTATAGACAGCCAGGGGTCTGTCAGGTGACAGGTCTCTTAGACGGCCAGGGGTCTGTCAGGTGACAGGTCTCTAATAGAAGGCCAGGGTCTGTCAGGTGACAGGTCTCTATAGACAGCCAGGGGTCTGTCAGGTGACAGGTCTCTTAGACGGCCAGGGGTCTGTCAGGTGACAGGTCTCTATAGACAGCCAGGGGTCTGTCAGGTGACAGGTCTCTTAGACAGCCAGGGGTCTGTCAGGTGACAGGTCTCTTAGACGGCCAGGGGTCTGTCAGGTGACAGGTCTCTTAGACGGCCAGGGGTCTGTCAGGTGACAGGTCTCTAATAGAAGGCCAGGGGTCTGTCACGTGACAGGTCTCTATAGAAGGCCAGGGGTCTGTCAGGTGACAGGTCTCTTTAGAAGGCCAGGGGTCTGTCAGGTGACAGGTCTCTAATAGACGGTCAGGGGTCTGTCAGGTGACAGGTCTCTGTCATATAGACGGCCAGGGGTCTGTCAGGTGACAGGTCTCTATAGAAGGCCAGGGGGCTGTCAGGTGACAGGTCTCTATAGAAGGCCAGGGGTCTGTCAGGTGACAGGTCTCTGTCATATAGACGGCCAGGGGTCTGTCAGGTGACAGGTCTCTATAGAAGGCCAGGGGTCTGTCAGGTGACAGGTCTCTATAGAAGGCCAGGGGTCTGTCAGGTGACAGGTCTCTATAGAAGGCCAGGGGTCTGTCAGGTGACAGGTCTCTTTAGAAGGCCAGGGGTCTGTCAGGTGACAGGTCTCTAATAGACGGTCAGGGGTCTGTCAGGTGACAGGTCTCTGTCATATAGACGGCCAGGGGTCTGTCAGGTGACAGGTCTCTATAGAAGGCCAGGGGTCTGTCAGGTGACAGGTCTCTATAGAAGGCCAGGGGTCTGTCAGGTGACAGGTCTCTTAGACGGCCAGGGGTCTGTCAGGTGACAGGTCTCTAATAGACGGCCAGGGGTCTGTCAGGTGACAGGTCTCTTAGACGGCCAGGGGTCTGTCAGGTGACAGGTCTCTAATAGAAGGCCAGGGGTCTGTCAGGTGACAGGTCTCTATAGAAGGCCAGGGGTCTGTCAGGTGACAGGTCTCTTTAGAAGGCCAGGGGTCTGTCAGGTGACAGGTCTCTAATAGACGGTCAGGGGTCTGTCAGGTGACAGGTCTCTGTCATATAGACGGCCAGGGGTCTGTCAGGTGACAGGTCTCTATAGAAGGCCAGGGGTCTGTCAGGTGACAGGTCTCTATAGAAGGCCAGGGGTCTGTCAGGTGACAGGTCTCTGTCATATAGACGGCCAGGGGTCTGTCAGGTGACAGGTCTCTATAGAAGGCCAGGGGTCTGTCAGGTGACAGGTCTCTATAGAAGGCCAGGGGTCTGTCAGGTGACAGGTCTCTATAGAAGGCCAGGGGTCTGTCAGGTGACAGGTCTCTATAGAAGGCCAGGGGTCTGTCAGGTGACAGGTCTCTTTGAAAAGGGCAAGCAGACTAGAGGGGGGTTCAGATGAAACGGTTTATATAAATGTCAGGTGATTTCCACTTCATCTTTTAACCTTTCAACAAAGTGACTTATTTTAGTGAATCATCCAGTGATCATTGACTCATTGATTGGTTAGATAAACTTAGATTAGAAGGTTGTCTGTCTGTCTGTCTGTCTCTTACCATAGTCTGTGCTTCCCATAACAAACATGGCTTTAGCCCCAAACAAGCATACGACCGATTAATAAAGGCGTGAAAATGGGCTTTTCACGGATCGGACTCTTTGCAGATCAGATTTTCTGATAACGGTCTTAACAGAGAGATCATCACACAAAAGTATCTTGCATTTGCAAGTCACGTCTCAAATCTGTTCAATGCAGCCATTGTAGATAGACTCAGCACAGGCAGAAACCTTGTATCTCTATAACTTTTTATGTTTTTTCATCACTTAATTCTATACTTAGTCATGCAAGAGTGAAGCAAAAGTGGCGAAAATAGTTGATCTACAAGCTCATGGCGTGTTGCGACGAGTTGTGAGCTTGTAGATGAGCCATTTCCACTATTTCTGAAAATGTTCGTTTCATTTCCTGAAATGTAACAGTTTTGGACATACAAGGTTTTCACCTGACAGTGACTCAGAACAAACATGAAAGCAGTGTTTGAGCCTCCACAGCGCTGTCAAAATGTTGACTTAACCACTGACCACTGCTGTGGATTTATAACTCAGATTACATGTACGGTAAGATTTATAGTTGTCCTCACACAACTGTTGCACGCACGCACGCACGCGCGCGCGTGCACTCACACACACACACACACACACACACACACACACACACACACAAAACAATCATTTCTCTTGTGGGGACCAGAACATTGTCTTATTTCGCAAATTCTACTATACTTGTAGGGACAATTGGCCCTCACAAGTATAGCAATACAAGTGTGTGGGACTGCATGCACACACACACACACACACACACACACACACACACACACACACACACACACACACACACACACACACACACACAAACAGAAGTGCCATTGGCAGTCAATATTAGCCGGATGTTTGATGTATCTTAGGGCCCCAACCTGCCATAAAAGACTGCTACTGTTCACAACACAATAGAGTGTCATTCAGCACAAAACTATGGTCAAATGAAACAGAAGAACTCTCAAAAATAGCCAATCTCAAAACGTGAGCTTCATCGATCCGTTCTTTTGTTAAATGTTGATGCCAGATGAGGAACAGTATGATTCATGTCTCCGCATTTGACCCATCCCCCAATCTAACCCATTGATGCTGAGTGCCAAGCAGGGATGCATTGGGTCCCATTTTTATAGCCTTTGGTATGACCCAAGGCCCCAGTGAGGCTCTCCAACGTTGAAGCACTGGGCCCTAGTTGTAAGAGGAGGGACTGCAGGCGGACCCGTGGAAGTATGACGAGGAAACCCCGTGCAGCTGGGCTTTAACGTTGAGCACGTTTGCACTTCCGCATTTTGGGCACCAAATTTTGGTGCCCAAATCGAAAAAAGTCGGAAGTAGACGGTCCTTCCGGGTACTTCAAAACACCACTGAGCAACTTCCACTGACATGGGCGGAGCTTCCAGTTCAGTCTCTATCCTTCTTTGTACTCTATGGTATGACCTGGCCGGAGATTGAACCCCGACCTCCCATCTAGATTTAGATATTTTTAATGTAGCATGACTAATTTAGAGCCCTGAGGGACCACAGTCAACCAAGTATATGTCACATCTCCTGTTGTGACAGAAGTTAGAATGGTGCCTTTTCCAAGTCGGACATCCCACCCATGACCCAAAATTGCATTATAAAGCAAAATGCCAGAAGCCAGAGAGGATTAACCCGATGAGCAAAATAGACGGCCAGGGGTCTGTCAGGTGACAGGTCTCTAGAAGGCCAGGGGTATGTCAGGTGACAGGTCTCTATAAACAGCCAGGGGTCTGTCAAGTGACAGGTCTCTTAGACGGCCAGGGGTCTGTCAGGTGACAGGTCTCTTAGACGGCCAGGGGTCTGTCAGGTGACAGGTCTCTATAGACAGCCAGGGGTCTGTCAGGTGACAGGTCTCTATAGACGACCAGGGGTCTGTCAGGTGACGGGTCTCTTAGACGGCCAGGGGTCTGTCAGGTGACAGGTCTCTATAGACGACCAGGGGTCTGTCAGGTGACAGGTCTCTTAGACGGCCAGGGGTCTGTCAGGTGACAGGTCTCTTAGACGGCCAGGGGTCTGTCAGGTGACCGGTCTCTTAGACGGCCAGGGGTCTGTCAGGTGACAGGTCTCTTAGACGGCCAGGGGTCTGTCAGGTGACAGGTCTCTTAGACGGCCAGGGGTCTGTCAGGTGACAGGTCTCTAATAGAAGGCCAGGGGTCTGTCAGGTGACAGGTCTCTATAGAAGGCCAGGGGTCTGTCAGGTGACAGGTCTCTTTAGAAGGCCAGGGGTCTGTCAGGTGACAGGTCTCTAATAGACGGTCAGGGGTCTGTCAGGTGACAGGTCTCTTAGACGGCCAGGGGTCTGTCAGGTGACAGGTCTCTATAGAAGGCCAGGGGTCTGTCAGGTGACAGGTCTCTTAGACGGCCAGGGGTCTGTCAGGTGACAGGTCTCTTAGACGGCCAGGGGTCTGTCAGGTGACAGGTCTCTAATAGAAGGCCAGGGGTCTGTCAGGTGACAGGTCTCTATAGAAGGCCACGGGTCTGTCAGGTGACAGGTCTCTTTAGAAGGCCAGGGGTCTGTCAGGTGACAGGTCTCTAATAGACGGTCAGGGGTCTGTCAGGTGACAGGTCTCTGTCATATAGACGGCCAGGGGTCTGTCAGGTGACAGGTCTCTATAGAAGGCCAGGGGTCTGTCAGGTGACAGGTCTCTATAGAAGGCCAGGGGTCTGTCAGGTGACAGGTCTCTATAGAAGGCCAGGGGTCTGTCAGGTGACAGGTCTCTTTGAAAAGGGCAAGCAGACTAGAGGGGGGTTCAGATGAAACGGTTTATATAAATGTCAGGTGATTTCCACTTCATCTTTTAACCTTTCAACAAAGTGACTTATTTTAGTGAATCATCCAGTGATCATTGACTCATTGATTGGTTAGATAAACTTAGATTAGAAGGTTGTCTGTCTGTCTGTCTGTCTGTCTGTCTGTCTGTCTGTCTGTCTGTCTCTTACATAACTCAGGCACGTACTGTCTCAGCGTTCAAACTTGCCGTGTGTATCGCCAAGGACCCTATGGTGTGTGTTCTGCTGAGTGGAATTTGGTCAGGCTAGCGGTTGTCCAGAACCAATGTCTCTGTGTGTCAGTTTCTCTGTGTCCCGCATTTAATTCCCATATATAGAGATATCTGCCTGCCTGCCTGCCTGCCTATCATTATGATAATGAAAACTGCACTTAGTACTCTGACAATGGGTACAACAAGTAGGCATAACACAAGTTACACAACGGCCATGTCTGGTTATAACCTGCTTTCATTCACTGTCTGTCTACTGTGTTGTACTGTATGTTCTCAGTCACGTTGTGAGCTTGTACATCGATTCTTTTTTTCAATATATATATTTGTTGTACGAGTCGCACAGGGCTTAAGAAATGAATAACATCTGAAAAAACACAAGTGGATCCCAGCTTTTGCGAATCATATCAAGGGCGGTGGGCTCCAAGCAAAACAGTTTTGCTACCAGTGCCTATTAGAGTAGGCTTTCCTTACCTGCATCTGTGAGATGGTGAGAGGGTATTGGTACAGTATCCAGGTCACCTGCTCACTACAAGGAGGTGTGGTGAGAGAACCTTCATACACCCAGTAGCCTCTGAGCGCGGGGTCTGGTGGGCGGAGCAAACATTACCATGAAATATCGCATTATAAACAATATACAGGAGTACCTCCTACATCATAACTCGTTTGTCAACAAGAACGCACTGAGAATGCTAGCCGAAGGCCTCATCCAGTGTCCATTTGACTATGCATGCACGATGCACCTCATGGTTCACAAATACCCCAATGTCACTAAAAACTAAACTTCAGACCTCTCAAAAGACTAAACATCAGACTAAAGACTAAACCTCAACCCCAGGACTCGCCTAACCCCATGCAGCTCAATTTGCTAGGCTAGGATGGCTCAAGGTAGAAGACAGAGTGCTGAGTGCAGCAACTTGCAACGGGCGCTAACCCCTCATATGCCCAGCTTTGTGTGTGTACCACAGAAATGACTTGATTGGCTGATCACGGAATGTGATTTATGATGATGTATGATAAGAGCGCCCCTCACTTCACATAAGTGTGATTTTTCAGATGCTCTTAGGAAACAGCCCATGCAACTGTCCTACTACTTCTCTAGAGTGCTGAGATGCCCATGAGCAGAACACCAAAGGGAGCTGACCTTGTTCCCCCCTAGGTTTGGTTCAAACATGCAACACCGTCTGTCATACGACTAAGAATAAAATAGGCCTTAAGTGCAGGTTGATGTCAAATCCACATGTGAGACAAGTTTATTCTCACCAGGTAAGAGAGTCATGGGGTCAAAGCAGGGTATTATCTTGGTCTTTCCCTGAGAAAAGAAAACATAAAGACACATAAAAAAAAAGTTCACCAACCTTCAACTGCATTTATTTATTTATTGTTCTTGTCATTCTTCTATTAGCATGTTTGTCATCACTCATCACCTTGTACCGCAGATCCTGTAGAACGTCAGTAATGGCCTTCAGACCATTGTGTTCCTTACCTATCTGGAAAACACAGGACAGGTCATGTGTGTGCGTGCGTGTGCCTACTGTATGTGGCTCACTTGCTTATACGCACGCATGCATGCAACACACACACACACACACACACACACACACACACACACACACACACACACACACACACACACACGTTGAGCGGCATTTTTTAAGACAAAAACATTGTGCATACTGTGTATGGGGGTATTGTTTTGGTGCGTGTGTGTGCGTGCACCGTGGGGCGCATGCATGAAACAGGCTTACTATGTTCACATCCTCCCTGAGAGGTCAAAGGAACGGAGAGGTCTGCTAGACTAGAGGAAGTGCAGCAGGGTATGGCTGAAACTCTCTGAAAGTCATGGGTCTTCTTCTATTTAAAGAGACAGATCCGGGGAAAACGTTGCCTTTTCCGATGTTCCCACGCTTAAATGGGGATTCTCTCATTGGTCCCACCAGGCTGACAATACTCAATAATACTTGGTTGAATAGGCCTATCTCACAGCCCGCTTTCCACGCCCACTTCCGGTAAATAGTGGTGTCTTTAACATTAGCATTTACACGTTTTTTCCTCTGGAGAATCTAAGTACATTTTCTAATGTAAAAATGTGACAGACCAATATTATTATGAAGCAAACAAGATGGTAAATCAGCTCGAACAGATAGAACAAACCTTACCTTGAGAAAACAAAAGTTGTAGACTTCTTAAATTACCTCTGTTAACATGTAGCGTCTATGGAGTGACGTCACGCTATCACCACTAACCCCGAAAGGGGGCGTATTAAGGGGGGCGGGGAAATTCTGTGAGATAGGCTTATTGATTTGAATTAGTACCTGTACAAAGAGAGCTATGAGGAGAACCCCATTCTTCTGAATTAGTACCTGTACAAAGAGAGCTATGAGGAGAACCCCATTCTTCTTTCCTAGTGCATCCTCAAAGCAATTGAACAGAGTGCTGTTCCAGTGGATCAGATGTAGCTGAAGAGAGAGATACACAGGGAGAGTAAAAACATCATTCATACTTCTGTCACTTGTCAAAAACAGCCAATATGCAAGCCCACAACGTGTCACGGATGCAATGTGTCGTGGGCTTATAGGTCTACTATTTCTGGCACGTGCGTGTGACACCATCATCAGATGGAGCACGGCTCTAAGAAACTTAGGCTATACTTAGGCTATAAAGATGGAGAAGGCAAACTGGTGAAACAGTAGCTGCATTTGACAGGTCAATGATTACAACAGGTGTGGGGGTGTACTTTAGTCAGCATAAGCCTCCTTGACAGTTTTAAGAAGAGGAACCATGATCAGCTGCTGGTGACTGATATTTAGCATGACTATTAGACCAGTAAGACGCCCTGAGGGAGAGAAGCGCCCTGAAGGTCAGATCAACATATGGAATGTCAGAACAGGTCAGCTCCATATATGGAGATCTAAGGGTGGCAGCGGGGGAAGTGTCTTGAGTGTAACACGGTTTGATGAGGGCCCAGGTAGGGCCGGGCCTTAATTTTCAGGCCTGTTGAGAACTCTAGTTTTCACCAGCTGACGGGCCCGGCTGCACTAATAACTTTGGGGTGGGCCCGTCTAGAGTTTGAATGGACAGGTATCAGGCAAAAGGGAGACATCAAAGAGGAAGGACGGGTGGGGTTGGATCAACATGTAGAATGTCAGAACAGGTCAGCTCCATATATGGAGATCTAAGGGTTTGAGGTCAGATGTAGAGTTGCTGCTCCATATATGCAGATCTACGTGATGATCCAATCTTCTCCATGTGTAGTGTGCCTATCCAGGGTTTGATGTGGTCAGTGTCGTGATATATGGAGACGGTCATATATGGTGGCGTGACGTGTCACGAGGCGTGACCATATATTGAGGTGTGATGTCACGAGGCGTGACCATATATTGAGGCGTCAGTGACTGACCGACCGACCGACCGACTGAGGGGAGATGCAGGTTTTCATAGTAAACTGCTACCTATGGTCGCAACTAGGGTCCCTATTTTCACCAGTGCTTTTTAGCCCTTATCCTTAAACTTCTTCGCCTTTTTTACTATTTTTTTTTAAATATTTTTTCAAATGTGATAAACCGCACAATGCATGAGCTCATACGCTAAAATTGCTACAACCAGTGATACAGTATAGCTTGAAGGAAAACTGCTCAAGTCAGAAATATCACGTTACATACTGTTTGTTTTGTTTTGTGGGGGAAATAGGGTTGACCTCCCAACCACCCATCCATGGTCATGGTCTTGGTCATAGCCTTGTGTGTGTGCGTGCGTGCGTGCAGGCCCGGTTCTTCCTACAGGCCGAGCGCCATGGGGGAGGGGCCATGGGGGAGGGGCGCCAAAAAAACAAACAAAAAAAAACATTTTCTTTTTTTTTCTTCTTTTTTTTTTACTTTTTTTTTTTTTACTCTGTCCCAACTCTGGCTGCCCAGTGTCCCCCCAGTGCCCCCCCAGTGCCTCCCCAGTACCTCCCCAGTGTCTCCCCAGTGCCAGTGTCCCGCCAGTGCCTCCACAGAGCCTCCCCAGCGCCGCGAAAAATCCTGCTTGGGGCGCCAGATTGCTCAGGACCGGCCCTGCGTGCGTGCGTGCGTGCGTGCGTGCGTGCGTGCGTGCGAGAAAGGGAGAGAGAGAGAGCATTAAGGTGTACTGGTGTATTTGTGGTTCAATCTTGGGACATTCTGCATAATGAGTACTTTTACAGACTTTTACTTGTGACAGAGTATTTCTACATTGCAGTATTGATACTTTTACATAAGTAAGAAATGTGTTCCACCACAGACAGTGACGGTGTGTAGTAGTCATGTACCTCCATAGGATAGGCCTTGAAGTTGACTGTGTGTTCGGACCCTCTCTGGTTCTGATTGCCCCAGTGGTAACGCACCTCTTGCAGCTCGTACTCGTGGTTACTAGGCAGTGGGCCCCCGGTAACCACTGCATGGCCACCAAGGCATTATGGGGAAACAGGCACAGAGAGTTATAATGGGAAGATGAATTCAGGCAGAGAGAGAGAGAGAGAGAGAGAGAGAGAAAAGACAGTCGTATAGATTAATCTGCGCTTCATTGCACCAACGAGGATAAACATTCATTCAGCTGTTATTAAAATACACTACACAGCATCCAGAAAACTACTGCATCATCAATCATCAATGTCATTTTTACTCTTTTCGGTTGCTTGAGTATAACGATAACACAGTACTCTGACATTTGTACTGTCTCAGAGCTACAAATGGGTAAATGAACACTGAGGATTTTACTGTGTATAGAGAGGAATATGTAACTATGGAGCAAAAATGAATCACATGCCTGTTTACAGTTAACCTGGCATGGCCAGACAGATCACGTGGGATCACTTACGCGCCAACGTGTGAGTGATATGTGATCAGTCTCAGTCTGGCCATGACAGGCTAGTTTACTTGGTATGTTTACTGATACGCTATTACAGACGTTCTCAAACTATGAGCCGGGACCCCAAGTGGAGTCGCGGGATCAAGGTGACACTGGGGTTGACAATTATACAGTATATTAGCAGCATATTATTCTAATGCATTATACATATATTTATGATGCATTATAGACATGGGCCTCGTATAAAGTGTAACCAATTTTTTTTTCCTGAATGCATAACACAAGTAGATAGCCAGCTTAGCCGCTTTGTGGATAAAGTGTCCGCCTTGAGACTGGGAGATCCGGGTTCAATTCCCTGGCCGGGCCATGCCAAATACTATGAAAATGGGACCCAATGCCTCCCTGCTTGGCACTCAGTGTCAAGGGTTGGCGGGGGAAGTCCCTGCGAGCTAGCATCATGTCCAGGGGGTGTATTGTACATCATGGCTGGGGGATGTACTTGTACATCAAGCTCCCTCACGCTATATACAGAAACAGGCCTGGAAATTAGTGAGCTGGTGACTCACTAATTTTTTTCATTCAACAATGTGTCACTTCGGTTTATTGGAATGCATTTGAAAAATGTATCCTGCCCATATTATGATCCAAACTATTGTGCCGCAGGGCAGCAGTGGCTCAGTTGTAGAGTGTCCGGTAGATCGGCCGGATAGGACCCGTGAGGTTCCCAGTTCGATCCCGGGCTCCCCCAGAGTCAGTGTCAAAGTGTCCTTGAGCAAGACTCTCCTGATGAGCAGGTTTGTGCCTTGCTTGGTTTCCTCCACCATCGGTGTATGTGTGAAGGGGTGAATGTAATGACCAATCTATGTAAAGCTGCATTTTGGCTAAAAGCGCTATTTACATTTACCATTTACTGTGTGCTTGGACACAGAGGTCTTCATTAATGTTTATCTTTCTTACAGAATAACAGAATTCCAAAAGTCACCTGATTTGGACTTGAGCATGATGCGTACACTGTGTCCATCGTTGATGACCTCACAGTTGCGACACATCGCGTAGTTTGGCGAGAGGCCTCTGTCCAGGAGCGACGTATTATACTGTGCCTCTCTGGTGTTCAAGTTGATTGGAGACTGGTACTCACCATTGGCTGCTGGGAAATGTAGTCCCCACTCTACGCCTGGGTAGTGCCTGGGTAAAGTGCCTGTTTACATAATTTTATGTTAGTTGACATAATAGTTGACATAATAGTTGACATAATTGATGATTTATTGTCTTACATATTTACAGAGTGTTGAAATCATTTTGTCCTTCATATTTTCCTACTCCTCCCTCCGTGTGTGTATGTGTGTGTGTGTGTGTGTGTGTGTGTGTGTGTGTGTGTGTGTGTGTGTGTGTGTGTGTGTGTGTGTGTGTGTGTGTGTGTGTGTGTGTGTGTGTGTGTGTGTGTGTGTGTGTGTGTGTGTGTGTGTGTGTGTGTGTGTGTGTGTGTGTGTGTGTGTGCGTGCGTGCGTGCGTGCGTGCGTGCGTGCGTGCGCGCGCGCGCGCGTGTCTTAAAGAACAGTGCATGTCGGAGGCCACACTGTGATCTAGTTCAAATATTCTAACAGCTCCCGGAGCTCCTTGTCAGTCATGTGGATTGAATGCTGTGTCCTTGTTCCTGTTTGCTTCTCTTCCCTCTCATCTATTCTACAGTACATTGCCTCTCTTTCCCTCTACCTACAAGTATAAATCAGTAGTTCACCCACAAAATGACTTATTTTCTATCAATTACACACCCCATGCATGAATCCTTGAATTCATGGAGATTTTTTTGTTTTTGTCGCATTCCTTCGTCAATAATTTGATGACCGGGTGGTGGGTGGCAGTGATTCCCTATGGAGACACAAAGGAGACTCTTTGTGTCCCCATAGGGAGCCACTGCTCCACTCCACTGGCTCAATAATATCCATGGGGTGAGTAATCGATAGAAAAAAAGTCATTTTGGGGGTGAACTATCCCTTTAAGTGCTAGAGTTTGAATTACTCCAGTTTGCAGTGTAGCATTTTCCGTTCCTGAACTGTGGTGTAAGTAGCTAAAGATGCCCTAGAATCCTAGATTCACTTCAGCTTTGTGCTAATCTCAACCATTAATAGCAGAACTTGGAACTGTGTGTCTTGTGTAGAAATGACAGACTCATACTATTAGGAATCTAAAAACCTTTGGTAAGTGCCATGTTTATATTGAACCAAGGTTCTATTAACTATTTCCTTAACTACAACTACAGTGGAAAGACACCTTCATCCATTCAGAGACCCTCACATTCTCCATCTCCTCAGCAACAACAGTCCTTGACTACTAACTCCCGCTGTCAGAGTTTCTCTGCGTGAAGCAGTTCACGTGTGTGTGCATGCCATGTACATGTGTTGTATTAATGTGCAAAAGACAGTCTGTGTGTGTGTGTGTGTGTGTGTGTGTGTGTGTGTGTGTGTGTGTGTGTGTGTGTGTGTGTGTGTGTGTGTGTGTGTGTGTGTGTGTGTGTGTGTGTGTGTGTGTGTGTGTGTGTGTGTGTGTGTGTGTGTGTGTGTGTGTGTGTGCGTGCATTTGACTAAAGTCAAAGAGCGGTAAAAGGAGCTGTAGTCCAACTTCCCAATAGAATACTAAGTTACTAACTGTGGTTGTCAGAACAATCCTTTACTGTTAGAGCTCTTACTGAGGGAGGGATACCTGACTGACTGACTGACTGACTGACTGACTGGCTGACTGACTGACTGACTGGCTGACTGACTGACTGACTGGCTGGCTGGCTGGCTGGCTGGCTGGCTGGCTGGCTGGCTGACTGACTGACTGACTGACTGACTGACTGACTGGCTGGCTGGCTGGCTGACTGACTGACTGACTGACTGACTGACTGACTGACTGACTGACTGACTGACTGACTGGCTAGCTGACTGACTGACTGACTGACTGACTGACAGTGCTGCTGTTCAGTGTATGTGTTGTTGTGTTCTTTCTTTGGCCGTCTTTCTTTTCTTAGGCATGCTGAGAGTAAGATGTTAACTGATTCCCAATAGCCTTACCTAAAGCAAAACTTACCATGATTTATACACTGTGTTTATCACAATGTTATCACATGCATTTATTTCAAAGCAGTCAAATAGCAAATATAGGGGGAAAGGGTACATTTCAGCTGTCATACGACAGCAAATATTTAAGCAATTCAGGTCGAATGTGAGCAGTTTAACGGCAGTGATGTTCAGGCCCAAATCATGCAGTTAGAAAGCAGAAGGAAATTATAATGAATTTGTAGTAACCTATATGTCATTATTGCATTAGATCTAAAAAATACTGGACCATGGCAAGACATTGTATTATCATTATTAATATGCATATTATTACTCATGGTATTAGTATGATAAAGGTCAGGCAGGCAACACCAATTGCAGGCAATTGTAAGCAGTCATGGTTTTCTGAATGCATAATGTTTATAAGGTATTTCAGAGGCATCTTTAATCCATGTCTCCCCATAAACTGCTCGCTTGCCTCAATAAAATCCTTATAAAGCATCGATATCACTCTCCTGCAGAAACCTGCAATCTCTGAGATTGTTTTTCACAGCTGTAGTATAAATGACAGCTGGTATGATTCCACATTATGTAAAAAGAAGAATAGATATTAAGATCCAGGGAATTCTTGCCTTGTTAAAGACAGGTTTCTGCAGTTCTGTGATGGCATTTCTTGAGCCAACCATGAATGGGCCGTTATCTTAAAGTTTTGGCTAGTACAGAGTATACTTACGGTAGTATTGTTACAGTTCATGGTTATAGTTAATTCCATGGTTGCTCAGTAAAGACAAAGTAAAAGTAGAAAGTGAGTGAATGATGACTATAACTTATATTATTAAGACATATCAATGTTAACAACTTATCATAAACGTTATTTCCAACTTTTTATTATTGTGAATAATGTATCACCCAAATCTAGACTGTTATGTTGACAAAGTTTCATAGAGGATACTGTAGGTTAGTAGGTTAACAGTCTAGTAAACAATATCCTGCAAAACCAGTTTTCTTTTTTCACAAGAAGAAGAAACAAATACTTGAAAATGGAGTTCCCTGAGGTAAATGTTTGATTAGCGCCTTTAGGCTACAGTTATGCTTCCACTGTACAAGATGACCCCTAATCCTCTAGCCTACAGGTGATTACCGCCTTTAGGCTACAGTTATGCTTCCACTGTACTAGATGACCCCTAATCCTCTAGCCCAGGGGTGCCCAAAAGGTAGATCGCGATCTACCAGTAGATAACAAAGGCTGTGCAGGTAGATCACATGACATGCCCCTAAAGAGTATTTCATTTAAATATATTTAAGGAAAAAAACGATAAAAAAACCAAAACATTTCTCCCCCTCTATTTCCCATTCCAAGTGCATTTGTCTTATACTGTACAGAATGTAACACGAACTCTACTATTCCGAAGCCCCCTCAGGTACATATTAAAACTATTTTCAGCAATGCTATAATAATTGATTTGGTGGGTAGATCTTGCCGAGCTGGTCATTTTGAAAGTAGCTCTCAAGTCAAAAAGTGTGGGCACCCCTGCTCTAGCCTATAGGTGCGTAAGCTGCCTAATTGGGACTGACTCAAATCAAGAATTTGAAACAATTACACCATGCAGTTAAAGTCACAATGGTGCAAACCCTGCTGTACATGCCCAATTTCACAACTCTTGGCAAAGGTGCTGCAGAGCTGCTTGATAGACATTTGTGTCACCTGAAGATGTGCATCTGCAAATGTCATGATCGAGTTCTATGCCACCTTATTCTTTGGAACTGGTTGAATTGAAACTAACCCCATTGCCCTACGGTAAACATCCTATTGATGGCTTGCACTATATACCTTTTTTTATTATCAAGCAATAGTAATTCATCACCTCATATTCAACAATGTCATATACAATGTAGAATTGTCTGTGATCTAGCACATTTGTTTCTAGCATTGCATCTGTGAGAGTTGACTTACCTTCTTCGTATCCCCATTCGATTTCATCCTTGCCAGTGTAATCATCAGATTCCTCATTCACGTTGTCGGCCATGGTGCTGGCTGCACAGTGCACACTGAAAGGCTGCTTGTCACTTAGCTCAAAGGAGTCCCTTCTTCCACTTAACACAAAGTTACTGCAGGTTTAGTTTAGTCTAGTCACCAGTCTGAATTTAAATTCTCTTCACCCAATTGATGTTGTCTCGCTCTCGTATGCTTTCCTCAACAGTGTCCTGGCAGTGAGCAGCTTCCCTGATGATCAGCAACTCTTCTCTCTCTCTCCCCTTTTACTGCCTTCCCTCCTCTGTTGTCTCTGTGGATTGATTCCCACTTCCCTGCAGCTTTTTATCCACTGCTCTCTCTCTCTCTCGCTCTCTCTCTCTCTCTCGCCCCTTCCCTTTGTTACTGCTTTCTTTTCTCTTTGCACTTTTGTCTTGTCCTCCTTTCACCACTCTTCACTGCTGTCTGAGTCAGGCAGGTGTATTACTGTAGGTCTAATGCTGCTGACAGCTGAAGAAAGACTGATGGTTACTTTGTTCTAGTAGTGAGTGGTGATCTGTTCTCTCTCTCTTTCTCTTTCTCTTTCTCTTTCTCTCTCTCTTTCTCTTTCTCTCTCTCTCTCTCTCTCTCTCTCTCTCTCTCTCTCTACAGGCAGTATACAGGACACACACTGGAGATCTCTTTATATTCTGCCCCCCGCCCCCTCTTGTTTTTGTTCTCTCTCTCCCTTCTTCACTCTCCTTCTCTCCATCTATCTACAGAGATGTTTTCTGTTCCGGCTCTGTGGATTCAATCTCTTCATACCTCCTCATTTGCAGGGGTGATCTGCCCCCCCCCTCTCTCTCTCTCTCTCTGAGGCTGCAGGTGTGCTCTGGGCTGGGCACCAGCTGTGCCCCCCAGCCCCATGCATATGCAAAGTCTTATCTAATCACTTAAACCCTATACTTTATTGAGGAGTCCCTCAAGGCTCTATATTCTTGTGTTTTCACTCTACACACAATTGTTTTAGCTGAAAAATAGACAGAATAAGGATGCTGGGTTAAATGTGGTTAAATCTTCCTGTCACCCTGTACTGGATCTCTGTTTGTCTCTCTGTTGTCTTATGTATCCAGGTTACGCCTTTAAGTCCCCATATTGGTCCACAAATCCAAATTTAACATAATACAGCCTGGAGTGTTTGTTTCGTTTGACCAACGTTGACACTCTGGATTTCACAGTGTACTCACACCACCGCAGAGAGGACTTGGCACTGCTGAGGGTGACTAAATGTACTTAACTCGCTATGCTCCAGAGCAGGGTGCCTAATATACGGTAACTACAATGCCACTGAGAGGGTTAAGGGGGTCCCATATTCAAGAATGTCTATTTTGATCAGAGTTTCACTGTTATGTCTATAACTATCTACCTTGCATACAGTGTAAATCGGAAGGAATTTCTGGACCAAATAACTGACCTTATTGGAATGGACACATATTTTTCTGGTTTTGTCCTTGCTTTCCTACTCCCTGCCTCCATTTTCTTTCTTTCTTTGTGACAATAAAACTGATTCTGAACCATTGTAATTAGAGTTGAGAGAATAAATAAATCGTATTGCCGTTCCTCCAGAAATGATTTGACTCCAGGTTAAAATGATTTGTTATAATTGATATCATTTTTATTTCAACTCTTTCAGAACAAACTAATCTCTGTCAGTCTACATTTGCTTGTGCGTATCTGCTTTTTATTATGGAGAACCGTCCAAATCGACTTCACATTTTAGGCCAGTCAATCTAAGGTTTGAACCAAAAAAATAATAATTGTTAATGAAGTAATTAGTGGATCATGATGAATTCAGGGGTTGAAAGTTGGGGTACCATTAACGACCTGTACAATTTGTGCCAGGAGCTACATTTGCATGCAAAGGAAATTAAACATAGTTTAACATAGTTAAAGGCAGATTGACATACATAATATTGACCATTGTCTTGTGACTAACCTTTTGATGTCCCTGGCCTGTGTGCGCGCGGGATAGTTTTTTTTGTCCATTACAATAATTTTAAGGGCTACGTTTTTCTTTTTGCCATTTAGCTCAGCCAGGTAACGTTAAAGTGGGATATTTTTTGTCACTACGACTCGAGTAACAGGTTCTAACAACCATTGATCGTAGGCTACTAGAAATAGTTCTTGAAATGTAGTGGAGTAAAAGCCATGTTTAAAAAAATGAAATGGGCCTACTCATGTAAAGTAGCCTACAGATATTCAAATTATTACAGTAGCCTTTAAAACTCTAAGTCTTTGTTTCGTGGTCCTTCAAACAAGGTGTATTAAAGGTTTTAGCCAGCAGATGGCATTTTGTCTGTCAATCATCGCCCCTATATGCTCTGCCCCCCAACTTCAAATTCGACACACTTGCGTTCCAGTTCCACAGGGAGTGCAGTGCCGTTGTCGACCCAACACAGTTAGTGCCCGGAGTCGAGTCCGTCGGATAGCCGGTTGTCCAGAACCAGCACAAAAGCCTCTGCCTGGGCTCTGGACCTGATCACCCCTATATCTCCATATATGGGGCTGGCCTGTTCTGACATCACAAAACTTCATATAGGTATCAGGTATGGTCGCCCAAAATCCATCTCATCCTCGCTTTTTTCCGCCGACCTCACACCGACTGCTCGTGCTCGGTGCGGCGGTTCTTGCATTCTTTATTTTGTTTTACTGAGAATAAGGTTAGAAATACGTTTAGGGTTAGGCATATAGTTTTACTGGGGTTAAGTTTAGGAATAGGGTTAGACGGATGGATGGAACGGGTACTCTGACACGGGTACAGGGTATTGCCGACTTGGTGCTCTACAGCCGGGCACCGGTCTAGTTGAGCCTAATTATTCAAAAAACCTCAGACCACAGAAAATCTTCTGTTTTTTGGGGTGCAATTGAGGTCAGAAAACCTTTAAAAAATAATAAAATTACATTTTTTATTGTGGATACCAGAATGAAAATTTAGGCATTTGGCAGACGCTCTTAATACAGAGCGAGTTACAGTAAGCAAGAACAAAAATCATTGGTAATACACCATATACATAAAATCATCATCATGAATCATACTTAAGCTAAGAACCTAACAGTGGAATATCATAATGAAACTAGAAAAAGTGCCCTTCTGGGCACAGGTCTCCACCAGGAGGATAGGACTGTGTGAGATGTTTGGCAAAATGTTTAGGAGTAATATAAACATGTTTGCCTTTGATGGCAATTGGATGATTTGAGGCATTTTGTTCCAAAAATGTGTTTTGCAAAAATCAACCTGTTGGTGGCGCTATAACAGGCCAATGTGAAAAGGGTGGGATATATTCCTCAGCCTAGTAAGAAAATGTGTGAAAGATTTCACGTAAATTGCATGCTGCGTTCATGATTTGAGGCTTTTGTTCTAAACGGGGCAATCTTGCAAACTGTGAAAGCCAATTATAGCCAATTAGGATGGAATATGAAATATCGGACAGATCCGACTTGAGCACATGACCATAGAGATACTGTGTAACGATTTGTGAGATTTTTGGACAGAATCTGGAGGAGTAATATCAAAAAATGTGTTTTACAAAAGTCGGCCTCCTGGTGGCGCTATAAAAGGCAGATGCGGAAAATGCAGGTCAAAGGTTTGTCCTTGGCCTCTAGGGAGTGTGCATGCAACGTTTCACGCAGATCAGTGCAGTTTTAGGTAAATCATGTGAAAAGCTGCCTCATGGTGGCGCTATAACAGGCCGTTCTGGAAAATGCGGGGCAGAGGTTCATTGTTGGCATCCAGGGAGTGTGTGTGCAAAGTTTGGCATCGACCGGGTTAACGGTGCCGGAGATTAGCTGGTAACGGACGGACGGAAGGACGGACGGACGGACGGACGGACGGACGGACACACACACGGACGGAGTGCAAAACATACTCTCTCCCCATGCCTTCGGCCTGGTGGAGACAACTATGCATATATAGTGCAAATATTAATTTGGGTTCCAATAAGTCTAATTCAATAATTGTATTGAATTTTTGTCCTACAACACCCATTTCTGTCATTTCAGCCAGCTACTGAGTCACCCGCACAGGTGTCAGCTGAAGGAGCTCAGCAGTTATGGGGCGCAGTCCATATCGACGCTGCGTTTTTGGTTGTGAAATCTTCAACACTCTTTTCCACTTTCCTCCTAAGGAAACTAAACCATGGTTGAGAAGAAAATGGCTGGACTTTACTCATTTTGATGAAAGGATAATTTCTACTAATTCAAGGTTATGTGACACTAGGCATTTTATAGATGACTGCTTCAACAATAAGGGAATGTTCACGGCAGGACTGGTAAACTTTCTTCTTCTGTCAGAAAACTAGCCTCGATACCCAGGCTTTCATTTTCATCGGGGGGAAAAAAAGGTAAAAAATCAGCTTAATTTTTATAGTGTTGCTATTTTGTCTGCTCATTTGTTTGTCATCACTTCCAATTTTGCTTGTTTAATCTGTATCCTGTCTGTTTAATAAAGAGCCGTTTATAACGTGTTTGGAGGTGGTGATATTTATCCTCCGGGGTTGTGAAAAAATATAGGCTATGGTGGCAATTTAAAGACGAATAACTATTCGTGTTACCATTGTTCCGCTATCCTAATACTTAGATCAATAGCATTCATAAAGTACTGTGTCGCACACGGTGGCAAGAGCTTTTCTATCTTCCTTTTCTATCTTTACATGTTGCAAGAGACAAACATTTTGGCAATCCAGCTGGTTATACAGTCAGTGGGCAGAATTAGGGGTCTAGCTTGCTTTTGAAGAGGTGACAAATTTAAAGACCCCATCACATGGCTAGCAATCATTTTCAGTCAGAACATCTCTGGTAGCTGGCTAAAAACCTGCAAAAGGACAAATTATTCCATATTTAATAACCACTGAAACTAGATTGGCTACTGAAACATTGAATTACTTACTTTCACATCAGACTCGCCAACAGTGTATAATGAAGGGATGGAGTTTTCACCTACCACTTCTTGTCTTCAAAAATAAAAACCCTTCATTCTTCAGTCTTGTTACGATTCTATATTAAAATTTGCACCATTGCTCTTATCTACACCAAACATGGCACAATACCTCCTCTGGTTAGCTGGATATTACAATTTGTTCTTATGATAGTATGTTTTTTTCACAGTGCGCTATTACCAGGAACATAGGTTGCCAGACTGACCCCCCACGGAAGAAATCTGTTGGCACGCAGATTAAGAAGACTTACTTTAGAAGTGAAGGTTTGTGAAAAAATAAAATCACACCAGTGTGAAGTGAGGGGCGGTCTTATCATCATACATCATCTCATTCCGGCCAATCACAATTTGCGTCCTCCCTTTTGTCTTCAATGTTTATGTTTACACACTTTTGTCTTCAATGTTTGTGTTTACACAAGCACTCAAAACTGGACATAGGAGGGGCTAGCGCCCCTCAAAAAATAATATTTCTGGTAATTAGCAAGTAGCAAGTGTGTATTCTAACTTATTTATATGGTCTATTGCTCAGAATATCCATTCTTGTAATGGGTCATTTTGGTAGCTATGTGTATTTTAGCCGTCTGAAGCTTTTATAGTTTGGTATAACTCATCTTCTTTAACCAGGTTATGTTTTCTAATTAGCTACTCAGACAAGTCTGTGTTCTGAGAGTGTTGGCGTTGGTCCACCAGACTGGAAAAGATCACCTTCACTCCTCACATCAACATACCCAGAGTCCTTTCAACCCTCTAAAAAATGCAGGCTGACCCTAGATGATGATGATGAATGTGACGGAGACTCCATTGAGGTCAAACTATCGTAAGTCAGCTCCAATGCATAACCGTAATGGCCAGTGAATAGCATTACTGCACTAGTGTAGTAATATTATATTATAATAGTACTAATACAGTATAACAGTCACTTTTGATGTCATATTGATGACATAATTTGTTTAGTGTTTCATGTCCTCTTTCTCTCACGCAGAAAGTGGAGGAGTCAGCAAATAGAGAAGGTATTTAAATGGCTAGCTGTGTGTTATGTCCTGATATGAATTAAACTTGAAAATTGTTGTAAATGAATCTGCAAACTAGGCTATTTCTATAACCACTTTGCTTTCAGTAGCTCATCAAAGTTGCAACTTTACTCATCAATGGTCAATCACTCTCCAGTGAAGTACTGTAGGTCTAACATATTTTTCAATCTCCTTGGTCAGAGCAAACAAATCATTTTAATTGTATGTTCTCTAGTTGTATTTACTGAAATAATAACCTGTAATAATTTGTAAACCCTCTCAGGGACTCCTGGACCCCACGTGGAGGACCACTGATTTACAGGACAGCCAGACTAATGGATTCTACCTTTGCCTTCCTCTACATCTACCTCTGACCTTACAGGATTGGGCCCCACCTTTTTCCTTGCTTCTCTGCCCTGCTGGGTCAAAATCTGAGTCACTGTCATGCTCTTGCTCCTCTTCTGCTGAGTCACTGTTGCCCTGACCTTCCTCATTCTCATCTCTGATGCATATCTGTCTCTTCAATTGGTTCATGTCATCTGAGGTGATCACTGCCTTTTTCTTTGGCCTTCCTCTAGGTCTGCCTGTGGACCTTCTTCTTTTTTTCACCTTCTCCTCATCATCACCATTCCCAGCGTTGCACAATGTGTCCTTACTTCGCTCAACCTCCTCAGCATCAACAGCACTGCTCTCCATTTCTTGAGTCTCATCGTTTTCTGCCTCAGACTCATTCCTACTTGTCTTCTCCAGCAGAACATTCTCCCCTGGGTCAGGGACTTGTCCATGATAACGCTGAATGTGACTCTTCAGGCTAACATTGTGATTAAAGGACTTGTCACAGTGGTGACACTGATAGGGTTTCTCTCCTGTGTGGACACTAGGGGTGTGCTGAAATATCGATATGGCGATATATATCGATACGTCCTCCCGCGATAAATAATTGATATTGATTATTAAAATATCGATATTAAAAAACATTTTCTTGAAATGTTGTTCATAATGAAGTGATGAACAACATGTTTAGAAAAGGAGGAAATTATAGCTAAAATAAAGCAAATCCCACTCAGATTCCACAGCAACCAGAAGTTACTGAATTACTGGATGGTGATTTGTCCAAACAGCTTTGTGGGAATACAAATTGCAGAATGCTTTTCCCCAGCAGTGGACAAGTCCACTGACACCAGTGATAATGGTCAGTTGGTGGTGTTTGTGAGGTATTATGATGAGGGTATGAGGCAAAGGTGGAGTTTATTGAGTATTAATTTAGTTTTTGAGTGGTGCAACCACTATAGACAGCTATGTGTGTGTCCCTCCCTGTGTCCGAGCACGGAAATAGCGTTTTTTCAGTTCCACGTATTTTGTAGCTGCAGATATTGTGATATATCGTTGATGAAATTGCATACAATATATCGTTTGTCTGACCTTGTTCTGAAGGTTGAGCAGCAGTACTTGCACATATGCTTGTAGCCGTCCCTGTGGATCTTGCTGTGAGTTTTTAGCTTTAACTCAAAGAAATATCTCTTTCCACACACATTGCAAGAATCGGGCTTTTTGTACTCGCATATGTGAGCCTTCTCATTCAGGAAAAATGCTCCACATTCTGGACAGAGTTTGCTTATACGAGAATAGGGCTTTTTGTATTTCTTTTCACACTTCTCATCTGTACCTAACTGTCTTACTGCCACGTGGAACCCAATCACGGTCTGAATTGCGCCATCCACCATCCACCTCACTGTCCGAGGAGTCATTTTTGCGATATCCACCATCCACCTCACTGTCCAAGGAGTCATTTTCATCACCAAAACCAATAATTGCAGTAATGGCAGCAGCAGAACTCTCTGGATCACTGGTGCAGCTGTGAGCATCATCAGAGGCCTCACTCTTGTTACTGTGGTTCTCTGGGGGATCCAAATCGCGTTCTGAATTGTGATCTCCACTATTCACCTCACTACTTTGTCCTTCATCTGCAAGCTCATTGTTTACATCAGAGCCATTGTCATGCTCTTGCTCCTTGTCTGTGGAGTGACTGTTGCCCTGGCATTCCTCATTCTCATTACTAATGTGCAATTGGTTTCCGTCATCCGAGTTGATCACATCATTTCTCTTTGGCCCTTCTCTAGGTCTGCCTGTGGGCCTGACACGCATCTTGTGGGATTTGAGTTGGCTTGACTGGCTGAATAAACATCGATATTGTGACTCTCCAGGAGATCCCATACTGTGGTCACCCACCTCCCTATTTTGTTCATCACTGAAACCAATATTTGCAGTAATGGCGGCAGCAGCAGAACTCTCTGGATCACTGGTGCAGCTGTGAGCATCACCAAAGGGGACTGCCTGTAAAATATAAAAAGATGAGATGACTAGTAATTTAGTAAAGTCTGCAGTTGGAATGATTCTCTCATAGTTACATTACATTTATCTTGGAAGTGTGCCTATCTCTTAAGGCATAAGAATGTATTAACAGTTAGATTGTTGGTATGGATTTCAAAAACTCCCATTTTAATGGTCAAAAAAGAAAAGAAAAGGGGTGGTATGAATGAATAATTGATAATTGAATGTATTTGGATACTGGTTATGTACTGCCTACATGGTCCAAAATTAGGGTCAGCGTCATTATTCCGACGCCGTGTTGGTCCGACTCGGCCTATTACTAACTAACCCTGTCCCTAACCGCAAGCGAAGCCACATTGTCGGACTAATGCGCTAGTCGGAATTACAAGCGGATCCCCAAAATTAGCACATGCCAAGTGCTAAATAATGTTAGCTTCTATTGGCAGAGAAAAACTTTAGGGTCTCATGCCATTCTGGTGGGATGTGCCAATTGCCAAACACAGGAAATAATATTGTTGTATCCATGATCAGATACTGTTTTTGATCCATGTGATTTTCTATCACCAAAGTAGAATACAACCCTAATCAGGTACAGATGCAGGACAATATAATAAACACAAAAAATGACAAAAAGTTACGTTGTTTGTAGCTTGAGAGCAATATATTCATACAACATGCTACAGATGTTTCTACAACAAAGACATTTATTTGCAGCATGTTGTGTGTGAATAAATACATTCAAGAAAAAAAGTGACGACTAGCTGTGCACAGACACACACAGAGGGCAGACACACACGCAAAATTCCCGCCTGGTGGAGCTTAAAAAATATATATTTTAAAAATCAGTATCAATGGGCTGGCTGGTAAGCCATTCCCATGCATGGGCCTATGTATGAGTGTGTAGTATGTTTGTGTTTTTCAACAACTCCTCCAGTTTCTGCTGAAGTGGCATTTGGGGCACAGCTGCTGAACAGCCAGGAAGGTCCCTCCCTCTTGTTGTCTTTTGGACGTCACACATTAAGCCACACGCTGGACAGTCTTCAAACAGTTGGAGGAGACTGTCTTCATCCACAATGTATTTAGGGACATCATTATGAAGGGTGCGTCTTGTCTGCTTAAAGGATAGAAGAGAAAGGGACACATTAAACAAATTATATAATCAATACCAGAACAAGTGACTGTTAGTACTGGTACTATTACTGCGACTATTATACTATACTAGTTATATTCGACTGGCCATTATGGGAATTCGTGGAATGTGTGTTGTGAAACTTTTATGCTTTTACCAGTCGAAATATCAAATTTAAACTTTGTTTTATTGAAAAGGTTACACAGTAGGGCTTTTTTGGAATCAGGGACATTTTATTCCCTTAATTATTTTATATATCACTTCTATATTATCCAACGTTGACCACAAGTCACAACAAGACAACAGTTGTCAGCCTTGTTACTGTAGATTAGACGATCATGGAAATTGCAGATCTACAAGCTCACATCATGTCCTCCTTATCGTTATTACTCATTATGAGAGCTTGTAGATCGGCTACTTTTGGCATCTCAATGTGGGATTGTGCAGACCAAAGTAATGATGTGGCGTGTATGTGCTGCCATCTAGTGGTTGAATGTAGTGAACTGACTGAGTTATTGATTGATAATTGATTGATTACCTGTATAAAAGGTGTGTGGAGTCCACTGGAACACTGATTGCCTTTTACGTCAGCTTGGTGAAAAATGGCCTCAGTCAAGGAGAGAGTCGCTGCATTGAAAAGCCTTGAAGAGAAGTTGTTTGTGGGACCCCAGACTCTCTATTCCAAGGGTAATTCACTCACATGTGAGCGAGAGTTTAAAGCTTAAGCTAGTGTCATAATAGGCCTTTGGAGGTGGCGTTTGACTGGCTTGAGTTGAACCACTGTGATTGTTGCGGCTGTTGCCTGACTTGCCTCACATTTGTTTGCTACCTTAGGTGGAATAATACATTTTCATTACAATTATTGGTCTATTCAGCCTTTCTTTGTGCACCCAGCGCTTGCTTTTGCATGTACTGTAGCCCCTTTCGGCACCCTCGGTTAAGATTTTCTGAAGTTTGGACGTTGCTTACCCTAGGGCCCTTGATCGGTTATTAAGCCCTCCGTAGGATGCAGATGTACATACCCTCCGTTCACGGAGAGCGGCACGCCGCTTGAGTGTTTGTGATGTTTCAAAGATGCATAACGCGGCTATAGGAGACAACGGAAACGTGGGCATTAACCGCCAATGCCGTTAATTTTTTGGCTTCTCTGAAATTCTCTTCCTTGACTTCCTTATTGACTTCCCATTGTACCGCCTCCCGAGCGGCGACTGGCTAGCTGCGTGTCCCTACGTTACTGCCTCGCACCGACACCCTGCCCTGGTGCGGGAGGCGGTACAAGGGGAAGTCAATAAGCAAGGCTACATGTACTGTTGAGTGTTGACTGTTCATATTCTCTTCTCGTTTAGGTCACAGAGTGGTAACTAAGGCAAACCACTCGACCGCCTTATGGAGGGGGCTCATCTCCCATCTCAAAGCCTCAGTGAAGGTTAAGGATCGACGTATCCATCTCAAGTCGCACAGTAGCTGTTTTGTTGGCTCTGATGCTATAGATGTGGTGATGGATCATCTCTCCCATGCTAGTGGCTTCGGAGGTATTTTCTAGGCCTACTACAGTGATTCTCAGGGTTCAGTGCCTTGCTCAAGGGCACTTCAGCGGTGTTGGGTGAGTGATGATCAATCACTTCCCGACCCAGATTTTTCCTGCCCGTCCGGGGAATCGAACCAGCAACATTTCGGCAACAAGAGCGCTTCTCTAACCCTTAGGCCGCCGCTGCCCAATTTTTCAAGTCTTGACTTGAGTGTTCATTTAACTCTTGAATGTACAAATGGATGGAACCTGCAAGGGTCCATTTGGAACTCTGGTGGTCTGGACGCTGCATTGAGAACCATTGTACTACTACACCATAAGTCTTTCAACAATGTCCTCTGATAGATTAACCACTTATATCCCTATATATTGTTGTATGATGAATAGTAAAAAAAATACTGTTGATTGAAAAAGGTTAAAATCTCATTTAGATGGTATTTATATGGATGCTAGGTTCATTTGTTTACCTGGCATCCAATAGTTTCAATGTACAGATTTGTTTTTTAGATGTTATATTGTTTACACTGATTCTTGGTTTTTGACGATCCTAATTTACTGAGGTATTTGTTGTATGTATTTGTTGTATGCATTTGTTGTATGTCGCTCCAAAGAGTGTCTGCTAAAGGATGCCTACATTGATTAATGGTACCCCTCCCACCACCATCACTTTCTTCACAACTGCAGGTGTCGATATCCAACGGGACAAGATTATGTACATCTGTCAGGCATTGTTGAACTGCAATGTGTTTGAAGCAGTGGACACCAAAATGTTTGGGAAAGATAAGAAGCAGGATGTGTTTCAGGACAGCAAAAATGCTCTCTACAGGTTAGACACACACACACACACACACACACACACACACACACACACACACACACACACACACACACACAATGGGTTTTATAACACTGCAATCTGAATATGTTGTAACTTTCATTTGAAAATATTTAACAGGTTCCTGGACACAGAAATGCCCCCAACGGGTGAGTTGGAGAGAGGCGAGCTCGGCCATGGAATCCACAACTTATTGTGCTGTGCTCCTACAGACGGGTATGCAGAAAGGCTCGTATATTGATCTTTTAGTTTTTACTTGGCGTTTGTAGTTTTAGCACCTTATACAATATACATACAGTGATCAGCCAATCACAAGCCAATGTTTGTGTTCAGACAAACCCGGAAAGCTGGGCATAGGAGGGGCTAGTGCCCCTCAAAAACAACTACTGCAATATAAGCTTTCAATTATCTTTCTTTATGTTGTTTAGGCATGGACATCCAACATCTTCCCATGGGTCATCTGGGCAGCAGCGCACTTCTTTGGAATCCGACCATATGTACACACCAGGGAAAACCAGGAATCATCTAGATACCCCTGGCAGAGCCAACCAATCCTTGAGTTTTAGTTCCAACTCTGCATTACCGCAATCATGTAAGTCAGCCATTTCATCACAACTAAATGCTATTGGCCATAAGATGGTCTCAGACAAGACCACCCAAAAGGAAAAATATCCACAGTAGGCTATGGACTAAATGTATCATTGATGCTTTTCCACATTCGCACAAAGTCTGTTACAGGATTGCATGGCACCCTACTACAGTATTTTTGCCCTGACACACACTGGGATGCAGTGCAGAAGCTACCCCTCTTGTGTCAGTACTTTCGGTACTAACTGGGAGAAGAGAACTGTCCGTTAGGACTGTCCGTAACCCAGACATGTTCTGGCCTGGGCATGTCATAAATGGGCGAATATGGTAAATTTCAAATCTTCAGGCTATAGGCTTATATTGGCGGGGGGGACGACACCAAGTATAGACCCTGGTCAGCTGAAGTATAGGTGGTTAACTGTAATACTCCTCCCATCTGTCTTCTTCCATTGCAGTGGTGGATGAACTGTGGCAGGAACAGACCATGGTCAGGCTGTTAACAGTGGTAGAACTCCCCATGCTGGATGGATTGCTTCAGTGCAACCAGAACCCCTCACCTTCTCCATGTCGTCAGCTGGCTCACGACAAACCAGACCTCGTCTACAACAGCAGCAGTCACCTGGACAGACGGGTCCTCAAGGCGCTTAGAGACTCACAGTACGTCTGATTTTGTGACTGGATGGGGATGGGTGGTAACAGTTAGATCAGCTGTTATTACTAAAGCCAGAGGATATGGTTTTTTGGGGGTCCTTGGCATGTGAGTGAGTTTGGGAACCTTTTGATTGAATATTTTATTAGACAATATATAAATGCAAACCACACAAGGTACAGTCTAGCTGCAATTTGCAACTCTAGATCTTTTTTATAATGGGATGAATCTAGAGTTGCAATACCCTCCATTGACTCCCCATTCATCCAAATTGCATCTGCGATCTGCTTGTATTAAACTACGTTAAACTCATCAACATTCTAGCTGTAGGGCAAGCTTGAATTATCTTTCAATCTGCAAAACGTTTGTTTCATAATAATCCACCGTAGACATGTTATGAGCTACTTTCTGTCAAGAAATTCTGTGCAGGTGTTGGAGTTTGGAAGTCACTGAATGGTCCTGCGTACCACCTGTTTAGAATTTTCACATAATGGAGGAGTCACAGCACGACCCGTTAATACAAACAAGTGCGGCTAGGTACAGTCAAGCATTTGTCCAAAAGGATTACACCGAAGAAAGACCTTGCGGTCTTGTTTCCATTCGGGTCCTATGCACTCACACTCACACACAATCATGACATGAATAATAATTTTAAACTATAATTGATGTACATAATCTATGTACAGGTTGAGGCCGAAGTAAAGATAAAGAGGTGGGTTCGATCACCTCCTCTCCCTTTGACCTCCTGACAGGTGGAATTCTGCCCAAGAATCTTGTCCTTTGATTTACTCTTTTGATCTCCCTTGTTGCCATGCTTTCGCCTGTCAGTATATTGCCATGGATAGATATTTTCTCATTTTGGTTAAGGTGCAACTTGCGGATCAAGCGGTTAGTGCTGACGTTTGTCATTTTGATACATTCTGGGAAAAGCCAAACTGTTGAGGAAAACTATAGCTATCAAAGAAAAAAGCTACTATAGCGGCGTAGTTGTGTTTTAACGGGCACAGCTTTCTTTCCTTTTGTACTGAACATTTAGAAGCTTTATAAGCTTTATAATTGGAATACAGTAGCCTACTGGGGGTTTCACATCACCTTTTTGTCTTCTAGTAAGAAATGTGTTATTTCTTGTCTTCCTCAGGGAGGATGAGTGGTTCTGTGCAGCGCTGGACTGTCTGGACAGCCTCCCTGATCAGCCAGTGGTGGAGCTCAGCAGGGAGCTGCCCAGATGCTCCGATCATGACCGTCACAGTCCTGGCTACACTACGGCAGGTAGTCTCAATGCAAATGAAAGCAAGTGTCTTCACCGTGCGTGTGTGTGTTTCAATTTTGACAAATACACCTGACGGCTTGTTTACAAAAGATTGATATATGAAAGGCAGTGTTTTCCTTTATCCTTCATAAAAGGTGAATAGACTAGAGGCTACAATTTGGGTTGCATGCATGCTCAGTGAGTAATAAGATTGTCCCTTTTTACTGTATAATTCAGAGCAAAACTATTTAACGTGCATATCTTTAGATTGTATTTATAAACTATGTTAATTTCAACACAGTATGAAAGTAAGGTTTGTCTACCCCAGGCCTGGTTAGGTTCTGTCTGGATTCCATGGCCCAAAGTAAGCTGATGATTTATGAGGCCTTGGTCAATCACTACAGCCACACAGACAGGCCTGCCCTGCTGCCCAATCACATGAGTGACGTCTACACCGCCATCATTGACCTGCTGGGTGAGAAGTGAAAAATCAGACCCTTCACATAATGATTTTCTTTATCTATTGTAGGGCAGGCCTACCCCCTACTGGATTCTAAAGTAATGGGAATGTCTTATGTTTCTAGTGAATCTGTAACTTATTAGTTCAAATTAAACTTGATGCAAACTAAGTATAGTTATTTATAGCAAAACTAATGCTCGACAACAAAGCCCTGTTAAACTTTAAGGACCCTTCTTTCCCATACACTTGTGCTTAAGGGATGAGAATTCATAAGAATGTTGGGGGGGAAAACTGCCAAATGTTGCCAATGTTTACCCTTTTTCTTCCTTTTAATCTTTACAATAAAGTGGACATTAGACTGGAAGGGTTGGTACAGTAGGATGACACACCCATAACCCACCATGCACGCCAAAGTGCAATTGCAGTTTGTAACTCCACGTCCAGTCTTAACCTGAGTTTAATCATCATTCTGCTGTATAAGCCATTGCGCAAACGCAACCATATGAGGTGTATCATGGGTGTTTTCCTGCCAAATGACAAATCCATTCTAGGTACCCTTTATGCTGGTTTCTCTCTCCCTAGTGAATGCAAAGCTGGACAAGGCACTTGAGGCCCTGCAGCTCTGTCTGAAGCTGCTGCCTCCTAGCTGTAGAGAGGAGCTGCGCAAGCTTCTGACTTTCCTGGCTCTTGCAGCTAACCCTGGGGCGATAAAACTGGACAAAGAGGTTGTTGACACACACACACACACACACACACACACACACACACACACACACACACACACAATATCTTAATGGATCAGTCCCCCAAGGTACTGCAGCGTGGCACAGGAGGACTGTATTTGACCCCATTTTCAGCTTGAAATATTATCGCAAAGAGTAGTACTTTTCTTATAGGCTAACTTCCAAAGCAGTGCCATATTTGGCCTGACTTGTTGAGAATTGTAATTTCTATGTTTTGGTTTAACACTAGTGCTGTTTTTTTTTTTTTTTTATATATACATTTTATTCAAAGAGTATGACATCATATTATGCAAGTTTCACAGAAAGAAAATACAACTCCTTTCCCAATCCTCCCCACCCACCCACCATCTTTCCCCACGAGGCCAGACATACAAACATCAATTATATACAGGTATAAAACCAATAATTTGAGTACATAACTAAGATACAAAGAAAGGGATCATTTTCACAGAAATAATTAATAAACAACTTAAAAGGGGGTAAAATAAGAGACATAAAATGAATTAAAAAAACAAACAAAAAACAGTAATAAATACAAATAATAATACAAATACTAATAATTAAAATAATAATAATACTTATATATATAAAGAGATAAAGCTTGTAAGAGCTTAATTGGCTCACCCTCATGTGTAATGATTTCTGATATATTAGGCTATATATCTTGCACCAAGTAGAGATCTGCACTACCAGAGCACACCAACACCATGTGTCTTCAGTCAGGTGAAAGTGATTCCAAACCGCTTACATACGATATTAAAGGTTGCCAATGGTTATAAAATTTATCAGAGGACCCTCGAATCGTGAATTAGATTTTTTCAAGTTTCAGAAAGGACATAACGTCAATCAACCATGATTTAGCCGAGGGAGGGGACTCTGCCTTCCACTGTAAAAGTATCCTCCTGCGGGCGATTAATGAGGCCAAGGCAATAACATTAAGTTGCTTTTTGGGTAAAACTACATCCTCCTCTGGGATTCCAAAAATTGCAATTTGGGGGCAAGGCAAAATGGTTGTCTCCAGCACCTCAGAAATGATGTCAAAGAAAGATTTCCAGAATGGTAACAATTTGGGGCAAGACCAGAACATATGGGACAGATTTCCTGGTGATTGTGACCATCTATCGCAACTGTCCGTCACGCCCGGATATATTTTAGATAATCTTGCTTTACTGTAATGAGTTCTGTGGAGAACTTTTAATTGAATGAGGCTAAGCCTAGCACAGGAGGAGGAATTAACCCTCTCCGTTGCCTGCTCCCACCACTCGTCTGAAAATGTGATCCCCAATTCGGCCTCCCAGCCGGATCACTGCGGGGGATAGTCTCATAGAGACATGAAACAACACCTCTAGCTAGGCTCGCTGCAGGCATAAAGACCTCCACACCCGACCGCGCAGGTAACTGCGGGAATGTTGGAGAGTGGGTCTTAACAAAGTGTCGAACCTGAAAATATCTAAACCGGTCAGATTGTCGCAGGTTATAGGTTTCACACATACTGTTGTACTTTTAGATGGAGAACAGACAGGCATTGGTGAGATCCTTCTGCAGGGCTTTTCTCCACAGCAAGAAGCTCTCCATGGAAAGAGATCAACTGATGGTGCTCTTCATGATTGACAACAGAAAGGAAATCTTCAAGGTAGACTGTAGACTATGAACTTAAATAAATATAGCAGACATTTGGACTAATATGCTGTAGAATATACAGTAGCAGAAGGCTACTAGGCTCTCTTCTAAAATTACAAGAGGCTTGGAGCTGATTATTAAGAGACTTGAATTTATGGACATATTTGTGAGCTTTTATATCCAACAAACTATTTTTGTAGGACTAGCAGCTGCTTAAGGGTAAAGTCTATTATCCCTGAGGTGAAATGTGTCTAGGGTGCAGTGCTACAGTCTGCGGCTTCACATTAAAACGGCAGAAAAAACTCAATGCCCTTTGGCCTCCTTTTACTTGGAGGAAAGCTCATGGGGTGACCAAAAAGAGGGGTCAACCTCTCAGGATTTTCTGAGCACACAAAGTTGAATGGCAATCCATGATATCCATCCGTCCATTAATTGTTAAAGGGGCATTCCACTCATTTTCAACATTTTACTATGTCATTAATGTACCTTAGAGCTGTTGTGTTGAAATAATAAAGTTCCCCCATTCTGTGTTTCCTAGAACTAGAGGTCTGAAAAAAATCATTAACATGGTGAAACACATCTTGATGATGTCATCAAGATGTGTTTCACCATGTAAATTATTTTTTTCATAATTACAGTTCTAGGAAATACAAAATGGGGGGACTTTTTTATTATTTCCAGTCCACACAACAGCTCTAAGGTATATTAATGACATAGTAAAATGTTGAAAATGGGTGGTTTTCCCCTTAAGAGATATGAGCATCGCGCCTGTCACAGACATGCGCAGAGAAAGTTCAGTCAGGAAACCTCAGTGCAGTTGCTGCCGGCCCTTAATTGGGCCGCCTCAGCATCACATCCAATCACACACACATTCCGTCTTCATACCGGCTATTTAAACTGGAAGTTTGAACTGCTCAATCTGCTTGCTTGTTTGCTGCTGCACACTGATACTGCTGCGCTGCTGTCTGCCTAAAATTTTGCCTCTCACCCTCCTCCACCCCAGCTACCACCTGTCGTTTTGGATCTGCTGTTTAGGTACGGGGGATTCAGAGTCCCTATGGTTGGGACTGATGCGCTTGATCTGAGTACCTAAAAAGCAGATCCAATTCATCGCCAAACCATAAATATATTGCTCATTTTATATTCAATAAATAAATATATATTCCATCCATTCTTGAGTTGTCCTGACTGAAGTGGGGTTTTTTTTAACCAAAGTTCTAGGTGGACGTGCGGATGGATATAAATGGATTACACTGTTTCACCTATCAATCAGCATTGTCCTCACTGAATCGTTTGTTCTAAATGGTGCATTTATATATACATACGGTTTCCATCTAGCTACTCTGCTGGCTACTCTACCCCTAAGCCACTGCCACTTATTTTTGTGCCTTTAGATACCTGGGGCTCTACACAAGAAGGTCAGCGATATGTTGGACAGAATCTCGCATGGGACTCAACCAGATGTAACGGGTAAATCATTTTCAAGAAATTATTTGTAATGGAAAACTAAATGGATAAATGCAAAACATAATGGCCTGGGGATCCACATGGAATGCTTACAGTCACCATAGGTTGCAGTTTACCATTGCTCCCATTCACATTGAATGTCCCTGACTAGACCATCTCAGCATCTCTAATATCATAGACAAACATTAGGTTTGCTACTCGGGGGTTCTACACCCATAATCAAGTCAAAGTAACTAAAAAGCAGCTTTTATAAGTAGAGTGCAAAATGTTCATTGCTTGGTCAAATTAAATTGATGATTTGGAGGATATATATTGGGGGGATTGAGAGAGGTAGGGTGGTGCCATAGCACCCTCTACTGACCAGCCACCACTGGCACTGCTGAGCTTAATCTTTGTGCATAACTCTAATTGTTTTATTTTAATCTCCTAGGCTCTACATTCTGCCAGCAGGACCCTAGCAGCATCTATCCTGACGCTACCAGGCGCAACACAAACCAGCATCTGTGTGATTTGTTGAAGAACATCCACCTGGACCCTAAAATCTCAGCCAAGGAGAGAAAGCGCCTACTGGGTCAATTTCACCAAGCCCACCCAGTGATATTTAATGACTACTTTGGTGATTCTGCTCTTGATGTATTCTAAATGTTTTAGTAGGAACACCAGGTTGAAAGTAGTTGTGTCCTGTCTGTTGTGATAGCCCTGTCAAAATATTAAAGGCTTTTTAAATGTTCTTGCTCAAGAGTGTGCTTGAAGCCTCTCCCGATTCACTAGAAACTAGTTTTAACTTGGTGAGCACCTCACCACCAGGACTGGGGTTGCCCTGTGAATCTCGGCAGCACTCGGCTCGCCTTTGTTCTTCAACATATGACAATTATTTGACTAAACTGCAATAGATCCATTTCAACATGGTTCGTTTTTCAATTTCTCAAGTTGTGTAGAGATTGTGTCCATATTATTTTTGTGTTTTTGTAAACTTTTTTAATCAACAACAATCTAAAACATGCTTAATTTTCTGCTAGAAGTTCTGCTAAATGTCAATTTTCTGGTTGGGTTAAATTAATTGTTCTGACCTAGTGTTCTGATATCTGGGGCCATTTGATTGCACTGATTCAGGAGTTTTATATGGTATGGTGTGGATGATGGCGTAGATGAACTTTTCCACCAGAAAGGTTCCAACCTTTCCTCCTTACATCATATTTAGTATTGATAAGGAGTATTTAAGATACAAGGAGTTATCCGATACTGGATGACTCCACAGTCTAAGGTTTTGTGGATTTTAATAATCCTGAAGTGGATAAAGTATGTTCGGATTAGAAATTACATTTAATGACCACAGTCATGAACAAACTGTGTGGATATTCGTGTTCGTGAGAGACGTGTTGTATCAAAGTGTTTAGTCTCATAGTAGCCAGTCAGAAATCAAGCATCCTTTTGTGACATACAGTAACACATGAAATGTCCTGGGTTCAACCACCAGGTGTCCTCATCCATCCAGCCATGGATAGCCAGCCATAGTGCTGCTTGAACCCCCCCATGTTCCCATTCTACATACTGCAAAAGATCTACAAGCTCAACGTTTTGCAATGCTTTGTGGGCTTGTAGATCGGTTATTTATAAGGTTTGGTACAAGGGATCTGATTTACTACACCCCAACTGGAGCGCAGCGTAACACATCTCCGATACGGCCTGTGGTGTGGATCAATGTTCATTATTTTTTTAGGGGCTCCCCAGAACTCCAGAAGTAAAGCAGTTTGTTGGGCAGCCTTAATCTTTGTTGTCTCTACTCTTAATTTCTTTTTGTGTTCTAGGGTTAATCTCCTCTCCTAACCTCCATCACCTCCTGTCCTCTCCACTCCTCAGCAGATCTACAAGCTCACAACACCTCACAGTCATATCACAACGCAGGTGGTGAGTCATGTGGTGTCTTTACTCTTCAGACTGACCAATGGTTCTCAATTTCGGGTCTGGGGGAGACCACTAGGGGTCCAAAATGGACCCTTACACGTTTGTGAATCAGAGTGTGTAGCCAACTACTGGAATGAAATGGACCCTGCTGTTCAATGTACAACTATATACTAAGTACTATATTTGCCTCAGAGATGTAGTGGGTATCTCTGTCTGTGTCTCTGTCTGACAGAACAGAACCTGAAGGCCACCTTAAGACAGCCGCCAACCTGTCCCCTTCCCCAACAAACACGCACGCACGCGCACACGCACGCACGTGCACACACACACGCACACACACACACACACACATACACATACACATACACACAAGTAATTAGAACAGAAAGTTATTGTTACATTACCTTTTAATATTTTTGTACAGACATCCAGAGTATACAAAATACAATACATTATCAAAATCTGAAATTAGGAGCATCGTCTAGCACAGGGATCGTCTGGCACAGGGCCCACCGGCGGGCCCCCAAATAATTGGCAAAACACTGATTGTTTTTTTAATGTTTAAAAAATGACATGAGATTTCTTTCAAATCTTGAAAAACGTGTGTTCATTCTGATGCCGATAAATAGCAACTTAAATGGTTCCATCTATTCATTAAAATAAACACGCTCTGAAAAATAGCTGCCGTGTTCAATGGTCAGATGGGTGGGCCGCAAACGGTAGCTTTCATGATTTGACCAAGTGGGCCCTGATTCAGAAAAGGTTGAGAACCACTGGCCTACATTCATGTTCACTGTAGGACAATGTATCAGATTAGAGCCAGTGGTGTGCGCAGTGGTGTAAAGTTACTAAAGGGGAATACCACTCGTTTTCTAAACAGAAGGGGGGAACTTTTTATTATTTGCACACTCTAAAATATATTAATGACATAGTTCAATGTTGAAAATGAGTCCTATTCCCCTTAAGTACTGTACTGAGCTATTTTTTACTTTACTGTAGTATTTCCAATTTTCAGTACTTTTACTTCTACTCCTATTCTCTCAGAAACAAATATTGTACTTTCACTCCAATGCAATTATTTGAAAACCTTAGTTACTAGTTACTTCGTAGATGTTGATTATTATTACAAAACATAGGCCTACATTAACCACTTCAGCCCTATTTACATTTGAACAACTTATACAACTTGAAATGGGACATTCTGCACAATGAGTACTTTAACTTTTGGTACTTCAAGTACGTTACGATGCCAATACTTTTGTACTTTTTCTATATTGCAGTATTGATACTTCAAACATTTGAGTAGTTTTTCCACCACTGCGTGCGGGTGTACTTGTGTGTGTGGACTACTGTATGTGTGTGTAGGACTACTGTATGTGTGCACAGCAGGCACACCCACTTGTGTGTGTTTAGCTGTAATGTGTGGCTGATGATGTTTCCTTTTGTTTTTGCAGCACTATGAAAAGCTTGTGTGTGTGTGTGTGTGTGTGTGTGTGTGTGTGTGTGTGTGTGTGTGTGTGTGTGTGTGTGTGTGTGTGTGTGTGTGTGTGTGTGTGTGTGTGTGTGTGTGTGTGTGTGTGTGTGTGTGTGTGTGTGTGTGTGTGTGTGTGGTGCAAGCCTCTTTTCAGCCAATCAGGAAAGTAACGTCGTAGAATATACTCTAGTCTACGTACATAATCAAACAGCAAAACATACAGACAGATACAGTAGTAGAGAGAGAGAAATATCACAGTAAAATCCTCAGTGGCTCACAGAGACAGATAAAGCAAGACGCAAACACACACACACACACACACACACACACACACACACACACACACACACACACACACACACACACACACACACACAGGGCGAAGGTGTGGAGACAGGAGGAGGGTAATGCGGTCCTAGTCCACTCAAACCCCAGGTGATTTGGCATCAGACCAACTTCTCTTCCTCCCCTCTCTCTCTCTCTCTCTCTCTCTCTCTCTCCCCTCTTCTCCATTCCTCCCCTCTCTCTCTCTCTCTCTCTCCCCTCTTCTCCATTCCTCTTCTTTATCTCTCTCCCTCTCTTCCCCTCCACCTCTCTCTCTCTCTCTCTCTCTCTCCCCTCTTCTCCATTCCTCTTCTCTCTCTCTCTCCCTCTCTTCCCCTCCACCTCTCTTTTACACCCATCCTCTCCTCCTTTCCTTCTCCCAGCGTCATTCTTCTCTTCCCTTCTGAAAAACAGAAAGAGGTTGACGATGGAACAGATGGTTTTTCTTTTAGGCAGAGTGAGGTGTGTGCGTGCGTGCGTGCGTGCGTGCGTGTGTGCGTGCGTGCGTGCGTGCGTGCGTGCGTGCGTGCGTGTGTGTGCGCATGTGTGTGCATGCTGATGGAAAGTATTTTTATTGGCCCTCTGTTTCTGGCCATTAAATGGCCTCCACAGCAACACAACCCTTTTTTGTAGAATAATAATAATAATGTTTGGTGTTGGTTTCATATAACATGACTTATTTCAATCTGTTTATTCATGTAACTGTTTATTCATGTAACTCATGTAACCCATGCTTTTTTGTTCTTGCTTAATATAAATCGCTCTGGATTAAGAGCGTCTGCTAAATGCCTAAATTGTAAATTGTAGTAAAATCCTGTTTACTGTAATTTACTGTGTAATAAGTGAAGCAAAAACGAATTACCCAACAAAATACATAAATGGCACATTTTACACTTCTGGGTCCTGAGTCAGGATTTTACTGGGCACCTCAGAGCAGCTGGTTCACACGCTTTTTACCTCGAGACCTAAAAAATAAATTTGAGTGAAAATAGCCGATCTAACTTCACATGTAGCGATGTGACGTGATGTGATATTTACTCGTGACCCATGGGTTCACAATCAAAAAATGGGTCCTGACCCACCGTTTGGTAAACACTGCTTCAGAGCAGCATTCGCTCCTGTGTTCATTCCATCTCTCCCCCTGTCCTGGTCTGCTTGTCAGGTGGGTCTGGGTTGGTGTAACTGCTGAGATATAACTTACATGGAAAACAATGGTCCTCCTGTTTTTACCAGCGCTCTCTCACTCTCTCTCTCCCCTACTCCTCTTTCACCCCACTGACATTTTCAACTCGGCCTCTCTGTCTTTACACCTCTCTCTCTCGCTCTCTCTCTCCCTCCCTCCCCTGAAATATCCCTCTGTCGTGGTCCTTGTGCAGACTTTGCTCTATTCACACCTCTCTCTGTCCCTCTATATTATTACTATACCTCCTTCCTCCCCCTCCCGCCGTAACCTTGTTTTCTCTTTCTCTCCCTTCATTTTCCCCTCCTCCGTCTCTCCCACCCATCCTCCATTCCCCTCTGAATCTCTGCCATTCATGAGCTCTGTTTCAAAATGGTTGCCCACACCCATCACTCTTTTCACCCCTTTTGTTTGCACAGGAAAATACAGTACACTTTATTTCCAAATTACCCTTTTAAGTATTTTTGATGCACTGATAACTTATTCTAAGGCAGTATTCCTGGAGGCAGTTGCTTTATTATCGTAAAACTAGAGCTACCAGTGAGTTTTAATCCGAAACAGACAATGCAAACTAGCCACTTTTACAGGATATAATGTATTTGTGTTAAAGCTGCAATCAATAACTTTTTTTTTGCAAATAAAGGGGTTATTTTGAGCAATCTGTATCGTAGAGTATGATCCTGTGGTCGGGTAGGAGTTGACAAGTGATTTTCCATATGCATTATATCTTCGGGTAAAACATAGTTACGTATTGCAGCTTTAATCGGAATACCAGAGGAAATTTGCAAAAGTGTTTCCTTTACACAATCCAGTTGCACGGTTACTAGGCCTATCTGTAACTTCAATAGGTCAATCCCAGGACTATAGTTTCTAAAAAGACTCATTTGTCTTTTTCGCCTGCCACCAAAATATATACCTCCTCCCCTGTCGCAAGACAGCTATACTAAAATAGGGATTTTCAGGCCAAGTCAGTGCCAGATTGAGGACTGAACTGGTTTACTTCCACTACTACAACTGCTACAATTCTATTTTTTTTTGTTTTTAATGTTTTTTTGTGGCTTTCGCCTTTATTTTATATTTTTTTATGGAGGGACAGACAGTAGGCTGACGGGAAATGGGGAGAGAGATGGGGGGAAGACATGCAATAAAGGCCGTCGAGATCGGGAGTCGAACCCGCGGCACACTGCCAGACTGGATTACCAGCCAAGGTGCCTGGACCGCTGAGCCACGGCCCAGTCTACCGATCCTTTCATCTTACATCCCAATTCCAGTCCAGGGTTTGAGGTGAACCTCAAAGGCTACTGGGAGATCTTTCATATGTCCGTTATTAGGTCATAGTCGATCCTGTATGTAAAATGCGATCTTGAATAGACCTTTATGTAGACTACTGTCTGTAAGTATCTTCACAGTAAAGTTAGACTATTACTTCTTCATCAGTGATATTGTACCGTCATAGTGGTTGTGGTGGTGTGCACACACGCTACACAGGGCAACAGACGGCATTGGTCACTAGTCACTACTAGTGAGGTAATGTAACTAAGTACATTAAGTACAATTAAGTAAAATTTTGAGGTATTTGTACTTTACTTGAGTTTGCGACACATTGTGAGCTTGTAGATCTGCTATTTTCAAAATGTTTATACATTATACATTTGACAACTTTAGAAATGGGACATTCTGCATAATGAGTACATTCTACTTTAAGTACATTTTGATACCAATACTTTTGTACTTTTACTCAAGTAATTGTTTTATTTCAGGATTTTTACTTGTATTTCAACATTGCAGTTTTGATACTTTTACTTAAGTAAAAAATCTGAGTAATTTTTCCACCACTGCATGTTATCTTTGCAGTAAATTTAGACTATTATTACTTCTTCTGTCAGTGATTGTACGGTAGTTGTTTGGTGGTGTGTAGTGTACACATACATGTAGGGCAACAGATGGTATTGGTCACTATAGTCACTACCTTTGCATTATGTGTGCTGAAAGGAGGAGAGAGTCACTGGAAGGCGGCGTGGATGATCCTGTCACTGAGCGGCTGTGTGGGACGGAAGTTATCCCCCAGCACCCCGTCAGTCCCTTCAGCAACCTCTGCTCCTTTGATATGAGACCGCAGCCTCCGAAACTCCTCGATCTGGAGGACAGAGAGAGACAGAGTGATTATGAATGGAATGCATAGGACCACAATGGAAACAAGCCTTTAGGGCTTTTTGATACTTTTAGGCTTAGCATTGCTTGCATACTTCATAGTATTCAAACAAACAATCAATCAAAAACACACCTTTAAATCCAGAATAGGTTGTTAGCCCATACCTATAGTTTTTACACAGCACAACCTGTTACCAACCTTTTACACAGTAGCCTATTACTGTAGGCTATAAGTCTTGAGGAGCCTGAGTCCCAGGGAAAAGTGATTAAATTTGGCTTAAAACTTAAAAAGCCCCGTTGGTGGGAGGTGCGGGTGTGTGTGCGCGGGCGGGCGGGCGGGTGGTCGTGTTTGTATGCATGTGTATTTATAAAGTCTAAAGTAATTGATGTATCTGTTCTTCAGAGTTCTGTGGAGATTTTACCTAATTCTTTGTTGAAGTTGCTGTTGAAATGAATATGGAGATCCAAGCAGGCACATATCCTTCTTTCCATTTATTGGTCAGTTTTACAGACAGGTTACAGATATCATCGTTCCATCGTTACAGCATATTGAGGCCTTCGTCCCAGGCAGCGTGCCTAGGTTCCCCCCTTGTCTCTCTCTCTCTGCTGTATCTCACTCACTCTCCTACACTTACTGATTCCCTGCATGTCTTATACATTTCTAACATGTGGGTGTCACCTTGTTCCTGTGTGTGTGTGTGTGTGTGTGTGTGTGTGTGTGTGTGTGTGTGTGTGTGTGTGTGTGTGTGTGTGTGTGTGTGTGTGTGTGTGTGTTGACCCTTAAGCCTCTCAGTCAACAAGTTACCACAGGTTCAGCAAGTTACCACAGCAGGGGTCCTTTTGTAAAAGGATTCCTGAGTGATAAAAGTCACTGTCCGTACTATATGACAGGAAGAACTCACAGCTGTTTGTAAGCTGACTATCTTAAAGTGTCCCTGGGCCATCTTTAGTGACTGGCTATCCAAAGATGAACTCTTCACTCATTGGGACTCAATGTGACCTCCTATAAGCCGAAGTGTTATGTGTACAATTATGACATATGTTGAGAGGCGTAAGCTATCAAAATATACATCAGACCCCCCTTCTGGGGAATTAAATATTCCCCAGACATAATTCATATTTTATAAATGACCAAAATTATTTTTCCAAAAAAATGTTCACTTTTTTCTTTTTTCTCAAAAAATCCCCAAATGTTCAAATTCCCCAAACGGTCTCCCTTCGTAGGTAATTACCCTCTTCCCCCCTGGATAATGAGAAGGTAAAACACAGTCAGGTTGACACAAAACTCAAAACAAAATGAACAAAATCAATCTGTTAGACAATGACCCTATCAGTCCGAAGCTGTTTGTTGTCACACCCAGATAAAATAAATTCAAGTGAACTGTTCCTAGGCTAATTACTATACTATTTTTTAATTTGTTCCCCAACATTAGATAGGCTGATCCCTGTACCTGTATAGACATCAATATTTGTTTGGAAGTGGATTCCAATATCGACTTAATAAGAATAATATTCCCTTCTCCCCCCCTTCTTAGTTAGTGAGCAACTTCCATGGAACATGGACAGATGAATGGTCCTGCAGAAACCATCACCTGAGCCATATAATTCGGAAAGTTGCACACAAAAGAGCTAACATGTAATACTCATTTTCTGACGTTAACTTATTATCCTAATGTAGGCCTATTTTAACTAACAATTAAACAACATTTGTATTACTAACTAGAATATAATTCTCATTTTTGGATTGGATTTCACTGTAATATTCAAGGAAGTTATCTAAAACGAACTCATTTTATCACCATTAACTATTATTTTTAAACAAATCAACCAAAATCTTTTCAACGTGATAGACCCCCCTGGACACAGGAGCATCTTTTTAACTATCTATATTGTACCAAATTAGAACCGAACAAGCATGGGGCTTGTTCTGTTGTAACAGAAATTAAACTCCTTATATAACTGAAATCCTATTTAGACTAAATCAAATTCCTATATTGATTAAATTCAAATACCTGTAAATGAAAAGTTAACACTCAAAGCATGACAAAATGGTTAGACCATAAAAACAAACATCCCTTTAACAGTACTATTTCCAGTACCTTGTTATATCTACTTTGACCTGTCAGCACAGAATACAACAAAACACAAACATTAGAACAACATTTTCCAACATTAATCACAATTCAGATGAACCGCGATCTTGTCCTCTTTCCATGACGCAAATTGTTCAGACGTTCAACGCGCAGTAGGAAACGGTTCCCACAATAATTTTTTCCGCCTATAGAATAAAAACGCTTGGGAAATCCTCCTTAATTCTCAGAGCTAGCATAGCTCTCAGATCTGTAGGTTCGAAGCAGACAGTTCTGTCACCATATGCTCCAGCACCAATGAACCACAGCTGAACTGCAGTCGGCAGTAGAATCTCCTTTGAGCAATCACAAGGCTCTAGTGGACAGCTTATTGCTTAGCCATGTCAATCATGACAGCAAAAGCATTGAAACACTCCTCTCTTGGAACGCTCCTCCTCTTGGAACGCTCCTCCTCTTTCCAGAGCAGAAGGAGAACCATGCTCCTCTTCTCCATTGTATACGAACATTGGAACGCTCCTCGGTCCAAGATGGCATCGGCCCGTGGGCCCTGGCCACAGGATAGTGTTCAATCCGACACCTCCTGTAGCGAACGCAGCAGTAGCTGTGAAGGTCACCTGCTGTTGATCTCCGACGGTAGAAGCTGATTTAGGAGCTCCTCTGTCGTAGTGTTGCGTAGACAGCTGCCTGCGGACACACCCCCCTGGACTCTGGGCCCTCTCGGGATGACCCTGTTTTCCTGTTGGCGTTGTCAGATGTCACTGTCGACATCCTCTCGAACCTGGAGATCACTCTGTGATCCTTTTGGTGCAGTCAGATGTCACTTTCGACACCTTCAGGAATCCATGGATGGACTCCTCTCCTCCACACCTATTAATAGGAAACATGCAGGCTCCCTCTACAGAAGTCTCTCACAAATATCCCCAATCATTCGTTAGGATATTGTTGACACCACAAGCTACTCAAGATGACCTCTCTGGCCTTGATCTCATTCTTTTGCTAATCTCCCTAGTTCTGGCATGGCAAAGGAATGTAATAACCATGGTGTTGAGAGATTACAATGAGACTATTAAATGAGTGTCGCTGAACTAACTAAATTCACTGATGTCAAATCACCGTATTGATGATAGGGCAGGACAGGTGATTAGGCTGAGGGGCACATTTGCTTTAACCCTGAATAGGTTCAACCGTGGTTCTAGATTCCCCCGGCTAAAACTTCCACTCCTGGAGATATGGGTCAAATCCCCCTCAGTATGCTACCAGCTAGTCTTGTGCTCAGAACACAGGGTTGCGAATTCCTGTGATCACTGTACGTAAAAAGGTCGTGTCAGCCGCCGCCTTCACTCCCTCACACACACAGCTGTTTAGACTAAGGCCAATACTTATTCAAATTCACACCATACTACCCTCCCTTACAAATTTAGTCCTTGCGACTTACTATTGACATCAGACTCCAAAAGCCAACATCACATTGTGTACATGTCATTGGTCAATCAGTCACCCTTCACTCCTTAGAGCAAAGATCTTCCCATCTTTTTCTCTAAATAGCACCCCCAATAAACAGCTCACAGCGGGTCAAACAGAGGTAGGAGATAAAGACAGGACAGGACAGGACAGGAGGTCCACCCCTGGCCCTAAAGCTCTCTCCCTTTTATCTGAAACTAAACAAGGTATTTATTTAGGGTGAAAGGAATTATAGCTGCACATTCCGTCGGAGCACATAAAGATCCTCACATTTAGCCCTGTATGTATTTGCTCATTTAACTATCACTCTTGGTTTCTACTAGCAATATTTTACTGGACATAGCTAGAACCTTCCTGAAGTAAGTCTAGTACGAAGTACATGCAATAATCCAATCATTGATTCACTCACACCACAAACACTCTCAGGCTTGTAACCTTCTCATTGAAAACCCCTGGCTCATGGCTACCCCAAACTCAAGCTTCATATGACCTGGCAAACATACGTTTCTCCTGACACCAAGGTGTACCAAATCATAAATCCACCACCAAAATAAAAAAGATCAATAGTAGACACGTCTACCATCTCTATGCCTTTTTCAATGAGAAGGTTCCATACCTGTACACACTCTCAGACAGAGTTGATTCAAAATACTACCACGGTTTAGTAGTATTATTCCCCAACCCTCCAAACTCACTCCGTGACACAATCAGGCTGTGTCCTCTCTCACACACACATTTCAATAGAGAGGGGCGTGTCAAGTCAACTGTCAAAAGAAGAGCATGGCGGAGCCATGACACTTCTCCTTTAGCTGTCCTTCTCATCCATGAGGTCCGGTCAACTTGACTTCCCTCAAAGTTTCCCAATGTGGTTTCTGATCACACTGTCCAGAAAAATGACCATATATCCCACATTTATGGCAAACACCTCTCATCCTCTAGCTTTCCGGGCTGTGACGTGACCTCTCTGGCCTTGATCTCATTCTTTTGCTAATCTCCCTAGTTCTGGCATGGCAAAGGAATGTAATAACCATGGTGTTGAGAGATTACAATGAGACTATTAAAGCTGTCCTTCTCATCCATGAGGTCCGGTCAACTTGACTTCCCTCAAAGTTTCCCAGTGTGGTTTCTGATCACACTGTCCAGAAAAATGACCATATATCCCACATTTATGGCAAACACCTCTCATCCTCCAGCTTTCCGGGCTGTGACGTGACCTCTCTGGCCTTGATCTCATTCTTTTGCTAATCTCCCTAGTTCTGGCATGGCAAGGGAATGTAATAACCATGGTGTTGAGAGATTACAATGAGACTATTAAATGAGTGTCGCTGAACTAACTAAATTCACTGATGTCAAATCACCGTATTGATGATAGGGCAGGACAGGTGGCTGTACTGCCCCCTGAGGTGCAGCCCACTGATAGGGTCGCACAGGTGGCTGACATCCCCATTGTTGCCATCTCTGCTGTGGTGGGTTCTCTCACTGCGGCCTCTCCCACTGCGGCCTCTGTTGTGGCCCCACGAAACCAGGTGTCTCTCGTACTCTCCATGGCAGAAGTGGTTGTGGAGGTTCCCACTGCTGTGGCAGCGGACTTTTCGGCAAAACAGCCGTGCAACAACGCTGCAAGTGCGTCACATCGCCACATCTATAACAGCCTGTGTAATAACGTGGTCCACTCGGCTTGGGATTATGTGGACGAAACTGTTCGGGCTGAATCTTGTGCTGGTCAACCCTGGGTGCACTGGATGGGTCCGGAGCCGACTGGGGCTCAACCCCAGCTGTCACGACAGCCGCTTGTATGATCTGTTGAGCGCCCTCCAACTGGGTCTTGGTCAGCAGTCGAACCATCTCAGTGTGATTCTGTTCTTGTTCATCTGCCTCCTTGCGAGCAAGTCCAACCCAGTGCACAATGTGTTCCACATATTGTCCGAGGGGCAATCTCACCAGGCCAACCTCTGTCTGCAGATTGGCCCTGACCTTCTCAGGAAGACCTTGTTCAATTTTTGAGTGGACAATAGACCGTTCAAAATCATTACGCTCAGGGTCCTTTCCTGTGGCATCCATCCATTCCTGGCACACGCGGGCCACATATTTGCGTGGAGGTTCGGAGTCCCCCAGTGGAGCTATCGTAATCCTATCCGGATGCACGACAGTGGGGTACAAGTCTCTCAGCGCACGCCATAGTGCTCCTCTGTGACTCAAGAAAAGGTTTGCGTCTCCAGCCGTCGTGCCCGCGTACAGTCGAAGTCCCGCACGGTCAAGAATGTCATCCAGGCCGTCTATGTCAATCAGATTTGCCAGAAGTTGTTTTAAGTCACCCACAGTTAGCTCTGTCCCAGTCAAAAGGTCCTCAAACTTCAATATCCATCGGTGCGCACCATCCCGCAAAGGGGGAAGTTGACGTACAATGTCAGTCATGTCGACGGACGCCCATGGCTTGTATTCCATATGTCTGCCCTTCCCCAGCACCGGTAGCATCCTGGGGCAGTTATCATCAATGTCAGGTGTGGGCCTCTTTATCTGCATGGGCATTTGTTCAAGGCCCCCCTGGAGTCTTTCACACGTCTCCGGCTCGAACGTGTGCGAGTGCCGGAATGGCTCTCACAATCACTGCTGTCCTGTTCAAAATCCTCATCACTTTTGTTGACGTACTTCCTCTTACTCCCACTCTGCCTGTCGTGACTCGGTAACACACGTTTCTCCGTGCGTCCAGCAGCTCTGTCACGGCAGTGTTTTCTATCCAGCTCTTTGTATAGTCGAACCAAGTCTTTTTCTAGAGCAATCAATCCAGCCAAACGTTCCGCCAGGTACGTAGTAGCGGCTGAGTCCGTAATATTCTCCCGAAAACTCTCTGTCACAAAAATCTGCCCACGAAGAACGGTGAGACTATCACCAAGAGAGCTCAGCACCACAGCGTCCTTCCTCACTTCCTCCTGTGACAGGTTGCTGCCGCTGTCACAAACAGAAATGGTGCTCATGGCCAGGTTGGGGCTTGCTGTCCTTCTGTAGATGTCATCACCTCCATGTAAACTGTCTCTGTGGCAGCCTGTGGCAGCCTCATCCTGCAGGTCACCCAAATCGAGGATCAGATGTGCCTCTTTCATCAGAATTTCACTCAACCGTGTTTCTATGGCACGCATAGCCTGTCTTTGTGTCCTTAATTCACTGGTCAAGTCCTCTTTCAGGCAACGTACCCGTTCCAGCTCCCTCTTAACAGAGCGCTGAGTGTCGCTGTCATCTGGCCGTTGCTTGGATGTCCTCATGTCTCCGCTGTCATGAACTTTCACCTCAGCCTTTGCTGAGAGCACGTTGCTGTGTTCCACAATGTCAATGCACTGCTGCTTCTGGGCCGGTAGTACTGACTCACTGACATTGGGGCCTTCTGTACAGAACATAGCTAATACTGATAATTCAGTTTTGCGTTTGAGTTTTCGCTCCTTCGTTTTCTGATCTGCTCTGTATCCATGCACCAGAACCCTTATGGTGTTAATGACTTCTACATCAAAAGTACCCTCCAGAGGCCAGGGTCTGTCAATGTCTGGCCAACGCTGGTTAAATTTCTTTGAAATCTTCAAAATATCCTTGCATAAAACTGAATATTTCTCTTGGACAATGTCCACTGGGATTATTCCTGCGTCCATCATATCTACCAAATAGTAAATAATCTACTAGACACTAAACTTTCACACAGTCACACTGTGACAAACTCATGCTGTGTCACCTCTCACTCACTCACAGACATGCATACTCATTTGCATACTGTCCCCACAGAATGAGTAGTCAATGAACTCACTCCAATGCAATACTTTCTCTCTCACCATTCACACAGGAAAGTGTAAAATAAAGAAATGAGAAAACTACTGACAGTGACAAAGAAATATAGAAATGCCTCTATATATTTTTTTTAGACTAGCAAGTCAAATCACTGACTGAGGGAAGAGATTGACCCCCCTGCATGCACTCCACACAGGCGTCAAATGCACTCAATCGCTCCCTCATTCACATCTAAGCAACTGTTTTGTCCCAGAATCAAATTACCCCTGCAGGCTATATTTTTTGACTAAAATAAAAACCTGTAGGCTTAACAATCCAAATTCACCTATCTAATTTTACAAAGGATAAATGAAATATCCTAAATGTGATAATTTACAATGAGAAATGTATTCTCATTTACCTCCTAAATTTAGCTGTACCCCAAATTAAAGCCAATTTTGTTATGGTGCAGAGAGCGAATTTGAACCCAATATGCAGAGTCACAGGAAACAGTGTCGATTTAAAGTATTTAATGAGAAAAATAGGAATCCAGGCATAAATCTCACATGAGAGTAGAAACACAGGAAGCCGGAACAAAACTCACACATCGAGTAGAATGCAGGAATCAGGAATCAAATCATAAAATGTCCAAAAGTCAAAACCAGGAACAACAGGAAAACCAGGGACATGCATCTGCTACAACAAACTATGATCTGACAATGCATGCTTGCTATGAGTCCAGTCTTATAGGGGGAAGGTTGATTGTAGAATAGTTCACAGGTGGGATGACGAGGGAGTTGGAGACAGCTGAGTACATGGGACTGCAGTTTGGAAAGAAAAGTGGGAGTGGCCAGGGCTGACATGGTCTGTGGAGAGACAGATCATGACAGTACCCCCCTCTCAAGGGACGGATACCAGACGTCCCACAACATTGCCAAGGGACGAGCAGGGCGGGTGGAGGGGGCCTGGAGGAGGGAAACTGAGGCGCAGGACCAGAGCAAAGGGGATCTTCAGGGGGGCGGCCAGGATGACGGCCAGAGGCAGGGCTGGTGACTTCAGGGGGACGTCCAGGAGGATGGGAGGTGGCAGAACGAGCGCCATCTGGGGGACGGCCAGGATGCTGGGATGAGGCAGTGACATCATCCGGAGGGCGGCCCGGAGGTCGAGACGAGGCGGAGGAGGCGCCGTCAGGAGGGCGGCCTGGAGGCCGAGACGAGGCGGAGGACCTTGGAAGCGGAGCCGGGTATGCTGCCGACGGAGGCGACGCCAGGGATGCTGCAGACGGAGGCGACGCCGGAGGTGCTGCAGGTTCAGTAGGCGATACCGGAGGTGCTGCAGGTTCAGTAGGCGATGCCGGAGATGCTGCAGGCTCGGAAGGCAACGCCAGAGGTGCTGCAGGCTCGGAAGGCAACGCCGGAGGTGCTGCAGGCGGAGGCGACGCCGGAGGTGCTGCAGGCTGAGGCGACGCCAGGGATGCTGCAGGCTGAGGCGACGCCAGGGATGCTGCAGGCTGAGGCGACGCCAGGGATGCTGCAGGCTCGGACGGTGACGCCGAGGATGCCGCAGGCTCTGTAGGCGACGCCGGGGATGCCGCAGGCGGAGCTGCAGGCGGAACTGCAGACACAGGAGGCGGGGCTGCAGGTGGAACTGCAGGTGGAGCTGCAGACGCAGGAGGAGGGGCTGCAGGCGGAACTGCAGACACGGGAGGAGGGGCTGCAGGCGGAACTGCAGACAAGGGAGGAGGGGCTGCAGGCGGAACTGCAGACGCGGGAGGAGGGGCTGCAGGCGGAACTGCAGACACGGGAGGAGGGGCTGCAGGCGTAACTGCAGACACGGGAGGAGGGGCTGCAGGCGGAACTGCAGACACGGGAGGGGCTGCAGGCGGAACTGCAGACGCGGGAGGAGGGGCTGCAGGCGGAACTGCAGACGCGGGAGGAGGGGCTGCAGGCGGAACTGCAGACGCGGGAGGTGGAGCTGCAGGCGGGACTGCAGGCGGAGCTGCAGGCGGAGCTGCAGGCGGGACTGCAGGCGGGACTGCAGACTCAGGACAGGCGGAGGATGCTGCAGACTCTGGAGACGGGACCCCAGAGGACACTGCACACCCAGGAGACGAGGATGCTGGGACCCCAGAGAACGCTGCACACCCAAGGGATGAGGAGGGTGCTGCAGACTCAGGACAGGAGGAGGATGCTGCAGACTCTGGAGACGGGACCCCAGAGGACACTGCACACCCAGGAGACGATGAGGATGCTGCAGACTCTGGAGACGGGACCCCAGAGGACTCTGCACACCCAGGAGACGAGGAGGGTGCTGCAGACTCAGGACACCTGGAGCCGGCAGACAGCATCGGACGGAAGCAGCCGAACAAAAAGCCCAGGGCCAGAGCTTCCATCACCTCGGTCTGAAACCGATCACCACTGGAGATGACTGACCAGGGCTCTGGCAGGTCACTGGCTGATAGAACTGTCGAGGGTGCAGAGGGCGCAGGCAGTACATCTAGGGAGATGGCTGGCAAGGGCTCTGGCAGGTCGGCAGTGGATATCACCGGTGAGGGTGCAGAGGGCACAGGCAGGTCAACAATGGAGACAGCAGGCTGGAAGGGCTGGTGGATGCCGGGCAGCGGGGTGCTAGGCAGGGGAGTGCTGGGCAGGCTGGGCGGTGGAGAGCTGGGCAGGCTTGGCCTTGGAGAACTGGACGGAGGAGAGCTGGGCAGCGGAGGTTCCTGGTGGTGTTGGCGGCCACGCCTTCTCCTACCAGGCCCACGGTTCCCCCCACTGTCAGGACAGGCGGGGCGGGTGGGCTTGGTGGCTGGGAGACCCCCCCGCCTGTTGACACAACGGGGACCTCCCCGAGCCAGACGGGTGCCATAAAAAGGATTAGTGGCATGAAGTTGTTCTGAATTAACTTCATTGCCTCGAAAATGAGAAAAATAATCCACAGACTGGGTGCCCTGCTGGTTAGCATCCAGGCTAGCGGGACGCAGGCTCATCACTCCAACCCTAACAAAATTAGGAGCTGGCTGGGGAGCATGTGGTAGTGAGCTGGTGTCAAAGTTCTTAAGCCTCCCACAAACCACACTAAAATGGGGGACAAAATGGCTTGTCCATGGCCTCTCTTTAAACCACTCCTGCTGGATAGAAATCTCCCTTCGAAATTCAGCATGCAGTTTAGGGGGAGAGGCCACAAGCCGATTCACAACACTTTCAAAACTCAACACTTTCCTTGTCAAAAACAGTAACTCTGCTGGGTTCATGATATTGGTCAGATCATACTGTTATGGTGCAGAGAGCGAATTTGAACCCAATATGCAGAGTCACAGGAAACAGTGTCGATTTAAAGTATTTAATGAGAAAAATAGGAATCCAGGCATAAATCTCACATGAGAGTAGAAACACAGGAAGCCGGAACAAAACTCACACATCGAGTAGAATGCAGGAATCAGGAATCAAATCATAAAATGTCCAAAAGTCAAAACCAGGAACAACAGGAAAACCAGGGACATGCATCTGCTACAACAAACTATGATCTGACAATGCATGCTTGCTATGAGTCCAGTCTTATAGGGGGAAGGTTGATTGTAGAATAGTTCACAGGTGGGATGACGAGGGAGTTGGAGACAGCTGAGTACATGGGACTGCAGTTTGGAAAGGAAAGTGGGAGTGGCCAGGGCTGACATGGTCTGTGGAGAGACAGATCATGACAAATTTATTTTTAAACCCCCAATTTAATATCTATATTACTCCCCCCTCTGAAACATGTTCCACATGCTTCAGAAATACCTACAAGAAAAATAATACAATAGGCCAACCCAAATAATAACACCCAAGCCTAAAGCATAAAATCCTCCCCCGCTCTGTCGCAAAGACAAAGAAAGGCCTCCCCAGCATGCGGCATTCAACCCTAACTCACAAAGATGCTCCAGGTCAAACAAACAAATGAACGAAGCACACACACGCACAATCATACCATATAAGCTACACTACCATCTAACCCTTAAACCCTGTCAACTCCCTAACAGAAGCAGACTCCAAGAACCTAACCACTAACCTAATCAATAACCTGCCTAACACAGCGTCCAGATGTACACTATGGTCCTAACACGTACGCTTAACACAAGAATTATAAACCTATTCCATCATCCTAACTTCAGTCCCGGGTTCCATCCAAAGTCATGTCAAAAGCAACAAAAAATCCACAGATACGCAGGTCCGTCTCGCGTGGCGTAGAAAATCCCCACCAACAATCCTCCAACGTCTGGCGCCATTGTGATGTATCTGTTCTTCAGGGTTCTGTGGAGATTTTACCTAATTCTTTGTTGAAGTTGCTGTTGAAATGAATATGGAGATCCAAGCAGGCACATATCCTTCTTTCCATTTATTGGTCAGTTTTACAGACAGGTTACAGATATCATCGTTCCATCGTTACAGCATATTGAGGCCTTCGTCCCAGGCAGCGTGCCTAGGTTCCCCCCTTGTCTCTCTCTCTCTGCTGTATCTCACTCACTCTCCTACACTTACTGATTCCCTGCATGTCTTATACATTTCTAACATGTGGGTGTCACCTTGTTCCTGTGTGTGTGTGTGTGTGTGTGTGTGTTGACCCTTAAGCCTCTCAGTCAACAAGTTACCACAGGTTCAGCAAGTTACCACAGCAGGGGTCCTTTTGTAAAAGGATTCCTGAGTGATAAAAGTCACTGTCCGTACTATATGACAGGAAGAACTCACAGCTGTTTGTAAGCTGACTATCTTAAAGTGTCCCTGGGCCATCTTTAGTGACTGGCTATCCAAAGATGAACTCTTCACTCATTGGGACTCAATGTGACCTCCTATAAGCCGAAGTGTTATGTGTACAATTATGACATATGTTGAGAGGCGTAAGCTATCAAAATATACATCATAATTTAATGTGCAAACATTATGGCAGGAAGTCAGCTAGAAGTTATATAGATCGCTGTTTGTTCTTTCTTCACAAGCATTCATGGTGTTAGTAGGATCAAGCTGGTCTACCAGCAGCTCCACCAGCTCCAAGCCAGCTTGATTCAAGCCGAGTCATCAGGCAGGGATGTGTAGACACCAGCCTCCTCAACCATGGTAATAGTAAACAGTAACACCATTAGCCACAGTAAACATAGAAAATTGATTTAGTGCTTCCCATAACAAACATGGCTTTAGCCCCAAACAAGCATACGACCGATTAATAAAGGCGTGAAAATGGGCTTTTCACGGATCGGACTCTTTGCAGATCCGATTTTCTGATAACGGTCTTAACAGAGAGATCATCACACAAAAGTATCTTGCATTTGCAAGTCACGTCTCAAATCTGTTCAATGCAGCCATTGTAGATAGACTCAGCATTGGCCGCAGGAATGGGCTACAGCAGATTGCTGCTGCCAGGCAGAAACCTTGTATCTCTATAACTTTTTATGTTTTTTCATCATTTATTTCTATACTTAGTCATGCAAGAGTGAAGCAAAAGTGGCGAAAATAGTTGATCTACAAGCTCATGGCGTGTTGCGACGAGTTGTGAGCTTGTAGATGAGCCATTTCCACTATTTCTGAAAATGTTCGTTTCATTTCCTGAAATGTAACAGTTTTGGACATACAAGGTTTTCACCTGACAGTGACTCAGAACAAACATGAAAGCAGTGTTTGAGCCTCCACAGCGCTGTCAAAATGTTGACTGAACCACTGACCACTGCTGTGGATTTATAACTCAGATTACATGTACGGTAAGATTTATAGTTGTCCTCACACAACTGTTGCACTGCTCGCACGCACGCACGCACGCACGCACGCACACACACACACACACACACACACACACACACACACACACAAAACAAACATTTCTCTTGTGGGGACCAGAAAATTGTCTTATTTCGCAAATTCTACTATACTTGTAGGGACAATTGGCCCTCACAAGTATAGCAATACAAGTGTGTGGGACTGCATGCATATATACACACACACACACACACACACACACACACACACACCCACACCCACACCCACACACACACACACACAGAAGTGCCATTGGCAGTCAATATTAGCCGGATGTTTGATGTATCTTAGGGCCCCAACCTGCCATAAAAGACTGCTACTGTTCACAACACAATAGAGTGTCATTCAGCACAAAACTATGGTCAAATGAAACAGAAGAACTCTCAAAAATAGCCAATCTCAAAACGTGAGCTTCATCGATCCGTTCTTTTGTTAAATGTTGATGCCAGATGAGGAACAGTATGATTCATGTCAAAAGTCGAGTCAAAGTCGTACGACTTTTATACCGCAGTGAAATTTGTTCTCCGCATTTGACCCATCCCCCAATCTAACCCATTGATGCTGAGTGCCAAGCAGGGAGGCATTGGGTCCCATTTTTATAGCCTTTGGTATGACCCAAGGCCCCAGTGAGGCTCTCCAACGTTGAAGCACTGGGCCCTAGTTGTAAGAGGAGGGACTGCAGGCGGACCCGTGGAAGTATGACGAGGAAACCCCGTGCAGCTGGGCTTTAACGTTGAGCGCGTTTGCACTTCCCCATTTTGGGCACCACATTTTGGTGCCCAAATCGAAAAAAGGCGGAAGTAGACGGTCCTTCCGGGTACTTCAAAACACCACTGAGCAACTTCCACTGACATGGGCGGAGCTTCGCGCCAGTTCAGTCTCTATCCTTCTTTATACTCTATGGTATGACCTGGCCGGAGATCGAACCCCGACCTCCCATCTAGATTTAGATATTTTTAATGTAGCATGACTAATTTAGAGCCCTGAGGGACCACAGTCAACCAAGTATATAAGTCACATCTCCTGTTGTGACAGAAGTTAGAATGGTGCCTTTTCCAAGTCGGACATCCCACCCATGACCCAAAATTGCATTATAAAGCAAAATGCCAGAAGCCAGAGAGGATTAACCCGATGAGCAAAATAGACGGCCAGGGGTCTGTCAGGTGACAGGTCTCTGGGGTCTCAGGGGTCTGTCAGGTGACAGGTCTCTTAGACGGCCAGGGGTCTGTCAGGTGACAGGTCTCTTAGAAGGCCAGGGGTCTGTCAGGTGACAGGTCTCTGGGGTCTCAGGGGTCTGTCAGGTGACAGGTCTCTTAGACGGCCAGGGGTCTGTCAGGTGACAGGTCTCTGGGGTCTCAGGGGTCTGTCAGGTGACAGGTCTCTATAGACAGCCAGGGGTCTGTCAGGTGACAGGTCTCTATAGACAGCCAGGGGTCTGTCAGGTGACAGGTCTCTAGAAGGCCAGGGGTCTGTCAGGTGACAGGTCTCTATAGACAGCCAGGGGTCTGTCAGGTGACAGGTCTCTTAGACGGCCAGGGGTCTGTCAAGTGACAGGTCTCTAATAGAAGGCCAGGGGTCTGTCAGGTGACAGGTCTCTTAGACGGCCAGGGGTCTGTCAGGTGACAGGTCTCTTAGACGGCCAGGGGTCTGTCAGGTGACAGGTCTCTTAGACGGCCAGGGGTCTGTCAGGTGACAGGTCTCTAATAGAAGGCCAGGAGTCTGTCAGGTGACAGGTCTCTATAGAAGGCCAGGGGTCTGTCAGGTGACAGGTCTCTTTAGAAGGCCAGGGGTCTGTCAGGTGACAGGTCTCTAATAGACGGTCAGGGGTCTGTCAGGTGACAGGTCTCTGTCATATAGACGGCCAGGGGTCTGTCAGGTGACAGGGGTCTGTCAGGTGACAGGTCTCTATAGAAGGCCAGGGGTCTGTCAGGTGACAGGTCTCTGTCAGGTGACAGGTCTCTTTGAAAAGGGCAAGCAGACTAGAGGGGGGTTCAGATGAAACGGTTTATATAAATGTCAGGTGATTTCCACTTCATCTTTTAACCTTTCAACAAAGTGACTTATTTTAGTGAATCATCCAGTGATCATTGACTCATTGATTGGTTAGATAAACTTAGATTAGAAGGTTGTCTGTCTGTCTGTCTGTCTCTTACATAACTCAGGCACGTACTGTCTCAGCGTTCAAACTTGCCGTGTGTATCGCCAAGGACCCTATGGTGTGTGTTCTGCTGAGTGGAATTTGGTCAGGCTAGCGGTTGTCCAGAACCAATGTCTCTGTGTGTCAGTTTCTCTGTGTCCCGCATTTAATTCCCATATATAGAGATGCCTGCCTGCCTGCCTGCCTGCCTGCCTGCCTGCCTGCCTATCATTATGATAATGAAAACTGCACTTAGTACTCTGACAATGGGTACAACAAGTAGGCATAACACAAGTTACACAACGGCCATGTCTGGTTATAACCTGCTTTCATTCACTGTCTGTCTACTGTGTTGTACTGTATGTTCTCAGGGTGATATCAGTCAACTTGTCACACACAGAATCTGTTACCCTGTAACTTTAACATGGATAACATAATGATAATGAAATGTAACATCATTGTGAAGCACAGTAATAACAATGTTGAAAATGTCTGAAAGTCTGCGAAAAACAAACAAAAACAGTCACGTTGTGAGCTTTTACATCGATTCTTTTTTTCAATATATATATTTGTTGTACGAGTCGTACAGGGCTTAAGAAATGAATAACATCTGAAAAAACACAAGTGGATGCCAGCTTTTGCGAATCATATCAAGGGCGGCGGGCTCCAAGCAAAACAGGCTTTCCTTACCTGCATCTGTGAGATGGTGAGAGGGTAGCGGTACAGTATCCAGGTCACCTGCTCACTACAAGGAGGTGTGGTGAGAGAACCTTCATACACCCAGTAATCTCTGAGCGCGGGGTCTGGTGGGCGGAGCAAACATTACCATGAAATATCGCATTATAAACAATATACAGGAGTACCTCCTACATCATAACTCGTTTGTCAACAAGAACGCACTGAGAATGCTAGCCGAAGGCCTCATCCAGTGTCCATTTGACTATGCATGCACGATGCACCTCATGGTTCACAAATACCCCAATGTCACTAAAAACTAAACTTCAGACCTCTCAAAAGACTAAACATCAGACTAAAGACTAAGGCCCTCATTTATCAACCGTGCGTACGCCAAAATATGGGTGTACGCCGAAATTACCGCAACTTTCGGCATTTACGATTTGCGCCAACGTTTGAATTTGAACTTGAGCCAAGACAAAACTCACGTCTGGTCGGGAGCTGTCGTACGCTTTGTCCTCGGCTGTTTTTCTGTCGTAGAACAGCGTAGCAGCATTGTTTGACCAGCTGAGAGGCTGTCACAGGCATCTAAACATATGTATTCACTCCTAAAATGTTAATATAAAAGTATATGTATGTAGTATGTATGTAGGCCTATATATGGGCTACATGTAAAAAAAGAAAAGGAAAAAAGGAATAGGCCTACATCAACGATGTGTCTGTGTCATATGAAATTGGTAGGAGATTACCAACTTTACAAGCAGTTAAAATCGCGCAATTAAAACAATGTTGCAAGTTTAGATGCTTAAGCCATTTAAACAGTGTTTTGCATGAGCGCATGCCGGTGCCCCCCCCTCCTGGAATAGTTAACTGGATCGAGAGGCATTTGCAGAAGTCTACCAACCAACGGGTAGAATATAGTGCAATCTACAGCCATGTCTTTCTCGAGTTACATCTCGTCGTTTTAAGGATAAACCCGACGTGTCGCTCGAATGCCAAATGTGCCGTGCCGGCGTGCCAGCGCAAAATTGGGGACCGCTGACCGCATCGGAGTTAGGTATAGGCTAAACCACCCATCCAGGCTGCCAGCCCACCAGTGCCAGTGTGCCACATGAGGCTGGTTTAGGCTGCACATTTATATAATTGTCAGTTGACAGCCCAGCCACTGCACCGACTACTGCGACTAGCGAGGTAATCTAAATAGATTTTCATAAACGTGCATGGTCGCGGTGTCATGAACGGACCACAGTGATAGAGACAGACAGGACAGGACAGGAGAGGAGGAAAACAGCAGCGTGTGTGCATGTGCGCCTATTTGTTATTTAATTCATTGTTCACATGCAGGTTCAGATTTTCGTTCACTAATATATTGTTGTAGGCTATATTAAATGAATAAATACTTTAATAATTTAATATAGGCTACAACTAACAACACACGGCAGGCGCGTAGCGCGGATCAAATGATTGACTGGGCAAATTAGCATGGGGGGGGCTCAAAGTTGGGCCAGCTCTAAACTGACTGGGCCACGGCCCGTATGTGCGTGTGTGCGTGGGCAGCAAGGCAAGCGAGGCGAGAGGAGAAACAGACAGGGTACTACAGCTACAGCTTTATTTAATTCATACAGGTGTTCGTTCTTTATTTATTTAAGATAGGCTACAACCAGTTGGACTTGCAAGTTGCGTGTGCGTGCGTGCGTCTGCGTGTGTATGAGAGGGGGTGACTTTTTTATTGACTTTTTTCGTCATGTAACTATGGTTTCCAAGGTCGTACTGCAGTTGTTCATGTCGCAAAAACGAGGGCGAGGCTTGATTTCATAGGGCGTGCCAGATAGATTTCAGCCGTCACATTTATAAACGTCCGAACGAAATTAAGGAAGGATCAGCTGTCTGCGATCACTTCATAAATGCCGACCCGACGTGGGTGTACTACGAATCCTACACTCGAATTTGGGGCAGAATTTACACTCAATTGATAAATGAGGGCCTAAGGCCTGTCGTACGCTTTGTCCTCACCTGTTTTTCTGTCGTAGAACAGCGGAGCAGCATTGTTTGACCAGCTGAGAGGCTGTCACAGGCATCGAAACATATGTATTCACTCCTAAAATGTTTATATAAAACTGTATAGGTATGTATATGGGCTAAATGTAAAAAAGAAAAAAAAAGTAAAGGAATACATCAACGATGTGTCTTTGTGTCATATGAAATTAGTAGGAGATTTCCAACTTTACAAGCAAGCAATTAAAATCGCGCATTTAAAAACAATGTTGCAAGTTAGATGCGTAAGCCATTTAAACATGCTGGTGCCCCCCCCCCCCCCCCCCCCCCCCCCACCCCCCCCCCCCTCCTGGAATAGTTGGATCGAGAGATCGAGAGAATAGTTGGATCGAGAGTGCATGCTGCTATAGTCAAGTCTACCAACCAACGGGTAGGCTATAGTGCAATCTACAGCCATGTCTTTCTCGAGTTACATCTCGTCGTTTTAAGGATAAACCCGACGTGTCGCTCGAATGCCAAATGTGCCGTGCCAGCGCAAAATTGGGGACCGCTGACCGCATCGGAGTTAGGTATAGGCTAAACCACCCAGCCAGGCTGCCAGCCCACCAGTGCCAGTGTGCCACATGAGGCTGGTTTAGGCTGCACATTTATATAATTGTCAGTTGACAGCCCAGCCACTGCACCGACTACTGCGACTAGCGAGGTAATCTAAATAGATTGTCATAAACGTGCATGGTCGCGGTGTCATGAACGGACCACAGTGATAGAGACAGACAGGACAGGAGAGGAGGAAAACAGCAGCGTGTGTGTGCGCCTATTTGTTATTTAATTCATTGTTCACATGCAGGTTCAGATTTTCGTTCACTAATATATTGTTGTAGGCTATATTAAATGAATAAATACTTTAATAATTTAATATAGGCTACAACAACTAACAACACACGGCAGGCGCGTAGCACGGATCAAATGATTGACTGGGCAAATTAGCATGGGGGGGGGGGGGGCATCCCCGGCCGATAGTGAAGTGTGAACGGTTTGGGGAACCATTTTAAAACAAAGGCGGCTTGCATGCTGTGGTTTAATAACCAGAAATTTGCATGCACAATTAAGGCTCAAAGTTGGGCCAGCTCTAAACTGACTGGGCCACGGCCCGTATGTGTGTGTGTGTGTGTGCGTGTGTGTGGGCAGCAAGGCAAGCGAGGCGAGAGGAGAAACAGACAGGGTACTACAGCTTTATTTAATTCATACAGGTATTCGTTCTTTATTTATTTAAGATAGGCTACAACAAACCAGTTGGACTTGCAAGTTGCGTGTGCGTGCGTGCGTCTGTGTGTGTATGAGAGGGGGTGACTTTTTTCGTCATGTAACTATGGTTTCCAAGGTCGTACTGCAGTTGTTCATGTCGCAAAAACGAGGGCGAGGCTTGATTTCATAGGGCGTGCCAGATAGATTTCAGCCGTCACATTTATCACTGCTAGGAATGAAATTAGGAAGAAACAGCTGTCTGCGATCACTTTGTAAATGCCGACCCGACGTGGGTGTACTACGAATCCTACACTCGAATTTGGGGCAGATTTTACACTCGATTGATAAATGAGGGCCTAAGGCCCTCATTTATCAACCGTGCGTACGCCAAAATATGGGTGTACGCCGAAATTACCGCAATTTTCGGCATTTACGATTTGCGCCAAAGATTGAAAATGATCTTGTGCCAAGACAAAACTCACGTCTGGTCGGGAGCTGTCGTACGCTTTGTCCTCACCTGTTTTTCTGTCGTAGAACAGCGGAGCAGCATTGTTTGACCAGCTGAGAGGCTGTCACAGGCATCGAAACATATGTATTCACTCCTAAAATGTTTATATAAAACTGTGTAGGTATGTATATGGGCTAAATGTAAAAAATAAAATAAAAAGTAAAGGAATACATCAACGATGTGTCTTTGTGTCATAGGAAATTAGTAGGAGATTTCCAACTTTACAAGCAAGCAATTAAAATCGCGCATTTAAAAACAATGTTGCAAGTTAGATGCGTAAGCCATTTAAACAGTGTTTTGCATGATGAGCGCATACATGCGAGGATTTGGACTGTCTGTGCTGAAATATTTCCATGACGGGACGTTGGAGAGTAGCCTAGTGCAGTGCTGCAGCGCGGAGAGTCCCAACATGGGTAGCCTACTATAGCCTAATCTACAGCAGGCCGATGTCTTTCTGGAGTTACAGTATGCGCAATCTCCTCCTCGCATCGCTCGAATGCCAAATGTGCCGTGCCAGCGCAAGTGGGAACGCATCGGAGATAGTATAGGCTAAGCCAGCCTGCAGCCCACCACAACCACTGCCCAGTGCCACATGAGGCTACGGTTTTGGCTGCAATATTCATATAATTGACAGTTGACAGCGAGGCAATTTAAATAGACTGTCGTCGAACGTGCATGGTCAATTGGTCACGGTGTCACGGACGGACCACCGTGATAGAGAGAGACAGACTACAGGACAGGAGATGCACCTTGCAAAACTGCAGCGTGTGTGCGTGCCTATTTGTTATATAATTCATGGTTCACAGGTTCAGGTTTTCGTTCACTAATATATCTTGTTGTATATTAAATGAATAAAGACTTTAATAATTTAATATACAACTAACAACACAGTGACAGTTGCTTGCAAATTGCGATATGTGCGTGCATGCGTGCGTGCGGGGGGTGAAACGGGCAGCAAGGGAAGCGAAGCGAGAGGAGAAACAGACAGGGTAGTCCTACAGCTTTATTTAATTCATGCAGGTTTATTTATTTAAGATACAACAAGTTGCGTGCGTCTGTGTGTGTGTATGGGAGGGGGCAGCAAGGCAACTTAGGTGACATTCACACCAGAAAGCTTTGCTGTGATTCAAACGAATCCTGCGCATTGTCAGAAAGTGCACTTCGTTTGGCAGGTGAAACTTTTTTTCCCCTGTAACCATGGTTTCCAGGTCGTATTGCAGTTGTTCATGTCGCAAAAACGAGGGCGAGGCTAGATTTTATAGGGCGTGCCAGATTGATTTCAGCCGTCACATTTATCACTGCTAGGAATGAAATTAGGAAGGAACAGCTGTCTGCGATCACTTTGTAAATGCCGACCCGACGTGGGTGTACTACGAATCCTACACTCGAATTTGGGGCAGAATTTCCACTCGATTGATAAATGAGGGCCTAAGGCCCTCATTTATCAACCGTGCGTACGCCAAAATATGGGTGTACGCCGAAATTACCGCAATTTTCGGCATTTACGATTTGCGCCAAAGATTGAAAATGATCTTGTGCCAAGACAAAACTCACGTCTGGTCGGGAGCTGTCGTACGCTTTGTCCTCACCTGTTTTTCTGTCGTAGAACAGCGGAGCAGCATTGTTTGACCAGCTGAGAGGCTGTCACAGGCATCGAAACATATGTATTCACTCCTAAAATGTTTATATAAAACTGTATAGGTATGTATATGGGCTAAATGTAAAAAATAAAAAAAAAGTAAAGGAATACATCAACGATGTGTCTTTGTGTCATATGAAATTAGTAGGAGATTTCCAACTTTACAAGCAAGCAATTAAAATCGCGCATTTAAAAACAATGTTGCAAGTTAGATGCGTAAGCCATTTAAACAGTGTTTTGCATGATGAGCACATACATGCGAGGATTTGGGCTGTCTGTGCTGAAATATTTCCATGACGGGACGTTTAGAGTATAGTGCACTGTGCAGTGCTGCAGCGCAGAGAGTCCCAACATGTGTAGCCTACTGTAGCCTAATCTACAGCAGGCCGATGTCTTTCTGGAGTTACAGTATGTGCAATCTCCTCCTCGTTTAATAAACCCGACACGTCGCTCGAATGCCAAATGTGCCGTGCCAGCGCAAGTGGGAACGCATCGGAGATAGTATAGGCTAAGCCAGCCTGCAGCCCACCACCACCACCACTGTCCAGTGTCACATGAGGCTACGGTTTTGGCTGCAATATTCATATAATTGACAGTTGACAGCGAGGCAATTTAAATAGACTGTCGGACGTGCATGGTCAATTGGTCACGGTGTCACGGACGGACCACAGTGATAGAGAGAGACAGACAGGACAGGAGATGCACCTTGCAAAACAGCAGCGTGTGTGCGCGTCTATTTGTTATATAATTCATGGTTCACAGGTTCAGGTTTTCGTTCACTAATATATCTTGTTGTATATTAAATTAATAAAGACTTTAATAATTTAATATACAACTAACAACACAGTGACAGTTGCTTGCAAATTGCGATATGTGCGTGCGTGCGTGCGGGGGGTGAGAGCAAGGGAAGCGAAGCGAGAGGAGAAACAGACAGGGTATAGTCCTACAGCTTTATTTAATTCATGCAGGTTTATTTATTTAAGATACAACAAGTTGTGTGTGCGTGCGTGCGTCTGTGTGTGTGTGTGTATGGGAGGGGGCAGCAAGGCAACTTAGGCAAGAGAGTGAAACATTTTTTTTCCTGTAACCATGGTTTCCAGGTCGTATTGCAGTTGTTCATGTCGCAAAAACGAGGACGAGGCTTGATTTCATAGGGCGTGCCAGATTGATTTCAGCCGTCACATTTATCACTGCTAGGAATGAAATTAGGAAGAAACAGCTGTCTGCGATCACTTTGTAAATGCCGACCCGACGTGGGTGTACTACGAATCCTACACTCGAATTTGGGGCAGATTTTACACTCGATTGATAAATGAGGGCCTAAGCCCTCATTTATCAACCGTGCGTACGCCAAAATATGGGTGTACGCCGAAATTACCGCAATTTTCGGCATTTACGATTTGCGCCAACGTTTGATTTTGAACTTGAGCCAAGACAAAAACCACGTCTGGTCGGGAGCTGTCGTACGCTTTGTCCAGTTGTCCTCACCTGTTTTTCTGTCGTAGAACAGCGGAGCAGCATTGTTTGACCAGCTGAGAGGCTGTCACAGGCATCTAAACATATGTATTCACTCCTAAAATGTTAATAGAAAAGTATATGTATGTAGTATGTATGTAGGCCTATATATGGGCTACATGTAAAAAAATAAAAATAAAGGGAAAAAAGGAATAGGCCTACATCAACGATGTGTCTGTGTCATATGAAATTGGTAGGAGATTACCAACTTTACAAGCAGTTAAAATCGCGCAATTAAAACAATGTTGCAAGTTTAGATGCTTAAGCCATTTAAACAGTGTTTTGCATGAGCGCATGCCGGTGCCCCCCCCCCCCCCCCTAGTTAACAGTAATAGTTAACTGGATCGAGAGTGCGTGCTGCTATAGTCAAGTCTACCAACCAACGGGTAGGCTATAGTGCAATCTACAGCCATGTCTTTCTCGAGTTACATCTCGTCGTTTTAAGGATAAACCCGACGTGTCGCTCGAATGCCAAATGTGCCGTGTCGGCGTGCCAGCGCAAAATTGGGGACCGCTGACCGCATCGGAGTTAGGTATAGGCCAGCCCACCAGTGCCAGTGTGCCACATGAGGCTGGTTTAGGCTGCACATTTATATAATTGTCAGTTGACAGCCCAGCCACTGCACCGACTACTGCGACTAGCGAGGTAATCTAAATAGATTGTCATAAACGTGCATGGTCGCGGTGTCATGAACGGACCACAGTGATAGAGACAGACAGGACAGGAGAGGAGGAAAACAGCAGCGTGTGTGTGCGCCTATATTTGTTATTTAATTCATTGTTCACATGCAGGTTCAGATTTTCGTTCACTAACATATTGTTGTAGGCTATATTAAATGAATAAATACTTTAATAATTTAATATAGGCTACAACTAACAACACACGGCAGGCGTGTAGCGAGGATCAAATGATTGACTGGGCAAATTAGCATGGGGGGGTGTGTGTGTGTGTGTGTGTGTGTGGGGGGGGGGGGGGGTAGCGCATCCCCGGCCGATAGTGAAGTGTGAACTGTGAACGGTTTGGGGAACCATTTTAAAACAAAGGCGGCTTGCATGCTGTGGTTTACTAACCAGAAATGTGCATGCACAAGGCTCAAAGTTGGGCCAGCTCTAAACTGACTGGGCCACGGCCCGTATGTGCGTGTGTGTGTGTGGGCAGCAAGGCAAGCGAGGCGAGAGGAGAAACAGACAGGGTACTACAGCTACAGCTTTATTTAATTCATACAGGTGTTCGTTCTTTATTTATTTAAGATAGGCTACAACAAACCAGTTGGACTTGCAAGTTGCGTGTGCGTGCGTGCGTCTGTGTGTGTATGAGAGGGGGGTGACTTTTTTATTGACTTTTTTCGTCATGTAACTATGGTTTCCAAGGTCGTACTGCAGTTGTTCATGTCGCAAAAACGAGGGCGAGGCTTGATTTCATAGGGCGTGCCAGATAGATTTCAGCCGTCACATTTATAAACGTCCGAACGAAATTAAGGAAGGATCAGCTGTCTGCGATCACTTTGTAAATGCCGACCCGACGTGGGTGTACTACGAAACCTACACTCGAATTTGGGGCAGATTTTACACTCAATTGATAAATGAGGGCCTAAACCTCAACCCCAGGACTCGCCTAACCCCATGCAGCTCAATTTGCTAGGCTAGGATGGCTCAAGGTAGAAGACAGAGTGCTGAGTGCAGCAACTTGCAACGGGCGCTAACCCCTCATATGCCCAGCTTTGTGTGTGTACCACAGAAATGACTTGATTGGCTGATCACGGAATGTGATTTATGATGATGTATGATAATAAGAGCGCCCCTCACTTCACATAAGTGTGATTTTTCAGATGCTCTTAGGAAACAGCCCATGCAACTGTCCTACTACTTCTCTAGAGTGCTGAGATGCCCATGAGCAGAACACCAAAGGGAGCTGACCTTGTTCCCCCCTAGGTTTGGTTCAAACATGCAACACCGTCTGTCATACGACTAAGAATAAAATAGGCCTTAAGTGCAGGTTGATGTCAAATCCACATGTGAGACACTCATTCTCAAGTTTATTCTCACCAGGTAAGAGAGTCATGGGGTTAAAGCAGGGTATTATCTTGGTCTTTCCCTGAGAAAAGAAAACATAAAGACACATAAAAAAAAAGTTCACCAACCTTCAACTGCATTTATTTATTTATTGTTCTTGTCATTCTTCTATTAGCATGTTTGTCATCACTCATCACCTTGTACTGCAGATCCTGTAGAACGTCAGTAATGGCCTTCAGACCATTGTGTTCCTTACCTATCTGGAAAACACAGGACAGGTCATGTGTGTGCGTGCGTGTGCCTACTGTATGTGGCTCACTTGCTTATACACACACACACACACACACACACACACACACACACACACACACACACACACACACACACACACACACACACACACACACACACACACACACACACACGTTGAGCGGCATTTTTTAAGACAAAAACATTGTGCATACTGTGTATGGGGGTATTGTTTTGGTGCGTGTGTGTGCGTGCACCGTGGGGCGCATGCATGAAACAGGCTTACTATGTTCACATCCTCCCTGAGAGGTCAAAGGAACGGAGAGGTCTGCTAGACTAGAGGAAGTGCAGCAGGGTATGGCTGAAACTCTCTGAAAGTCATGGGTCTTCTTCTATTTAAAGAGACAGATCCGGGGAAAACGTTGCCTTTTCCGATGTTCCCACGCTTAAATGGGGATTCTCTCATTGGTCCCACCAGGCTGACAATACTCAATAATGATTTGAATTAGTACCTGTACAAAGAGAGCTATGAGGAGAACCCCATTCTTCTTTCCTAGTGCATCCTCTAAGCAGTTGAACAGAGTGCTGTTCCAGTGGATCAGATGTAGCTGAAGAGAGAGAGACACAGAGAGAGGGAGAGTAAAAACCTGATTCATACTTCTGCCACTTGTCAAAAACAGCCAATATGCAAGCCCACAACGTGTCACGGATGCAATGTGTCGTGGGCTTATAGGTCTACTATTTCTGGCACGTGCGTGTGACACCATCATCAGATGGAGCACGGCTCTAAGAAACTTAGGCTATACTTAGGCTATAAAGATGGAGAAGGCAAACTGGTGAAACAGTAGCTGCATTTGACAGGTCAATGATTACAACAGGTGTGGGGGTGTACTTTAGTCAGCATAAGCCTCCTTGACAGTTTTAAGAAGAGGAACCATGATCAGCTGCTGGTGACTGATATTTAGCATGACTATTAGACCAGTAAGACGCCCTGAGGGAGAGAAGCGCCCTGAAGGTCAGATCAACATATGGAATGTCAGAACAGGTCAGCTCCATATATGGAGATCTAAGGGTGGCAGCGGGGGAAGTGTCTTGAGTGTAACACGGTTTGATGAGGGCCCAGGTAGGGCCGGGCCTTAATTTTCAGGCCTGTTGAGAACTCTAGTTTTCACCAGCTGACGGGCCCGGCTGCACTAATAACTTTGGGGTGGGCCCGTCTAGAGTTTGAATGGACAGGTATCAGTCAAAAGGGAGACATCAAAGAGGAAGGACGGGTGGGGTTGGATCAACATGTAGAATGTCAGAACAGGTCAGCTCCATATGTGGAGATCTAAGGGTTTGAGGTTTGAGGTCAGATGTAGAGTTGCTGCTCCATATATGCAGATCTAAGTGATGATCCAATCTTCTCCATGTGTAGTGTGCCTATCCAGGGTTTGATGTGGTCAGTGTCGTGATATATGGAGACGGTCATATATGGTGGCGTGACGTGTCACGAGGCGTGACCATATATTGAGGCCGGCGTGATGTCACGAGGCGTGACCATATATTGAGGCGTCAGTGACTGACCGACCGACCGACCGACTGAGGGGAGATGCAGGTTTTCATAGTAAACTGCTACCTATGGTCGCAACTAGGGTCCCTATTTTCACCAGTGCTTTTTAGCCATTATCCTTAAACTTCTTCGCCTTTTTTACTATTTATTTTTAAATATTTTTTCAAATAAACCGCACAATGCATGAGCTCATACGCTAAAATTGCTACAACCAGTGATACAGTATTGCTTGAAGGAAAACTGCTCAAGTCAGAAATATCAAGTTACATACTGTTTGTTTTGTTTTGTGGGGGAAATAGGGTTGACCTCCCAACCACCCATCCATGGTCATGGTCTTGGTCATAGCCTTGTGTGTGTGCGTGCGTGCGTGCATGCGTGCGTGCGTGCGTGCGTGCGTGCGTGCGTGCGTGCGTGCGTGCGTGCGTGCGTGCGAGAAAGGGAGAGAGAGAGAGAGCATTAAGATGTACTGGTGTATTTGTGGTTCAATCTTGGGACATTCTGCAGTATTTTTACAGACTTTTACTTGTGACAGAGTATTTCTACATTGCAGTATTGATACTTTTACATAAGTAAGAAATGTGTTCCACCACAGACAGTGACGGTGTGTAGTAGTCATGTACCTCCATAGGAAAGGCCTTGAAGTTGACTGTGTGTTCGGACCCTCTCTGGTTCTCCTTGCCCCAGTGGTAACGCACCTCTTGCAGCTCGTACTCGTGGTCACTAGGCAGTGGGCCCCCGGTAACCACTGCATGGCCACCAAGGCATTATGGGGAAACAGGCACAGAGAGTTATAATGGGAAGATGAATTCAGGCAGAGAGAGAGAGAGAGAGAGAGAAAAGACAGTCGTATAGATTAATCTGCGCTTCATTGCACCAACGAGGATAAACATTCATTCAGCTGTTATTAAAATACACTACACAGCATCCAGAAAACTACTGCATCATCAATCATCAATGTCATTTTTACTCTTTTCGGTTGCTTGAGTTGAACACGATAACACAGTACTCTGACATTTGTACTGTCTCAGAGCTACAAATGGGTAAATGAACACTGAGGATTTTACTGTGTATAGAGAGGAACATGTAACTATGGAGCAAAAATGAATCACATGCCTGTTTACAGTTAACCTGGCATGGCCAGACAGATCACGTGGGATCACTTACGCGCCAACGTGTGAGTGATATGTGATCAGTCTCAGTCTGGCCATGACAGGCTAGTTTACTTGGTATGTTTACTGATACGCTATTACAGACGTTCTCAAACTATGAGCCGGGACCCCAAGTGGAGTCGCGGGAAGGTGACACTGGGGTTGACAATTATACAGTATATTAGCATATTAGCAGCATATTATTCTAATGCATTATACATATATTTATGATGCATTATAGACATGGGCCTCGTATAAAGTGTAACCAATTTTTTTTTCCTGAATGCATAACACAAGTAGATAGCCAGCTTAGCCGCTTTGTGGATAAAGTGTCCGCCTTGAGACTGGGAGATCCGGGTTCAATTCCCTGGCCGGGCCATGCCAAATACTATGAAAATGGGACCCAATGCCTCCCTGCTTGGCACTCAGTGTCAAGGGTTGGCGGGGGAAGTCCCTGCGAGCTAGCATCATGTCCAGGGGGTGTATTGTATATCATGGCTGGGGGATGTACTTGTACATCAAGCTCCCTCACGCTATATACAGAAACAGGCCTGGAAATTAGTGAGCTGGTGACTCACTAATTTTTTTCATTCAACAATGTGTCACTTCGGTTTATTGGAATGCATTTGAAAAATGTATCCTGCCCATATTATGATCCAAACTATTGTGCTGCAGGGCAGCAGTGGCTCAGTTGTAGAGTGTCCGGTAGATCGGCCGGATAGGACCCGTGAGGCTCCCAGTTCGATCCCCGGCTCCCCCAGAGTCAGTGTCAAAGTGTCCTTGAGCAAGACGCTCCTGATGAGCAGGTTTGTGCCTTGCTTGGTTTCCTCCACCATCGGTGTATGTGTGAAGGGGTGAATGTAATGACCAATCTATGTAAAGCTGCATTTTGGCTAAAAGCGCTATTTACATTTACCATTTACTGTGTGCTTGGACACAGAGGTCTTCATTAATGTTTATCTTTCTTACAGAATAACAGAATTCCAAAAGTCACCTGATTTGGACTTGAGCATGATGCGTACACTGTGTCCATCGTTGATGACCTGACAGTCGCGACACATCACGTAGTTTGGAAAGAGGACTCTGTCCAGGAGCGACGTATTATACTGTGCCTCTCTGGAGTTCAAGTTGATTGGAGACTGGTACTCACCATTGGCTGCTGGGAAATGTAGTCCCCACTCTACGCCTGGGAAAAACGAACAGCCTGTTTACATAATTTGATGTTAGTTGACATAATAGTTGACATAATAGTTGACATAATTGATGATTTATTGTCTTACATATTTACAGAGTGTTGAAATAATTTTGTCCTTCATATTTTCCTACTCCTCCCTCCTTCCCTGTCAGCGTTCTGTATTGAAGTGTGTGTGTGTGTGTGTGTGTGTGTGTGTGTGTGTGTGTGTGTGTGTGTGTGTGTGTGTGTGTGTGTGTGTGTGTGTGTGTGTGTGTGTGTGCGTGCGTGCGTGCGTGCGTGCGTGCGTGCGTGCGTGCGTGCGTGCGTGCGTGCGTGCGTGCGTGCGTGCGTGCGTGCGTGCGTGCGTGCGTGCGTGCGTGCGTGCGTGCGTGCGTGCGTGCGTGCGTGCGTGCGTGCGTGCGTGCGTGCGTGCGTGCGTGCGTGCGTGCGTGCGTGCGTGCGTGCGTGCGTGCGTGCGTGCGTGCGTGCGTGCGTGCGTGCGTGCGTGCGTGCGTGCGTGCGTGCGTGCGTGCGTGCGTGCGTGCGTGCGTGCGTGCGTGCGTGCGTGCGTGCGTGCGTGCGTGCGTGCGTGCGTGTCTTAAAGAACGGTGCATGTCGGAGGCCACACTGTGAACTAGTTCAAATATTCTAACAGCTCCCGGAGCTCCTTGTCAGTCATGTGGATTGAATGCTGTGTCCTTGTTCCTGTTTGCTTCTCTTCCCTCTCATCTATTCTACATTGCCTCTCTTTCCCTCTACCTACAAGTATAAATCAGTAGTTCACCCACAAAATGACTTATTTTCTATCAATTACACACGAGATTTTTTTGTTTTTGTCGCATTCCTTCGTCAATAATTTGATGAAACTACTTTTTATATATGTGATGTATGCCATGCTTTTGTTATTGCTTAATGTAAGTCGCTCTGGATTAAGAGCGTCTGCTAAATGCCTAAATTGTAAATTGTAAATTGTGGGTGGCAGTGGTTCCCTATGGAGACACAAAGGAGACTCTTTGTGTCCCCATAGGGAGCCACTGCTCCACTCCACTGGCTCAATAATATCATTTTGGGGGTGAACTATCCCTTTAAGTGCTAGAGTTTGAATTACTCCAGTTTGCAGTGTAGCATTTTCCGTTCCTGAACTGTGGTGTAAGTAGTTAAAGATGCCCTAGAATCCTAGATTCACTTCAGCTTTGTGCTAATCTCAACCATTAATAGCAGAACTTGGAACTGTGTGTCTTGTGTAGAAATGACAGACTCATACTATTAGGAATCTAAAAACCTTTGGTAAGTGCCATGTTTATATTTAACCAAGGTTCTATTAACTATTTCCTTAACTACAACTACAGTGGAAAGACACCTTCATCCATTCAGAGAAAGACCCTCACATTCTCCATCTCCTCAGCAACAACAGTCCTTGACTACTAACTCCCGCTGTCAGAGTTTCTCTGCGTGAAGCAGTTCACGTGTGTGTGCATGCCATGTACATGTGTTGTATTAATGCGCAAAAGACAGTGTGTGTGTGTGTGCGTGCGTGCATTTGACTAAAGTCAAAGAGCGGTAAAAGGAGCTGTAGTCCAACTTCCCAGTAGAATACTAAGTTACTAACTGTGGTTGTCAGAACAATCCTTTACTGTTAGAGCTCTTACTGAGGGAGGGATACCTGACTGGCTGGCTGGCTGACTGACTGACTGACTGACTGACTGACTGACTGGCTGACTGACTGACTGACTGACTGACTGACTGACTGACTGACTGACTGACTGACTGACAGTGCTGCTGTTCAGTGTATGTGTTGTTGTGTTCTTTCTTTGGCCGTCTTTCTTTTCTCAGGCATGCTGAGAGTAAGATGTTAACTGATTCCCAATAGCCTTACCTAAAGCAAAACTTACCATGATTTATACACTGTGTTTATCACAATGTTATCACATTGTAACATCTTTGTATACAGTACGTCTCCTTATGAAGCTAAATCGGAAACTGTCCTATATTATGGCATTATGAGATAATAATAAAGTACATTTTCAATTTTCATTGACAGAGTTTAACTAATAATGCTCAAAAAGTAGCTGTAATGGCATTACAAAAACTAAAACGTTAGTAATGGAGGTTTTTGAGGTTGGCCATGCATTTATTTCAAAGCAGTCAAATAGCAAATATAGGGGGCAAGGGTACATTGCAGCTGTCATACGACAGCAAATATTTAAGCAATTCAGGTCGAATGTGAGCAGTTTAACGGCAGTGATGTTCAGGCCCAAATCATGCAGTTAGAAAGCAGAAGGAAATTATAATGAATTTGTAGTAACCTATATGTCATTATTGCATTAGATCAAAAAAATACTGGACCATGGCAAGACATTGTATTATCATTATTAATATGCATATTATTACTCATGGTATTAGTATGATAAAGGTCAGGCAGGCAACACCAATTGCAGGCAATTGTAAGCAGTCATGGTTTTCTGAATGCATAATGTTTATAAGGTATTTCAGAGGCATCTTTAATCCATGTCTCCCCATAAACTGCTCGCTTGCCTCAATAAAATCCTTATAAAGCATCAATATCACTCTCCTGCAGAAACCCGCAATCTCTGAGATTGTATTTCACAGCTGTAGTATAAATGACAGCTGGTATGATTCCACATTATGTAAAAAGAATAATAGATATAAAGATCCAGGGAATTCTTGCCTTGTTAAAGACAGGTTTCTGCAGTTCTGTGATGGCATTTCTTGAGCCAACCATGAATGGGCCGTTATCTTAAAGTGTTGGCTAGTATACTTACGGTAGTATTGTTACAGTTCATGGTTATAGTTAATTCCATGGTTGCTCAGTAAAGACAAAGTAAAAGTAGAAAGTGAGCGAATGATGGCTATAACTTATATTATTAAGACATATCAATGTTAACAACTTATCATAAACGTTATTTCCAACGTTTTATTATTGTGAATAATGTATCACCCAAATCTAGACTGTTATGTTGACAAAGTTTCATAGAGGATACTGTAGGTTAGTAGGTTAACAGTCTAGTAAACAATATCCTGCAAAACCAGTTTTCTTTTTTCACAAGAAGAAGAAACAAATACTTGAAAATGGAGTTCCCTGAGGTAAATGTTTGATTAGCGCCTTTAGGCTACAGTTATGCTTCCACTGTACAAGATGACCCCTAATCCTCTAGCCTACAGGTGATTACCGCCTTTAGGCTACAGTTATGCTTCCACTGTACTAGATGACCCCTAATCCTCTAGCCTATAGGTGATTACCGCCTTTAGGCTACAGTTATGCTTAGTGTACTAGATGACCCCTAATCCTCTAGCCCAGGGGTGCCCAAAAGGTAGATCGCGATCTACCAGTAGATAACAAAGGCTGTGCAGGTAGATCACATGACATGCCCCTAAAGAGTATTTCATTTAAATATATTTAAGGAAAAAAACGATTAAAAAAAAAATTCTCCCCCTCTATTTCCCATTCCAAGTGCATTTGTCTTATACTGTACAGAATGTAACACGAACTCTACTATTCCGAAGCCCCCTCAGGTACATATTTAAACTATTTTCAGCAATGCTATAATAATTGATTTGGTGGGTAGATCTTGCCGAGCTGGTCATTTTGAAAGTAGCTCTCAAGTCAAAAAGTGTGGGCACCCCTGCTCTAGCCTATAGGTGCGTAAGCTGCCTAATTGGGACTGACTCAAATCAAGAATTTGAAACAATTACACCATGCAGTTAAAGTCACAATGGTGCAAACCCTGCTGTACATGCCAAATTTCACAACTCTTGGCAAAGGTGCTGCTGAGCTGCTTGATAGACATTTGTGTCACCTGATGATGTGCATCTGCAAATGTCATGATCGAGTTCTATGCCACCTTATTCTTTGGAACTGGTTGAATTGAAACTAACCCCATTGCCCTAAGGTAAACATCCTATTGATGGCTTGCACTATATAGCTTTTTTTATTATCAAGCAATAGTAATTCATCACCTCATATTCAACAATGTCATATACAATGTAGAATTGTCTGTGATCTAGCACATTTGTTTCTAGCATTGCATCTGTGAGAGTTGACTTACCTTCTTCGTATCCCCATTCGATTTCATCCTTGCCAGTGTAATCATCAGATTCCTCATTCACATTGTCGGCCATGGTGCTGGCTGCACAGTGCACACTGAAAGGCTGCTTGTCACTTAGCTCAAAGGAGTCCCTTCTTCCACTTAACACAAAGTTACTGCAGGTTTAGTTTAGTCTAGTCACCAGTCTGAATTTAAATTCTCTTCACCCAATTGATGTTGTCTCGCTCTCGTATGCTTTCCTCAACAGTGTCCTGGCAGTGAGCAGCTTCCCTGATGATCAGCAACTCTTCTCTCTCTCTCCCCTTTTACTGCCTTCCCTCCTCCTCTGTTGTCTCTGTGGATTGATTCCCACTTCCCTGCAGCTTTTTATCCACTGCTCTCTCTCTCGCTCTCTCTCTCTCTCTCTCTCTCTCTCTCTCTCTCTCTCTCTCTCGCTCTCTCTCTCTCTCTCGCCCCTTCCCTTTGTTACTGCTTTCTTTTCTCTTTGCACTTTTGTCTTGTCCTCCTTTCACCACTCTTCACTGCTGTCTGAGTCAGGCAGGTGTATTACTGTAGGTCTAATGCTGCTGACAGCTGAAGAAAGACTGATGGTTACTTTGTTCTAGTAGTGAGTGGTGATCTGTTCTCTTTCTCTTTCTCTCTCGCTCTCTCTCTCTCTCTCTCTCTCTCTCTCTCTCTCTCTCTCTCTCTCTACAGGCAGTATACAGGACACACACTGGAGATCTCTTTATATTCTGCCCCCCGCCCCCTCTTGTTTTTGTTCTCTCTCTCCCTTCTTCACTCTCCTTCTCTCCATCTATCTACAGAGATGTTTTCTGTTCCGGCTCTGTGGATTCAATCTCTTCATACCTCCTCATTTGCAGGGGTGATCCCCCCCCCCCCCCCCCCCTCTCTCTCTCTCTCTCTCTCTGAGGCTGCAGGTGTGCTCTGGGCTGGGCACCAGCTGTGCCCCCCAGCCCCATCTTATCTAATCACTTAAACCCTATACTTTATTGAGGAGTCCCTCAAGGCTCTATATTCTTGTGTTTTCACTCTACACACAATTGTTGTAGCTGAAAAAAAACTTTTTCGACAGAATAAGGATGCTGGGTTAAATGTTGTTAAAGTGGTTAAATCTTCCTGTCACCCTGTACTGGATCTCTGTTTGTCTCTCTGTTGTCTTATGTATCCATGGGTTACGCCTTTAAGTCCCCATATTGGTCCACAAATCCAAATTTAACATAATACAGCCTGGAGTGTTTGTTTCGTTTGACCAACGTTGACACTCTGGATTTCACAGTGTACTCACACCACCGCAGAGAGGACTTGGCACTGCTGAGGGTGACTAAATGTACTTAACTCGCTATGCTCCAGAGCAGGGTGCCGGTGCCAGGACAGTCCTTCATACTGCCTTTAATAACACATCGGTCACTGTGTGTGTGTGTGTGTGTGTGTGTGTGTGTGTGTGTGTGTGTGTGTGTGTGTGTGTGTGTGTGTGTGTGTGTGTGTGTGTGTGTGTGTGTGTGTGTGTGTGTGTGTAGGAATGCTGGCAGGAAGGTCGTGGTGATATTTCTCTTGGACATGAAGCCACATATCCACCCTGTGGTGAAGGAAACAGCAAATGTTGAGAAAACAGCCTGAAAACGACAGGGGAGGCGGGGGAGGGGGGGGGGTCCAGGAGTGGAAGGGGAGAGGAGAAAGAGAGGAGATACTGTTCTCTTGAGCCCATTATACCTCGTCATGCAACCACGTCACGCACAGAAAATAGCTGATCTGAGTGTGTACTGTGTAGTGCCACACGCCACACGCTTTGATCTTGTAGATCTGCTATTGTGGGCGTGTGACACCATCATAATATGACGGAGCATAAGTTAAGACCATTATCCATGATGACTTCAAGATGTCGAAAGAGCCATAACATTTCTTTCTTTCTTTCTTTCTTTCTTTCTTTCTTTCTTTCTTTCTTTCTTTCTTTCTTTCTTTCTTTTTCTTCTTCTCCTCCTTAAATAATGTCATATCTCCCGGGCCTGATCCTGATATTATTAATTGCCCTACATTCTTTATCGGGAATACGACCTTGCCCTCCATTGTCTAAATCCAGGCAACTTAACACGATTTCAGGCTGGGACCTAAATTGAATAATTATAGTCTTTTGCCACCATGGGATCCAGGCTGGCAGGCTCATTAGGACATACTGTATACTCTACTCACATGGGGACCCAACCAGTGGAAATGTACTATTTTCTTTTTTAAAGTAAAGGTATCAATACTGCAATGTAGAAATACTCCAGTAAAAGTCCAGAATTCAAAATGTACCTGAGTAAAAGTATTGGTACCAAAATGGTACTATTAAAATGTACTAACCTACTCATTATGCAAGTGTGGTGTATTTTCACACCCAACTCACCCTAAACTCACTAAAGTAGAGAGAGAAATGAACACTCTAGACTAAAGCAAACTGTAGTCATCAGATCGAAGAGAAACAGGCAGAGAGAGAACTGAAGATCCATCGGAGTAGTATTTATTGCAGAAGTACAAATACAACAGAGTCCAGAACAGAGCTTCACCTCGGACCCTGAGCATGGAGCCCAGGGCCCCATATGACTGACCACCGCGGCCAGCCCAGACTAGTGATTTTCACATTGACAACATGACAAGATATAGTACAGAATTGAATTCAGAGGTGGAGTCTGAAACTTCACAGAGATTGAAAAACACATGGTAAACAAATTGTCCCTCAAAAGGTTTCTTGAGACAAAAGAATGCTAAGTGTCTTCAACACCTCACCCGAGCCTCAATGAGTTTAGAACAAAGCCTAGCCACAGGTACTTCCCTGGGAACTCCTAAAGTGATTGCTCCCAGACTCCAGACTAGCAGTCCCCACTTAACCTGCATCTCAATTTAGCAGTCAAATAAACAGTGACCTAAATGTATAGTATAATTATTGACAGAATATTGCAAATATGGCTATGGACTATATTTTACGAGACCACATTCCCCCCTTATGACAATCACAAGATTGGCATACAAAAAAAATACATATAGTCCATAATCAACTGTAGTACACCCCCCTTTGACTCCACATAGCCTATAACACACACTAGGAAAAACAACAACAAGTGACAACATTACACAAAGTTCCCAAAATGATTACAACTGGTTCAAATTACATGGTCACGTTCTTCTAAATGATTCTTCTTCTATAACTTCACAATTTCATCAATGTACACCTAGCATCACTTTTCGACACATCACGACACTCACAATACCGCTGTCTGTAACTTCAAATCACTTTTTTAAACGAATTTCACATAACCTTATCGATCAATGATAGAAATGAAACTTTACACATACTGACATTAAATCACCACAACACTTTCGTCTTAACCCCTTTGTTTCACTTTGAAACTCCCACTTTGTTGGAATAATTATTGGCCTTCAATCTTAATAACTAAACACCCAGTTTAATATGATATTAAGATTAAAACATAGCCATAACATTCATTATCAAATACGTTTTTTCGGACAAGTTTGATAAATTAATTTATATTTTGAAACTACTCCTTCAAAGGCTTGGTAAGCGCGATGCGGGGAAGGGAGGGAACCGATCCCAGCCAGAGGCCACCTCCTGCTTCAAGTCCCTGACTTACCTCACAGTTCAACTTAACCAGGGTACAGTTCCCCAACCAGCCAGGGGGCTGAGAACGCTAACTCCCTCACGTTTAAAGGCAAAAGTTCTCTCAATAATAACAAAAGAATATTTGCACGTCGTGACACCCTAACTGCCTTTAGTTGACTATAATCAAACTAAATTTAACACGAGAAAAGAATAATCAGCTCTACTAATTCTACGACGATTTTATACTGAAGCGTATGGGAGGGGCACCGGGATCTCGGCCGTCTGACACAGGGCATCAATTAATCTCAATAAAGCTAAAATTATTTAAACATTCTCCAAATTACCCTATAGACTCTATTTCTTGAATCAACTTCTTAACTAATTTAACTTCGACAAAACACACAAACATCAAGTATGCCTACATATACGCTGAATAGACTCACATTTAGACACACTTTTTGAATACAGATAAAGACTGTTGAATCTCTCCATCCGTTATTAATAAACTTCCTATAATGTTGCACTTTTCATCCCCCCTTCCAGACATTACATGAATATGAAATATCACATAAATGACTGGAAAGAAAAACATGAACGCACGTGTAGCTACAGGCCTCGAAACAAAGACACGCCGCAAAACGAGCATGCAGATCCGCTGTTTCTGAAAAATGAAATGAACAGTGATCGCCGTCCGCGACCACCTCCGCTGATGAAATGAGTCGAGCTGTGGGTAACAAGACAACTCACCCCTAAAGCCACTTTTGGTGAGTTGTCCAGACAACTCACCCCTAAACGTGAAGACATCTCACCCCTGCTTTTTTAGGGGTGAGATGTCTTCACTTTCCGGGGTGAGATGTCTTCACTTTTGGCCACTTTCGGGGTGAGATGTCTTCACGTTTAGGGGTGAGTTGTCAGGACAACTCACCAAAAGTCTGACTGAATATGTAGCCTTTGAGCTATACTGAATATTTCACAAGAATATAACACAAGAGTCAAATGTCGAATTCGCCTTTAAGTATGTCACGGTCAAATGCATGGGGTGAGATGTCTCGTATTCGAGCTGTGCGCTCCCCTCTCCCGGCGCATGGACCGCTAATGAACGCTCCCGGGCCGCTGCTAGGTGAAGGCCGAGTAGATCGATCGCCTCCCACGGGTTGGAGATCCGCTGCTCCCCGCCAAGACGTGAAGAGAAGCACGTTTCCCGTCGACGTCCGTCGCCGAGTCCAGGTCTGCACTCCGCCGTCCGTTGGAGATCCGGAGCGCACCGCTTGCGCCGTTGTCCTCCTCGCCGAAGAGAAGACCACTTCTTCCCGCTGTAGACGAACGCCGTTTCGCCGAAAAAATCAAACTAACCTCCAACCGCCAAAATTAGACTGAAATTGTCCAAAAGTCCCCGCCGGTTCTCTTCTGCCTGGCGCTGTCGCACCAAAGACACCGGGTTTCGGTACCATCTATGTGGTGTATTTTCACACCCAACTCACCCTAAACTCACTAAAGTAGAGAGAGAAATGAACACTCTAGACTAAAGCAAACTGTAGTCATCAGATCGAAGAGAAACAGGCAGAGAGAGAACTGAAGATCCATCGGAGTAGTATTTATTGCAGAAGTACAAATACAACAGAGTCCAGAACAGAGCTTCACCTCGGACCCTGAGCATGGAGCCCAGGGCCCCATATGACTGACCACCGCGGCCAGCCCAGACTAGTGCTTTTCACATTGACAACATGACAAGATATAGTACAGAATTGAATTCAGAGGTGGAGTCTGAAACTTCACAGAGATTGAAAAACACATGGTAAACAAATTGTCCCTCAAAAGGTTTCTTGAGACAAAAGAATGCTAAGTGTCTTCAACACCTCACCCGAGCCTCAAGGAGTTTAGAACAAAGCCTAGCCACAGGTACTTCCCTGGGAACTCCTAAAGTGATTGCTCCCAGACTCCAGACTAGCAGTCCCCACTTAACCTGCATCTCAATTTAGCAGTCAAATAAACAGTGACCTAAATGTATAGTATAATTATTGACAGAATATTGCAAATATGGCTATGGACTATATTTTACGAGACCACATTAGCAAACAAGTTTTCAAATGGATAATGCTTATAAAGATCTTTTAAAAATAGCAGATTTACAAGCTCACATGTGAGTTACATGGCGGCACATTGTGAGCTTGTAGATCGTCTATTTTCAAACGGCCAAAACGACTGCAGTGGGCAATGTATGTTTTGTAATAATAATCAAAATATACAAAGTAACTAGTAACTAAAGTTCTCAAATAATTGTAGTGGAGTAAAAATATTATATTTTCCTCTGAAAAGTAAAAGTACTGAAAATTGGACATACTCAAGTAAAAGTAAAAGTACCTAAACATTGTACTTTACACCACTTACAGAAACAGGCCTTGCTCACACAGTCTTGCTGATCTCCAGTTTTAGAAACCTGGTCCTGCCATTTCCTTTCTTATATATGCTAACTTAGTTTGTGGGACAAAAGGGGACTAAAAACAAAGGGTGGCATCTGGTGAACCCCCATAAATCAAAATGTGGAACCTATAACTCTTTACTCTGTCAGTCAGAGGTTTCTAAACGTTCTATACAACAGTGCAATTGGATTGCACTAATCAGATTGGTGAAACAATTGAATAATCCATGGACAGGAAATTGGCTCATAGGCAATTAGGCTAATTAGAATATTGAGTTAAGTGATGCATCATGTACAAATGTATAATGCGTGCATTTTTCAACTCCACCAAAATGTGTAAAGCATTACAATCATTGTGTAGGTCTACTTTATTGCCTTATTTCCTAATTGTATATGTTTTTGTTTTTATGTCCAGATACCCCATCCAGGAGACTTGGCTCAGATCTGAATATGGACTACATTAATCACAGATTATAAGATTAATCAAATAATCAAAACTATATAAGAAAAAGAGGTAGCGCATCATCAATGGTTTTCAGTGGAGTGCTAGACCCAAAATCAAATAAATGGCGTACAATTAGTACTCACAATTCTGCATTTTTCTTATTTGCATAACCAATAAACTAATCAAAACTATATTTGACAAATTAATCAATTATGAAACCAATCATTAGTTGTAGTCCTAGATTGCATCAATTGTGATCAAGTGTAATCTGTTCTAGTTTGAATATGACACAGATTTGGAAAGCCATAGTCTCTCGTAATCCTATTCAGATGACACAGTGGTTATGGTTATGTGCCTGTCCCCACTGTCCTCTTCATCTCATCACACTAAAACGACTGGATTTTGTTTCAACTTTGAAATATGTAACTTTTCTGCCCTCTGGTGCAAATTATTAGTCATTACAAGACTGCAGATTATGATTTCAAGAAGGCAAGAGAACAATGTACATACAAATTAAGGTTTACAGAGTGATTCATGTCCGTTGTCTATTATAATATTGTCTATATAATATTCTAGTCGGGGGGCCATAGGCCCCCCGACTAGAATAGAGTTTAACCTGTGATGTCATTGTCATGCCGTACTTTTTATTTGTGTTTTCTCTATTCATTTGGTCATTTTTGTATACCACACCTGACACCTAGACTGATGGTATACAAAAACATTAAATGCTACTTAAAAGCATAATGAAATTTGGAAAATGTTGCCTTTATAGGTTGTCTATGGTGTGGTATACAAAAATGGCCATAACTGTTTTTTGCGATGTTTCCGGCAGAGACATTTTTATTCTGTGGACCCTAATGACCAAATGAATAGAAAAAAGTTAAAAACACAAATAAAAAGTATGACATGACATCACAGGTCCTCTCAAATTTTGGGCCTGTGGCTCCCTGGCAACTAGCATTTGGCCCTTGTGCCCTCAAAGAATTTACAACACCAAAGGCCATGCAGGCCAAGTGACATTGCCTCTAAAATGATTAATTTCCAGGCCTGCTATAGTCGTCTTGTCTTGTGTATATAGCCAAACAATCAGAGATCTCAGCTTTTCTGATATATGTCTGCTGACATCATAATTCAGTGAATGGTATAAAACAGAGTGGAAACAATTCAGACATTTAAAAATAACAGCATTGCAGTACCAATGCAACAACTTTAGGGGTTTCCTTATACTGGGATGTTATCAGGATTGTTTTTTCAAAGGGTGTAGGTTTATTGTCTCCACCAGGCCGAAGGCATGGGGAGAGAGTATGTTTTGCACTCCGTCCGTGTGTGTGTGTGTGTGTCCGTCCGTCCGTCCGTCCTTCCTTCCGTCCGTCCGTTACCAGCTAATCTCCGGCACCGTTAACCCGGTCGATGCCAAACTTTGCACACACACTCCCTGGATGCCAATGATGAACCTTTGCCCCACATTTTCCAGAACGGCCTGTTATAGCGCCACCATGAGGCAGCTGTGCACATTTTTTACCTAAAACTGCACCGATCTGCGTGAAACATTGCATGCACACTCCCTAGAGGCCAAGGACAAACCTTTGACCTGCATTTTCCGCATCTGCCTTTTATAGCGCCACCAGGAGGCCGACTTTTGTAAAACACATGTCCAAAAATCATGTCCAAAAATCTCACAAATCGTTACACAGTATCTCTATGGTCATGTGCTCAAGTCGGATCTGTCCCATATTTCATATTCCATCCTAATTGGCTATAATTGGCTTTCACAGTTTGCAAGATTGCCCCGTTTTGAACAAAAGCCTCAAATCATGAACGCAGCGTGCAATTTACGTGAAATTATACACGCACATTTCTACTAGGCCGAGGACGACATGCCACTCCTTTTTCCCCAAATCAGCCTCACGGTGGCGCTATAACAGGCCTGTTTTTAGCTATAACTGCATCGATCTGTATACAACTTGTGTATGCGCACTCCCTAGAGGCCATGGAAAAAACATTGTCCCTGCATCCTTCCACATCTGCCGGTTATAGCGCCACCATGAGGCCGATTTCTGCAAAACATATTGCTTATGTTAGTCGCACAGATTTCATCCAAATGTCACGCAAATCGGTACACATGATCTCTGTAGTCATGTGATCAAGATGAGATTTCTCAGATTCTACACTGATTGGCTAACATTGCCTTCCAAAGTTTTCAGGAGTGGCCCGTTTTGTACAAAATGCTGCACATGTCCTGCTCATCCAGAATTCTATCCTCATGCTATGAGTGATCTGGCTCTGCATTTCCTCAACAAAATGAAGAAAATTGTTGCAAAAAACTAACAAACAAAAAAACATGTTTATATTACTCCTAAACATTTTGCCAAACATCTCACACAGCCCTATCCTCCTGGTGGAGACCTGTGCCCAGAAGGGCACTTTTTCTAGTTAGCACTGGTTTTCTCCGCTGTCTGTTCAAGCCCATACATTTAAATTTAAATTTCCCAAATGTATCAGTAGGTAGGGATCTCTGATCATTGGCTACGTGAGACTAGTTGGCTGGTAACATTCCCAGCCCTGGGCAGCCTTAACAGGTTATTCCCATATAACTGGGTCGTCTAATATTTAGGCTTTTTAAACGGAAAGAGACATCTAAGGTGAAGATGTTCAAGTCATTGAAGTGGTTTATGCTGGTGCTACCATATTATTGAGGACCACAGGCTAAGATCATTTGTAAACATTTTGCACACAGATCTGACTTCTACCGAGCTCTTCATCATCTGAACAAACAAGAAAGAATTAAAAAAATTAAAGAAATCATGTATAGAGGGAAATTACAACGGCTAACATTAGATGCTAATTATAAAATTCCCATTTAAGACACTGCCAAAATTGTGGGTTATATAGCCTTGCCTAATTTGCTCTATTATTTGGGTGGCTAATAGGTTATGTGGATCATTTTATTGGAATAATTAACTTTACTGCCCCTGGTTCAAAGGGATTTTTTCTGGTCATATCCTACTCCTACCTCAGGACACATGTCCATGGCTATTCCCCCAAATCCAATTCTGAAACTAACTTTCTTTCTTAAGGATTTGGGCACAAATGGTAGGACTTAAACATTTCTTAAACAGAACCCCCATAATGAGTAATTGTTGGTAATTTAATGTCTATTGAGCAAATCACACAGATATTCAATATGTGTCATTCTCACGACTACAAATTCTTGCAGCTATACATTTTTTATATTCAACAAGGTCCACCTACAGTATTTTCCCAACACCCCAGGACTCTTTACCAGATTATTGATATGTATTTATATGATCACTGTAAGAAAACAGGTACAGTCACAGATGTTGGTTTCTAACCTATATGGACCTATGGACTTCAATGGCACATTATTCAACTTTTTGGCAATGTTTAGATTGTGTGTGTGTGTGTGTGTGTGCGCGCGTGTGTGCGCACGCGCGACTGTGCATGCGTGTGTGTGTGTGTGTGTGTGCGTGTGCGTGTGTGTGAGAGATTTCTGTTTTATTAATTGTGAGTAGGGTGGACTACAATACGGTACATAGGCCAGTTGCCGATATGGCAAAAAATCCATGAGGACACCCTTAATATGTATCTGGTTGCGCATACCATATGAACATATAGATCTATACAAAGATTTGTGATGTTAAAATGTTTCAAAAATATTTCAAATAGCAGAAATTGAAGAGATGTGAGCTCTCAGCTGAGCTTATAGATCGGAGATTTTCGAATAGCCTTCACTTCAAATGCTATAACTAATCTTGCTGGGGACCCCCTGGAACTCCCTCCCCAAGGAACCCTGGGAAACCCCTCTTTAAGAACACCATGGTAGGAAGATACATGGTGGGTGAGTGAGTGAGTGAAGTCACCTTTTACCTTTACGCATGTTCGTGCAAGTACATTTTGTGCAGCCAGTAACTGGGCTGAGAGTTGGGCCCGGCCGGTGTTAAATTAATGGGTGTAGTAGAACTAGAAGGCCAGGGGTCAACCTACTATGGCATGGGGCGACATAGAGACACACGGGGACTACAAATTACACGCCCCCAAATGAGACAGCGTCCCCACTTCTGGTCCGTTTCAACTGTGTACTGCAGCTGCCAATGCAATCCCTATGAGAGGCATCATAAAATACCCTTATTTCACTGGTTCATTACTGAGGCTGTAGCGATTTATTTTGTGTTCGAATAATGTGTCCCATATGTTTTATTTGTCCTTTTTAATGTCATATACCTGCCATCTCAATATACAACCCACAATGTACTATAATATACTCCATAAGATTGTAAAGACTGCTAGCATCGGATATATTGAAGTTTCCCTGACGTATGATTTGTACGTCACGCATTAATCCTTATAAATACCGCTAGATGCGGCATTCCCCAGCGACGGATCGAGCGACCACGACGAGCGTGACAGAGTCCAGCGTTGTAAACGGTTAAACGGCCAGTCTTCATCATGCCTAAAGTGTGCTGCGTTCCTCTTTGTAAAAACAACAAAGAAAAAAACCCAGACTTGATGTTTCATCAACTTCCAGCTGATCATGAAGAGACAGAAATGGCTGCACCCATCCACTAGTAAAAAATCTGTGAAACCATCCAGAAGAAGTTTGTGAACTCCACAAGTGGTGGAAATTAAGTATTCAAGTGAAGCTTATGAAGGTATATGTCACAGTGAAATTAGCCTTGAAACTTATGATAGTCAGTCATGACGCAACTTCACCCTGTCTTTAGTGCCTTGCTACATTTACAACGTTTAAGTGTACATAAGCGTTCAGATTTCAAATATAAAGTGCTCACCCCCGGAGCTACGGATGTTATACATTTGCACGTTTATTAGCACCCGTGTAGTCCTTATATTGTTCAATAAAAAGCATTTTTATCCGACGGCTGGCCAATTTCAATTTTTTTTGCTATATGCTTTCAATACGTGCCCTTATCGGTTGGGAGGTGTATTGCACTCATGCATTATTATAACCTTTATAGAAAATGGTCACCGATCGGATTAAAATGCATTTTCTTGAACAATACGGGATGCACGGGTGTTAATAGCAGCCCGTTCAAAATTCTAACATCCGTGTCCCGGGGGGTGAGCACTTTATAGGCTATTTGAAATCTGAACGTTTACAAATGCACATAACTTAGCCAGGCGCTCAAAACAAAGCAAGTCACGCCACGACGCACGTGAAGGACGAGCGTCATGTGAACCATTAATCCTATCCTACTGAATATGATATAGATTGACAATATCAAGAAGTCAGGCAAAATCATCTGAGGAGCATATGCTGCTATATAGGATTACACAGACTGAAATTGACTGCCTGAAAAGTAATTTATTATATTATTCTTCATGCATGAAGCTCCCAATTCCCGTGAAATTGCAATATATTGGCTATATAAATAAATAGCCCATATATTGTAATATGTATTAAAACTGTAATAAATAAGATAGATTCTAATTGATATTTTATTATCTATAAACCTGGAGAATCCACTAGATAGTTGACAATATCTGGATATGTCACTCCTGGCCATTTAGTTGGGTCATTTTCCCAACTACTTTTAGGCAAATCATATGGACAAATTGATAATCCAACAAGTTTTATTTTTTCTTTGTACCGTCGGAGCTCCGCGGCAGGTAAAGAATTCATATACGCCTGCATGTTCACACCATGCACCACAAATACGGATAATGTATCTTCAAACTCGGCGGCGCTTGGAACGTCACTTATAAGCGACAGGTAATCAGTCTGTCAACTCAGCTCTGCTCCGTTAACATTACGGGTAACTCATTCAAGTGGTAAATTAAATGTGAAACAAGTCATCTATTGAGAAAACAAAAAAATATGTTGACAAAGACACTTCATACATTTGGAAACATATTTTTATTCAAATCAATATAGTCTTCAGTTCATGTTGTATTATTTTAAAAGTAGGCTAACTACAGTGGAATTTCAATTGACTTCTATGGGCTGGCATGCAGTACACTGGTCTAACGGACCAGAAGTGGGGCCGCTGTCTCATTTGGGGGCGTGAAATTTGTAGTCCCCGTGTGTCTCTATCTAACGGGTGCTCCGCGCATGTATAGGGGCGGCATGCGTGGCGAGGTGGCGGGGGCGGAACCTATGATGACGTAACAGCTGAGGAGTCGGAGGAGGCTGTTTATTGTTCCTTCCCATCAGCAGCACCGAGAGAGAGAAAAGGAGGCTAAAAAGCAGCAAGCTGCCTGTCTGACAGCCAGAGAAAAAGCAACCCGGGCGATCTTTAATTCCCACACGGCTCTAACGGTCTGTTCGCTGACATAAGGAACGGGCCAGGGACAAGGCGATCGTCATTTCTCGCACAGCCAGCAGCAAAGCAGGGGCCATGGCGTACGCGTACCTCTTCAAATACATCATCATCGGAGACACGGGTGAGCAGCACTGATCAACTGGTGACAGCTTTAGCACTGTTGGGTTAGCCGCGGCTTCTTTAGCTTGCTAGCTAATGCTGCTAGCTCCTCCGCTCCATTTCCGCAGTGTTGGACGGTCCAATGACGTGGTAAAAGCAAGCAGAGAGAGGGTGGGATGACAGCAGCAGCTACCCTGTCTGAAAACACATCGAATGGCCCCGACAGTGGCGCACACTTAGCACAACGTTTTGCCTCTGTTGTGTTGCGCTTGTGTTGATGGGAGCTGCTGTTGTTGACACGTTTTTAGAGTCGCTGTTGTTCGGCCTGTCTGTTTCCCTGCGCCCAGGGTGGGGGTGTTAGCCTCGGGCTAGCTACGTTAGCCCTGCTAGTTAGCCTTTTTAGCCTGTATGTGCTCCCTCCTCGTTAAACTACGTAGCCCTTGTACACAACACACTGAACACAGTAAATATGACAACTCAGCAGTTACACGAAACACGATCACCGCGACCTCTGCTCTCTAGTAGTCTCGTCTACGCGTGTTTTTTTTACATGCGTTATTATTAACAAGAACACACTTGATCTCATCATAGTGTCTTGGCAGACAAAACTGAAGGCCAGTCTTTCCAGTATTCCCACGAAATGGCGTTTTATAACGAATAGGATTATCAGACAAACATTCCCTGTCGCATAAACGGAACTTATAAAGACTATGATTCCTTGTTTGTGTCCAATTCCAGACGCGTTTAGCCCTGCGATATCATGTGTGTAATGTTATGGGGGCCAGTGGTTAATGTTGTCATTTGTTTACTCGGTTAGCTTTGTATTCTGATCGGGGGCCTCGTTAACTAGCTTGGGTGTTTCAACATCAGCAGGTGCATCTTATGTTGTTGTTGCCCGAGGCTGCTGAACTAAATGACTAGACTAAAGTATCAACAACAGCAGTAATATCATTTATGAAATGGAATTGCCTGGTTGGTCACATCGGTGTTTTTGTTGAGGTGGTGGTGGTGTGATGATGAGGAACAGGATCCTTTGCTACATGTAGCAAAATCGAAGACCCCACCTCCCCCAAATGGCAAATGCATTAGTTGTATCTTGTTACAATGTTCACTTCCCACACTGTTCATGTTTAAATGTAAGACACGGATGACCGGTGTCTTACCCGGTAAGCTTCATTGTATCATAAGATATGGGTTATTCACATCTATAGAAATGCCTGCTGTCTTGTTGCATTGGGTAGTACAGTCAATATATAACACATGTAAAATGTATTGACCTGAAAACATTTCCCCTAGATATTACAGTGACATGGTTTGGGTTTTGAATGGATTGGTTTAATCTGTTGCTGATCATTTCCTAAAACCATATGACAATGTGGAGACACGTATATTCAAGTGTCTGACAGTGTGCGGGACCTCTTCTTTGTTTTTCAAAGATACCCTTTTTAATATATGCTCTATTGCCCTACGCACCTGTCACCAGCCTTTTGAGGTTTGCATCGGCCTTTTGCTATAGAGTCGCGTATATTGCCATGAAATTGATGTCATTTCACATTTTCTTATTTGTCTTTGGACTGCTTTTAGTGATTGGAGGCCATGAAATTGATGTACTTTCAAGTTTAGTGTTGTGAAACAGTGTTATGGCTTGAGGTGTCACTGTCAGAAGTGTTTTTGTTTACAGCCTCAGTGTTGAAGAGAGCTGCTGCCAAGATCCCAGTTAGGTTATATCATGTAGGCATACCTCCATGTAAAAGGTATCCAGGACTGTTCATCAAACTCTGCTGTTTAACACAACTGTTTTTAATAACCAACTACTACGGTATGTGCAGTTCTGTCTGTTGTACTTTATCTAGAGTGGTTGCAGACTCGTACTACAAAGTAGCTTTTAACCATTCAGCCCTACCTTACTCTGTAGAACGAGGGTTGCATTCCAGATATTATGCATGGTCCCTCTGAAATCTACTGTAAAATAGTATGGAAAATACCCAATCAATATCCATACAGACAGCTATGCTGAGACCTTTTTATACATGTTTACTTGAGGGAATCCATTTTTAGCCCGCGGCACTTGGGTTTCTGGCTTGATTATGTTATCTAAGGTGGAAATGTCCAAGCTTTACATGTCATGGGCTGTCAGATAAATGGGCAATCGGTTCAAGGTTTTGTAAAACAGATCTGCATCTTAAGATACTTTTAGTATGACGATATATATTATAGAAATGTACTTTAACTGAAAATTCCATCAGATTTAAAATGTTTGATCTTTTGTACTAAATCATAATGAATTAAACACTGATAGAATTTAAGTAGCAAATAGATCGGATCCCATTGCAAACCTCTGGGGTCCCACTACACCTTGTCTGCTCCCTCCTTTGAGGGACCAACCTAAACTCTAAATTTGCTCTGTTCAGGAAGCTTCCCAGAAAGGAGTGCAGCAGGGATTTGAACAACCTCCGTGTCTGAAGGGTTGGCTTTATGACGTGCGGTGTGATTGAGTGACAGACAGTTATGTTTTTGTCCTTGTATAGTGTATACTGTAGGATGAGTTACTTAAGTTGGAGGCTGTTTGCCTAGAGTGGATCATGTGATGATTCTTTGTCAACAGAGAGACAGGAAATTAGTCCCAAGTCAACTGGTGTAAACTACAGTCATTTGTGTACACACACAGTCACACACATACACACACATACATGCATACATACATACATACATACATACATACATACATACATACATTTTGCGTAGAAGCTATGACTAGAAACAAACGGCACGGCACATCATTCAGTTTTAATTATGGACGGTCAAATGAGTATACCAGTATGTGGGTTTGGCTTATTAGTCATGTATTATTAAGTTACATGACTCATCATTTTGCTGTGAGTGCAATCTGAGGATTGAGAAATTGTCATGAACTTTAATCTATATCCCTTCTGTATTTATGTAGCAGACAGAGTAGTCCTTCCTGAAGCCCTGGGGTCTAATATCCCCCTTGGGCCAGGAGGGATTCCCCATTGTGTGAGCACTGAGCAGTAGATGTAACGACACAGAAAACTATGACTTTAAACAGAAAAATAGAAAGTAATGTCAGGAAATATGGCAAGCATTGCAGGTAGGTTATGCTTATAGGGGAGATTGTTATTTGCAGATGGGACAAAATCAGCATAGATCTTCTCTCACACACTTGCACAATGTGAGATGACAGCAGTTGTTGGTAGATTTGATACATTTAATTACAGCAACGGCTTATGCATTTACCGTACCCTATATGTGTTTATTAACTAATTGGTTTAAATCTGTTTCCATTATATGATCAGAACAGATGTTGCCCAATTTGTCAGCAAAAAACCAAATTTTTGTTAAATACTGTGTCTGCCTTTAATGACAGCTGGTCAGGTTGTGAAAAGAGATGTGTTGAAGCAGGTTGGGCAGTTGAAATTCTTTTAAAATGCTGGTGGGTGTGGATAAAAAAACAGAGTTACCTATAGTGCATGCACATCATCACTACTAGGTGTGTAAGAGAGAGTGGGAGAACATGATGCTAAAAAGTAAAATTAGACTGTTGGATTCATGCGAGCCATGTGTTTGTGCGTTCAGAAATATGTTGGAGGGAAATTTGAAGAGAAGCAGGGAGCAGTTCGAGCCAAAGGTGTGTGGACATTAGATGTCACGCTGTCCTGCCCTGCCGGGCAGTGCCGGCAGAGTTAGACCCTGTTACAGATGTGTATTCAGCTCTCTGACTATTCCCACTGCCGGCTTCACAGCAAAACAAGAATAAACGAATAAATATGCAGAATAGCGAGGCGGAATAACGGCACAACATTCCTGCCTTGAACAGGCTGTGCAGGATGTCCTTATCTGACAGTCTTTGTCAAGAGGTCTAGTTTTGGCTTACAGCCTTCATGTCTCAAGTCAACTGGGTGTGTCGGCTACTAACTTTAGTTTATAGTATGCATTACCTTGTATTCCCCCAACTGTTCCATATGATACAATTAGTAGCGTAGCTTATCTGCTCTGAAGAAGGCTGTTGCCGAAACGCGTTGGCGTTCTCAATAAAATATGAAAATTGCATCTGAGCCTTGTATTTTGGAGTGCCGCTTTTTCCACTTTGTTGTTTTGAGTTAATAGCGTAGCGTTGTAGTAAAATGTGGTGAGTTGGATAACTATCTCAAGCAAGTTTTAAGTCCCTGCTAGTTGATTTTCATACTGTACTTAAATTAATAGAAAAAAGCTGTTTCCTCAAATACAAAACAAACTACAAGGCTGCATGCTTTGGACAATAGTCAGCAGTAATGTACATAATGCAATCTTCTATAAGCTAAACATGTCCGACCAGTGTGGTCATTTAACTCTGAAAGTGTAGAAATTTAGTTTTCTAGAGTTAAATTAACTCATTACTTAAAATCCAAAGCAATCTACCAGCAAGGAAAGCCTAATTCTGCTCCTTGAGCGATATTACATGATTGCAGACTGAGATAAGCATGCAGTGATCAGAGTGATTGACCCATGCATTAAGTCGGCTCTGTTATCATCATAGACTACTGTTCTATACTGAGCACAAGGCAGGGCAGATGGTCAGGGAGTCTGAAAATATGAAGTGATGCATAGTTCACATTTACATTGCTGTTGTGAAGCCATTACTTTTCTTTTACTTTCTACTCCTTTTTGTTAACTTTTTTCTCACTCAGTTCTAACACTATTTTAACCACTTAAAGGTTCACCCCCTAAATGGCTTTTTCCCCCAGCCAATACTCACCCCATGGAGACTTGAATTCATGGATATTTCTTTGTTTTTGTGGCATTCCTGAGCCAATATTCTGATGATCAGCACACCTATTTTACAAAATAGCTAGTCCCCAAAAGATGTTTTTGCAAATTCAATATAAACAAGGCGGAACCAGGGTGGAACAGCGCAGAAAGAGCCTGCTGGTTAGTCAGTCAGGGACCAATCAGAAGGCTGACAAAGGGTATGGTGGTGTTTTTCTTTGAAGCTCTTCAACTATGGTTTGAAATGCGTGTATGCTGTAGAAATCTCCATCCTCATTTTACTACTACAGCCTCTGCCAAGGGCCATATTGTTACCCTACAATTATAATAATATACTGTCCTTCAGTCTCATCCGTGTTTTCTTTAATGGCACTAGGTTAACCAGTGTATGTCCTCTAGAGTGCAATACCTGCTTCTAGAGAAGAGTGCCATGTAACAGGTATTTGTTTGTAATTGTTTTATAACTTGGGCTGAAAATGTAAACAGTTCCCCCCCCCCCCCCCCCCCCCCCCTTCTTGTTCATATAGTGATGAAAGTGTTGATCCTTCTTCTGATCTTCAATCTGGTACAAAGTGCTCACTTTCAAAAGTGAGTGCGAAGTGAGATGTATTACAGTGTTTGTAATACCTAGTCTGTACAACCAGCTACTGAGCCCAGTGGCTGAATATGTGGAGGAACGGAAGGTCCCTGTTTAGCCCTCTGGCACCGGTCTATGTGTCGGAACTCGGAAGTGTTCCTGAGCAAGACACTAAACCCCTAACTGATCCCTGGGTGCTGTATAAATGATGCCTACTGAATCTACCCATCCTAACCACTTGGACAAATTATGTGAGGACAAACAGAGGACAAATTATGTGCAAATGTACTGTGATAAAAAATAGACAAGGATTGGGGCTAGCCGCTATAGTATCATTAAATATCCTAAAGCAGCTTTCACATATCATAAACAACATTGTTAGTATTTAGTCACTAGTCAAATCAAATATTTATAGAACCCAGGCCACAGATAGACCTAACTGCTTTGAACCTGGCATCCCTATTTTGGGCATGTCAGTCAGGTTGAAATGTTTCACAAATGTTCAACGATTGGCGATTTGTCTACTTCAGTGTGAGACTGCCATACTACAGAGTCTAAAATGGGGCATTCATGAATGAAAAATCATAAAACGATTAAATGAGATACACAACATTTCTGCCCGACAGCGACAATATCCCTCATGAAATGGCTCCACATCAAAAGGGACCGAGAAAAACTGTTATTGCAAAATGTCCATGATCCCAGGGGAGAAAAAAAAGTAAATTCTCAATTTTCAGGATAGATATTCTCTTAAGCTGCTGGACGTCAGCCAGCTCTTCCAGAGATCAGCCTGGCAGATAGGCAGTTCTCCCCACAAAATTACACCCTAAATTATAACCACCCCCGTCCACCTTCTCTACTCTTGTGTGCATGTTTCAACCTCCTAAAAATAAGTCTACTTTCCAGACAGTTCACTCGATGGATAGGCCACTCCTGGTAATTTCAGTGATCTTTAATGATGCTCACACAGCCGGTTATCATTTCTCAGGTGTGCGCTGTGCACAAGGGCATGGAAATTATCATTGTGCCGCCTATAATAGATCGATTGCTACATACAAGTATAGCCTATATTATAATATATTTTTAGGTGGTTTGGACAGCTCACATTTATTACAGTGGTTATGATAACACAACTCGTTATTTCCTGCTTTATTGTGCTATATTGTTAGCACCGTCTAATACGAAATGCATAATTTATAACCATAAGAGAGGGAGAATAATTGAGACAATAACTGTGAGGCCTGAGGTCATGCTACACAATGTAATAAATGGTAAGCTGGTAACAGCTGGCCCTGGAGACTCTGTCGCTGTTGTCTGGCTGTTTCTAAACAAGTATATAAGGGTTAGAAATTCTGAAATACTCTTGCCCAATAGTGTTGATTTGACACAGAATTTAATAAAAATGTGTGTAATACGTTGATCACCAATCATTGTCATCTTTACTTTAACCCTAGAGTCCCTGTTTTTTGGGCCTTTTGTTTTCTTTTCTATAATTTTGAGCCAATTTATTCACCTTTTTTTTCTCTCCCCAATTTAGTTGTTATACCAATTTATTCCTCCCATTGCTGTTGTAACATACTGGCTCACCTGCCCGCTGCCCCGCTCCAGTTTGTAGGATTATGTGCAGTGACAAATTTCACCCTCCCTGCCAAACTTCCCTTCCCTGACCACCGGCCGATTGTGTTCGTATAGATAGATGCTCGGCCAAGCCGGATGGACCGTGCAGTGGATTCGAACCCCTAGACTCCACGGTGGCAAGGAAGGTACTTTACCACTGCGCCACCCGTGTGCCCATATGCCACTGTTTCTGACACGTTTTACTTGTACACACACCTAAGAAGTTAACTGTACTACCACAGGCCAGTGAGCCTCTCCTGTAGAGGTCCACAGTGGTTAAGTGACTTATATCTCCAAAGTACTTGTTGGGCAGAGTGGTGTACATTCTTTTATCCTCTCCAGGTTTCCTCTGCTGATCCAAGTATTCAAAGTGATCATTATCCCCCTGAGATAACATACGTTTACTGACTTGTGCTATTGATCTCATTAACACCTATAGCACAATTCAGAAAACACATGAGCTATACTACTACGTCAATGTAATGAGAAAGAACACTAAGGCCCCATTTACACTGGCAGCCAAATCCAGCCTGAATCAGATCTGAGCCTCATCCAGATTGGAATCTGATTTGTTTAAATGAGTCATGTGACCATTTAAACCAATCAGATTTCAATCTTGATGTGGCACAGATCTGATTCAGGCTAGATTTGTCTGCCAGTGTAAATGGGGCCTTACACTCCACGTAAGTGGAAACTCTGTTTTCCGGTGTGTTAATGTTAGCCAGTAGGGAATGGCATTTTCTTGTTAACATGTACACTTACTTAATGTTAGTGGTTATCCATTCCATTATCCATAGTTAACCATAGCATGACATGATAACATCATATTGTAGATATAACTTTACAGTGCACATCACTAATAATTATAAATTAAACTATTGTCCCCTAGGGGATATTCGTCTTCACAGGTATGTTCAAAACACCTGCAACAAAACAACACATGGCACAGAAAACATATCACCACCGGCACCAAGACAATACATAAACATGAGGTCCTCACTGTACACAGAACCATCCTATCGGTAGGGCAGTTTGTTTAATGCCACGATGGCTGAGGGAACAAAACTCCTAGTAAAGCAGACCTTTTTCCACGCTAAGGTTCTGTATCTTAGTCCAGATGTCATTAAGTTGAAATAGCAATACAGAGGAAAGTGCTAACCGTGTGATGGCCTTATTGACTTACACCCACACACTCTGATATGAACAATAAGTTATTGTTCAAATCAGAGAGTGTGGGTGTAGGAAGTCTGGTAGTCTCGGAAGCAATACGGTTAATACTGAAAAGTTTGAAAAGGCATGGACAGTATGGTATAGAATCATGCAGAACGGTACAACAGAATAGGTTGATACTTTTGTACAGTAATAACAAGACGAGGGGCAACAGATAATGATCTTACAGATTAGTTTTGCTGAAAACTAACTAACTGCATGATAGGGTTGTACAACTGATGTACTTGAATGCAGTAAACAGACACAGCCTTCAATTTGAACAGCGTTCAAACAAAGTTGGTTATCCGTCTTTCTGGAAATGTTTTTCCACTGCATTGTGTGGTTTCCTAGTTTGCTGGATTTGTTTATCTTATCAGCTATGGTTTCAGAGTTAAGTTTATTGGGGCGGTGGTTATTTTAAACGTCAAGCCCTTCAAAAATCATTGCATGGGATTTATTTCTCCTGCCTTTGACATATAGTATAGATTTTGTGGTGTCTAGTCTTTCGATTCAGCAAAATGTGTGGCTCTGGCCCAAGTATTGTGGCTCTGTTCTGATTAGAGTGTTGCAAATAAATCACTATACAAATAAAGTTTATTATTATTATTGGGGCCCGAGCACTGCACAGTAGCAGTGATGTAAATAGGTTTTCAATGTAATGAGTCCCAGGATGCAGGGATGGTCTTTTAGATGAGTCCCACTTCAACGACGTTAGGAGTCATATTTTGCCATTTTTACAAATTGCAGCATTTAACTCCCATTTCATTTTATATGGTTATAATATGGTTATATTCATGTAGAGAACAGAAGAAGAAATGATTATAACTAAAGCTAGCAAACTAGAATAAAAAACAGTACAGTAGTGCATCCCATGGATGAAGAGGTCGTTGTTTTATTGCGTCCCTAAACTATAAACTGTTTTGGGATGCAAAATGCACCTTTATTTTAATCTCTGCAGTAGTGTGAAGCCCTATTGAAATCATTATTATTACAGAACTAAAGCCTGGCACTTCGACTTGACTTCCACGCTGGTCGAGCAGGTCCGCATTACCTCACAGCCGTGGTAGCAAAAGCAATGTGGGTAATATCTTTGAATCAAGCACTCTTCTACTACTAGCCTAGTCTAGGCCTAATGAATGGGCATCCAGTCTGAGACCTGCCAGGGGTGAAAAACGGAAGGAGCATGTATCGCTGCTAGAGCAGAACAGTTTTTGAAGGGAAGTTAAATAATATTTCAAGTTAAACAATGCCTCCTGAGATTCCACGACTCGACCTTTATTATTTAATCAGTGCTTTGTGAACGACGCCCGTACATGGCTAACAAATCGAAGCAATGGAAATTGTTGGTGTCTTGATTTTACTGAGTTAGCATCAGGGAATATTATCAGTATAATGTCAAATCTGGGAATACATTTCTTACCAAGAATGTTCTTCACCAATGTGTTTGCAAAGGTGTCTACTAACATATCCCACATTGGTTTCTATTCAACTACTAGGGGTGCCAACTGCCATACAACAACCATTATAAGGCAAAATGTTCTACATTTCATTATGCTTTAAGTAGCATGTGACATGTCAAACTAGGGTATTTTCATGATTCTGAATCCATTCCAAGCATTAGTTTTGCACGAAAAACACTCCTTGAGCTAAAAATGGCCATAGCCGTCATCACAAATGTGATGAGGTCAACACATTTGGGCATATTTGGGCAAGTGGCTATGGCCAACCTAGGAAGTCTATGGCCAATCTAGGGGTCAAACTAGGGGTTTTTCATGATTCTGAACCCATTCCAAGCATTCGTTTTGCACGAAAAACACTCCTTGGGCTAAATTCGGCCATATCCACTTGCCCAAATGTGCCCTAGGGTGGTTGAATAGAAACCAATGTGGGATATGTTAGACACCTATATAAACACATTGGTGAAGAAAATTCTTGGTAAGAAATTTATTCCCAGATTGTATTAATATCCCCTGACTACAGTGTTAATTTCGTAAACTTAAAACTATGCCGAAAAATGTGTCGACTACCTTTTTCTTCTCTGACAAAAACTAAGCTATGATAGTATGATGACTAAAACTAACAAAGACTAAATATATTGTAAATTTCGTCAACAAATAAAAACTAGACAAACTGGAAGAGACGCAGTAGAACTAAAAGACACGCATTGTTTGGTTGAGAACTAAAAATAGCTCACATTGTGAGCTTGTAGATCGGCTATTTTCAACATGCACCAAGGCCCCCAAAATATTTTTTGTCGACCAAATCATCTGTAGATTTAGAATATCATAATATTTAGTCGACTAAAAGTAGAGATGACAAAAATATGACTAAACCTAAATGGAATTTTATTCCAAAGTCCATGGCTAAAACTGAATCAAAATGAACACTGCACCCAGTCCAAAATGAAGCCAGTCAGTTCTGCTGTTTGTTCTTATGGGGTGAGCTGCTCTCTCCACTTATTTGAATGACTGTAGTTTGATAAGCGCAACTCTGTTAGCCACACAGGTAAACACTGTGTGGTGGTGGTGAGGCGGAAACTGGAAACTGGAAACATTCACCAATGAATGACACACATTCTCTCTAGATGTGAAGGAACAAATGCTACTCATCCTTAATCATCTGATATGTATAATAATTTAACAGTTTGACTGTGGAATTAATTGTGATCCCCATCTGACTGCCTAGTTTTTCACTAACCTTTGAAGAACCACTCTGCCGCCATCATCATTCCGTTTCATGAAAATCCGCCTTAAAATGGTGTGATCATTTGTCGTCGTGTTAAAAATAATCCAAATTGCCGATCAACAACAAAGAGCGGAGGACGAATGCTCCCGTAGTGCGCTGCAATTGCAATAGGAATGCATTGGGCCTCCATTTCCCAGAAGCCTTAGCAAGCCAGTGCGACTGATCTGTTTCCGGTGACATCATCCGAACGTGTCACCTATCCCACTCTGTCCGATGGAAACCCCGTAAGTCTTAAAACGTATTAAAAACGGCCAATTAAACAATGAACATAACTTGTGGAACTCGTGATTGGGAGGAGAGCTTCCTGTAACTCGTGAATGGGAGGGAATGTGTTAAGATTAAAATGCACAACGGAGACAGCGTTTATTTCACCTGACAAATTTGACTGTCATAATTTCTTGTTTTTTTTGTATATCGATGGGGACACCACTACACCAGGCAGTAAGTAAGTAACCAGGGTGCACCATGAGTAGGATCGTGTTCAATTTATCGATACGGCAATAATCGTATTGTATTCCTGCCCGATTGTTTTGTGGGTGGAAATGCTGTGTGTGATGCGGCTTTAACATCTGTGTGTATCATGATCATCCCTAGATCTCCATATATGGAGCTGTTCTGACATCTGCATAGATTCCATATTTGGGCATGCCTGACAAATAACTCTATATATGGGGCATGGGCATAAAAGGGACAGAGACATAATAACTGGGTGGGGCATCCATTTCCAACTTGCATCGTTCCAAATAGGCCAGTGCCCAATGGGCACCGCTCTAGTAAAACTAATGTGCAGAATATATACTGTATAACATTGCAACGGTTCATAAACTTATAGTTTAACATTCCTGTAATGTTTGTGTGCACTTTGCCTGTTTGTCGATCAATCGGTTAACCTACAAGAGCAAAATTAAATTGGTTAGTGGTTCTAAATATTGTTTTCAATATGTTTTTGATTCATTGCCCTGTTGTCTTGCGGTGTATGTTGACTGCAAACTGCCGGTGTAATGCAGGGGATAATGACAGGCGTATCACTATAGCATCGATGTCATAAGGAAACCTCATATCTCCATATTTCAACTTATTCTGTTTTTTCTTTGTCAATTACTAACAATAACAAGAGTGTTGCACAGATGTAGTGGAAAAGTTGTGAGCTTGTAGATCATCTATTTTCAATATTTAATTAAAACAATTATAAGAACTAGAAATGCACTCTGTCGAGCTGCCAACTTGCGCCTTGCACAAAAAGAGCACGCCATGAGGTGTGCTCACCACTGGCATCACCGCTTCCAAAAACCCCCCTGATATATTATGATATATTGTAATGATGACATAATTACGTTGCCAGAGATGCTGGTCCCTGATTGGGCTACGGTCTTAGACAAGAGAGGACACCGAATCATCACAAATGGGCTTGCCCATGTGGGTTTTAATTAGATTCTACCTATAGGTCAGCTCGAACCTGCTCATTCCTGTGTGGTTCACATGGCGCGGGTAGACTGGACTATGATTAGGCTGATTGGCTGAAGGGGTTCTGCCAATGCTATGTAGTCCCATAACCAGCCAGACTCCATTGGCATGTATGGAAATGCGATTTATGTGACGTGGCCAAAGAATGGATCGAGAAAATTATTTTAGTTTTTTTTTTTCATCTAGAGATCTAAAGATCAGAGGTCTTTTGACGAATGAGTGTGAGCTTCAGTTCCTGAGGGATCCTCACAGCCCTCTACCATACTGCCGAATTTCGTGAAAAACGATAGCTCAGAACTGCCAAAACTGCTAATACGGCGGAAGTTTTACGATAACAAACAGCCACCCACTGTGGCTGCCACATTTTTTTTTAGTTTTTGGGAAATTAAGCATAATTTTGAGTCTTCAGTCACTTTCATTCATTGCAGATTCACTGCCACTAAATACGTTACGAGACATGAATGCCGAGTGTTATTATTGTATATAAAACTAAATCAGTCACAAGATGTATTTTTATTTGCCACATGACCTCTCACGTCGTCAATGTTTAACTGCTGCCCTAAACAAACATTAAAAGTCCATAGAGTTGGCTGCCATTCGATTTTAGATAAAAGTGCTCTAAACAAACATTAATAGTCCATAGACTTGGCTGCCATAGGACGTAATTTCAAAAGCCAGGCATTGGAGGTGCGTTCTTGTATGTCCAGTTTTGGACATACAAGGTTACCACCAGACCACTACAATATACAAGGGTCCTTCCAGTGAGCCTGTCCTCTCTCTCCATCCTCCCATCACCACAGAGCCCCTGCCTAGCAACGCCACTGCCTGGTGATGGTAACCCTTGGAAACAATTAAGAGGAAGGTCTCTCTCTCTCTCTCTCTCTCTCTCTCTCGCGCTCTCACACTGTCTGTATCTCTTTCAACATGGCTGATCTGTACTCTTAGAAGTAACAATATTACCACAGCTGCTAAGCGTTGCTGGGTTGTATGATCAGAGGAATGTTTGGTATCATCTCAGTCACAGTTGTAACACTTTTACATTGATTTTTCTCTAAAATGTTTGAGAATAGCTCAAACATTTCGTGTCCGTCTTACTGACAGACTGACTGACTGTGTGTCTGTCTCTCTCTATCTATAGTATACAAACCGTGATTGTGTAACTACAGTCCTTGTTGAAAAGACATGTTTGGCTGCTGTTGTGGTGGTTTACCTCAAGTTTTGGCAGGCTAACGACACCAGTTTTTAGATTTTATTTTTCACTTTACTTTAAAAAGAAAAAAGAAAAACTAGTGTCTGGGACGAAAACAAAACAAAATTGCCAGCATATTTGCAAGTTCTAAGAATGTAAAACGGTTGCCTTGCAACATTCTCTTCCTTTATGCGTTAAACCTGTCAGCAACAATCTCGTGAGACATGCCTTCAGCTGGAGGTGAAGAATTACATTATCACCCTTCCATCTCCAATAATGTGTCCCTTATGGTGACTGTTGACATTTGGGGCTAAAATGGTCGCTCTGAACACAGGAGCTAGTGCCATCTGTTGCTATGGCAATGCCCTCTGACCCCCTGGATGTTGGGGAGGTTGGCCTCCTGTTTGACCAATCACCTGTCTCGAGTTGAGTTATTATGCAAATAAGGAGGCAGAGTCTGCAGAGATGAGCAATGAAAATGTTCTGCCTAATTTATGCTTGATTGCGTGCCCTGTTATATAAATAACCTGTCGACTACAAGCTTGTTAGGTGAGCATGTAGACTGGCTATTTTCGATGCGTGAGACACGCACAAATATAGTCTTTCCTGTGTGTTGTCAATTTCAATTTCGGCTAAAGCCGTGAAAATGATAGATGTGTAGATGCCTTCTGACTGAGTGGGGATTGACAGTTCAGAATGCATCAGTGCTGTGGATATTAGTGGATTAATCATGTACTTTTAATTTAATGTCAATGTTAGTCTTTTGTCCATTTTCTGCTTTCATTTAATCCGTCTTTATGCAAGATTTCTTAAAGTGTACATCTGAAACCTTTGACCATGAACTGCACTCTACTGAATGTATTGCTTAACATCCATGCCAATGCAAAAGACGCAGTAGTAGTATGTGAGCAGTGATGGTTACTTCACATTTGAATCAGATATATTTATTTTCATACGTAAAGGGAATATAAATGGGCCTTTAGTCAGTCATTGGCAAAACTCTGTGGTGAAACTAAGACTATGGTTCCCAACAGTGGCCAACTGGCCATTATTGGTGCTCTTTTGTGAACTCCTGCAAAAGTAAGTGCTGTAAATGGAACATTGCTTTAAAGAAAGCCTGTTTATAATATCACACTGTGAGAAGATGGAGGTAAAGCTGCTGCACGGTAATTGGGTATTAGAAACGGACTGATAAGAGTTGATTCTTCAAACAATGCGTGGGTGGAGAGTTCCATTTTGATGTCCAGCCTGGCTGCCACATACACATGCACAAGACACTACTTTATTTCCTAAAGGTTCTTTCTATCAACATTAACCTTTCTGCTGTAGACCTCTGCTGAGGATGAAAAAAGCAACGTCCTGTCTGAGCAAGAGACGACATTAATCCTCCAGCATACCCAGCCGTCTGGCCTGAGACAGGCTCTTAATTAGATGGTAAACACCAGTGGTGAACAATATGATCTATACTTCAAAGTAGTCTTTCATGAAAAGTCACACAAACAAATCTAAGATCCATGTTGTACAACATCCATCTACAAGCTCACAATGTGTTGTAGATGGGCTCTTTAAAAAAAGAAATAGAGCCCATCACGAGCCAGTATCTGACTATCTGTCTACAGAGGTCAACAAACTACCTCCCTCTCTGTGATTCCTCAAGTGAATATAATGTGAATCACACTTAAACCATCTTCCCGACAGTGCAGCACACTGTATGATAATGTACAGTATCGTGATCATGTGGTATGATTTTTCCCAAGTCATACACGGACATTGTTATACAATTAAACTGGTCTACGTGATGCCATCTAACCTTAGATCTACAACTAACTGCTGGTTCTTGTTGAAAATCCAGGGGGCGACCTCTTGTTTTTTTTGTTATCGTGTGTGTGTGTGTGTGTGTGTGTGTGTTTAAGTGGATGATCAGACTTCTGTGTAACAATAATTGATAACGAGGCTGTGTGTGCATGCATGTGTCTAAGGATCTGTTTCCCAACTTCTGGGACTGAGTTTGTGTGTTTTTTTTCTGTTTCAGGTGTGGGGAAGTCATGTCTATTACTACAGTTCACAGACAAGAGGTTTCAGCCAGTTCACGACCTCACTATTGGTAAGACCCTCTCTGAGAGTGTACCACACTGCAGCTGAGGACAATATCTCAGTCAATAAATATGGCAGGTGCTCTGATGTGCTGTCTGAAACTATCAGGAGGCACTTAGAACTGTTGTTACACGTTTACAGATGCTCTGATGTGCTGTCTGAAACTATCAGGAGGCACTTAGAACTGTTGTTACACTGTTACAGATGCTCTGATGTGCTGTCTGAAACTATCAGGAGACACTTAGAACTGTTGTTACACTGTTACAGATGCTCTGATGTGCTGTCTGAAACTATCAGGAGACACTTAGAACTGTTGTTACACTGTTACAGATGCTCTGATGTGCTGTCTGAAACTATCAGGAGACACTTAGAACTGTTGTTACACTGTTACAGGTGCTCTGATGTGCTGTCTGAAACTATCAGGAGACACTTAGAACTGTTGTTACACTGTTACAGATGTTAGCATCAGGATTCCTTCTGATAGATGGATATGAAGCTTCATTTTACCTCGATGGTGTGGCCATATGAAATAACAATGATTTGTATGCGTGTGTGTCCAGGTGTGGAGTTCGGAGCGAGGATGATCACTATAGATGGAAAACAGATCAAACTGCAGATCTGGGACACGGTAATATACAAATGTTTGATAATAGCATGACCATGATGTAATAGGTTTTTATCTGGACATGCCCGTTTTTTGTCGTTGACCGAGTTTAGATATTGAGGACAAATGCCTGGCATTCGCTTGTTTTGCACATATGCCCATAGCTTTTTTCACAGGTAATTACAAAAATACCATATAAACCCTATATACTTTGTTGAGTGGGGTTCTCCAAGGGTGTACTGTGTACTGTGTAACCTATACCTTTCAATCCGGGACAGCATCTGTGTTTTTATATATATATATATATATATATATATATATATATATATATATACATACATACATACATACATACATACACACACTGTTTTTTGTTTTAATCTAGATGATTATGGCATACGGCTCATGAAAATCAAAAGATCCTATCTCAAAATATTAGAATATTACATGAGACACTAAAAAAAATCATCCAGAAATGTTGACCATCTGAAAAGTATATTAATGTATGCAGTCAATACTTGGTCTAGGCTACTTTTGAAACAAATATTGAATCAATGGGGTGTGGCATGGAGGTGATCGGCTTGTGGCACTGTTGAGGTGTTATGGAAGCCCAAGTTTGCTTTAATAACAGCCATAAGTTAATTTGTATTGTTCAGTCTTATGTCTCACACGGTAGATATTGAGATATAGCGTTGCCTCCACTGTGAAGTTTCCACTTGTCGGTGATGATTGGGGATGCCCTGTCATCTGCTGCTATTGGTCTACTATTGGGATGCCCTGTCATCTGCTGCTATTGGACTACTATCGGGATGCCCTGTCATCTGCTGCTATTGGTCTATCAGGATGCCCTGTCATCTGCTGCTATTGGTCTACTATTGTATCAAGTCCAGAGTCAACACGGCCATCTATCAGGATATTTTAGAGCATGACAAGCTTCACAGAGATGCTGATTTTCCTGTCCAGCTCGATTTGGCACCTGCCCACAGTACCAAAACTACTAGTAATTGGTGCACTGACCATGTTATTACTGTGCTTAACTGACCAGCCAACTGGCCTCACCTGAACCCCACAGAGAATCTAGGTTGTATTTTCAAGAGGAAGGTCTGAGACATAAGGCTCGACCATACAATTGAACTTACGGCTGTTATCAAAGAAAACCTCGGCTTCCATAACACCTCAACAGTGCCACAGGCTGATCACCTCCATGCCACACCCCATTGATGAAATCATTTGTTGAAAAGTAGCCCAAAGAATTGACTGCATACATTAATATACTTTTAAGATGGTCGGCATTTCTGGATTATGTCTAATATTCTAATATTTTGAGATAGGATTTTTTGATTTGAGGGAATGTTGGATAATCAGTTTTTAATCTATCAAGCAACTATTGAATATAGTATCTTGCCAATATTTGGAGTTGTCCCCCTTGTGTGTTTTATGTCATTTTTATTCATGCAGGACTCTACACGCATTACGTTTCGTCGTTCAAAGGAAGTAATTAAAATTAGATCTGTATGGACTTTTGATATAAAAATACCCAAAATTGGAAATGATCCTATTGTTTTGGCATCCATTGTTAGGTATGCCCATATGATGACCAGATATATTGTCTAAAAGTGTGAACTGTATTTTTCATTTCACTACGTCTTTAACACATTAGCAGAGCATTTCTAAGAGCAGACAGTGTTTTCATACTACCTGGGTGTGTGTGTGGTGGGGGGGGTCACACACACCCACACCAACCCAGATTGAGACGATAACATTCCTACGCCACCACCCTCCTCTGCTAAACAAATTCTAGAGGGAACACTGTGTATTATGTCATTTTATTGACACTTCAATGTCCATAATGTGAGGCAGTTTAGGTGCAGTTAACATGCTGGCCAGCAGGTGGAGTTAGAGCTCTATGAGCCACAGTGGAGCTAGTCTGAACTCTGAAACTCCACAGGATGCTCTGACTCTGGTCGTCTGCCCATTACAGCAAGGACACCATGTCTTTTTCCTTCATGGCTCGTTAGGACGCACTCCCTGAGGTCAAATACCCCAAAGTCAATAGAAGCTTAAGTGTCTCAGTTGTGGCTTGTTGAAGACACCTCCAAATAAAACGCACAACAGTGCTGTTACCTTGCAGCCTTCTAGTGGTCTCAGAGGTTAGAGGCTCCTAAAGAAGAACCAGGGGAGACAGATATATCGTGTGTGTGTGTGTGTGTGTGTGTGTGTGTGTGTGTGCGTGTGCGTGCGTGCGTGCGTGCGTGCGTGCGTGCGTGCGTGCGTGCGCGCGCGCGCGCACCAGATGGCAGACAGACACAGCGTTCTCTTTTTTGAACTCATTTATCATTTATACACTAATGGCATTACTGACTGACTGACTGACTCATGGCCTGGTTGTCTGTCTGTTGGGATGCATCCTTTTGAGAAGGAGACGCTGCAGCTGTCTGTTAAGACTATAGAGCGCTGTGCTGTGTATTTGCTACCGGGTTAAAAGCACACAGAGCCAACAATGTTACACTGCAGAGAGAGCGTAGAATTATTATCAAACTATAAATGCGCTAATAAGGTATTATTATGGATCGATAAATGCCTAGAATCCCCTGCGTGCATATCTCAAGAACCGTCCGGGTCTCCTGCTTGAGCGATCGACTTCAAACGCGGTGTCTCTATTGCACAGGTGCCAATGCCAAATTGGGTTAAATATTCTGGAAAAGTTTTGGGAAGGGAAAAAAAACATGTGGGAAGCCTGAGTTGGTCGCATCAGCGGTCCTACAAAAATGAGAGAGGGGTCAGTCTTGACACCCCCCGTTGGAGAGAAGTGAAAGGCAGTGAGGACAGAAGGGTGGAGCGGACTAGACGCATGAACAGTGAATGAGCAATTTTATGGTGCAGCCATGGAAGTACAGGCAGGGGAGTGAACAAGGTGCTGAGTTTGGAGACTACACTATAACTAGAGTGACACAGGTTTGATCCGAAGGACACTGTCAGAGAGAGAGAGAGACTTTGGAAAGCAGAGGGAGAGGGAGAGAGACTTTGGAAAGCAGAGAGACAACAGGGATTGTGTCAGAGAGAAGTCCATTGTGTCCACATAACAGGCCCTGCTCTGTCCCCTTACTCACTATTCCCAGCTGACTCGAACACCAGGAGCTGGAATCCACTAGGGGATCAGGACTAAAACCAGGGACTGGACATGGGCCAATTTGCGAGATTCTTGACTCCTTTTTTGTTACTGTGTGCATTCTTTTTTTTTACCACGATAAATGGGAATTAATCCATTTCATCACAATTTCTTGTTTCAGATATATTTATCTCCTTTGTGTCTTTACTGTGTATGTATGGAAAAACCTCCAGACCCATAACCCAGTAGAGCATCCTAGGAAAATCGTTCATCTTACTCTGATGTTAATGAATATCCATTTATTTCTACATCTCCAGGCTGGTCAGGAGTCATTCCGTTCCATCACCAGGTCTTACTACAGAGGAGCAGCCGGAGCACTGCTAGTCTACGACATCACAAGGTAACTCAGCCAATCAAATGGAGCCATGGAACCTCCGTAGTCGGCGTGCACTCGTATGAACCAGGAAGTTTCTGGTTCCTTCTCTCTCAAAAAAAAAGAAGAAAATCCAGATGGACAAACATGGAGAGAGGGACAGTGTCATCGCCAGCAGCTGTAACTGGGATGCTGATAATTCCCATTGAATACACGCCAGTCCCCTGTGGTTCAGCCTCCCATGACATTATTGGCCTTTCCTCCGGCTGGAAAGTTTACTTATCCAGTTGTGAACTGTGTGACAGCAGGGGCAGAGAGAGATTAGTTTGACGTATTTTTGCACTGAGAATGTTCATTTCGACCACGTAGAGCAGAGCAGTGCAGGGAGGGAGCGGCTTCCAGTGGACCACAAACAAAAACAAAACGGTGGAAGACATTGAATGAAGTGTAAAGAGAGAAAAGGCTCCACATACAATTTAAAAAGAGTTCAGTCAAACATAAATGCAGAGTTGGTCAGACACGCATTCTACAATAAATGAAGTGTGCTTTTATTGCTTTCCTGTCTGCAGGATCTACACTTGTGGCTAAGTAATATGTAAGCAGTCAGTGTATAAGACTGAATAATAATTTGCTGACTGCTGTGTCTCTGTGTTCGACAGAAGGGACACCTTCAACCACTTGACAACTTGGTTAGAGGACGCACGCCAACATTCCAACTCCAACATGGTCATCATGCTCATCGGAAACAAGAGGTAAGCGTTATATCGACCATGTGCTTCGATGAGGCCTTGCATCACATTCTATGTACGTATGCATGGAGACTAAAAATGTCAGACCCTGTCTGAGAAATGGCCATTGTGAAATCAGTCCACAAAATGTGTCCACAATCTTCCAAGGGGTTGAAATATTCTACCTGCTTTTGCTCAGTTGCTACAAGAGTCATCGCTCACATCCTTCTACAAAATATCAGCTATACAAGAAGTCACAGACTGCAGTGTGCACAACGTGCCATCCCATGCAGTCTTGATAGCATTACTGTAACCTTGAATAGACGCATGCTAGTGTAGCATGTGGTCTACTCTGATGCAATTGCTCCTATGTGCGTCTGTGTTGATGTGTATCTCTCTGTGTGTGTGTGTGTGTGTGTGTGTGTGTGTGTGTGTGTGTTTAGTGACCTGGAGTCAAGGAGAGAGGTGAAGAAGGAGGAGGGAGAGGCATTTGCCAGAGAACATGGCCTCATATTCATGGAAACCTCAGCAAAGACTGCTTCTAATGTAGAGGAGGTAAGAGAACAAACATTTAACCGTTTCCGTCCGTAGGAGGGATGCATTGGAAGTGTGTACACGTCCTAGCGCATCCTCAATGATACCAGGCGAGAGAAGAATATTCTGAATTTTTTCCTTACATTTTCAGTCCGACTCTCGGCCACCGCCCTTCGCTCTCTACGGCCATATTATCTTCCCGTTGACTTAGCTGTTAGTGCGGCAGAAAGAATGCCTCGTCTCTCCTAATCCAGGGCGCTCTCCGTGGTTTTGATCTGATGAATATACTAGCGCTTCATTTCTGCTCCTCATCCGCCTCTCGTTCAAAATATGAACGCTTTTTGGATCATATATCATATAAATTAAAACTATAGCAATGTAAGCTAGCAAAGTAAAGCAAACTATTTCTCAGTTTTTTTTCCCCGGATTGTTTCCGGGGGGTGGGTTTCAGAGTAAAAGCGGCCATATCTTTCCGGTACCCCAGAGCTTCTATTTTGAAGGAATCCCGGTGCTGATTGTGTTAATCTCAGCTAAGACTGCTTCTAGAGGAGCTAAGAGAAGCAACACTGTAGGCACACTGCACACACACCAGAGTAGGTTATATACAGTTGATCTGTAATCGCCAAGTAGTTGCACCCTGGACGATTGTTATTCTCAATATTGTATACACACACACACGCACGCACGCGCGCACACACACGTTTTTCCTTAGTCTGCACATTTTCTCTACTTTTCTCTCGTGTGTCGTGCTGTTATGACATTCTTGTACATGTACATGTAAACACTAGTATGTATAGGCTGATTATGACGCACGGCACATGTCATTTGATCTCTCAGAATGATTAGCTCAGGCTTATTATTGTGTTGTCTATAAGCATAATTACGGTGGTGCAGACGCAAGCTGGGGATGCTGGGAGCAGTTGGAAAAACTCCCTGAGAATCTGTGATTTGTTGTCGTAGCATTTGGCGAATGTCGCCTCTCCCTTAGTTTCTATGAGGTTTACAAAGAACATCTTGAGAGGAGAATTGTGGTCCAGTGGCTACAGCATTGTTGTCTTCACCACTTTTCAACCTTCTTTTGGATGCTCTCTTGCAGTCAGTGATGTTAGAATTAGACTCTGCTTAACGGTAACACAGGAGTATCACTTTACAAAAAAAGACAAAACCCCCCAAAAGATCAATCAATAATTTATGCATTCAAGCGCTGACTATTGATCATCAATATTCTGATGATTTGTGCAAGTAATTGCACATTTTACTTTGAAAACGGCACAACCCGTGAGTGGCTCGTCTGTTGGCACACAGCTTATGAAGACCCGACCTGCCATAACAAATCCACATATGCATGCATACCCAACCAAAGCTGTTGTACCAAATGAAGTGCCTTCGTCACTTCATGGCATGTACCATAAATAGCCGTGTTAATACATACACACAGCCGAGATCAGCCCAATTGTTGTGTAGTAAGACACACACACACACACACACACACACACACACACACACACACACACACACACACACACACACAGAGTGTTGGTATATTTAATGAATGCATGGTGATGTCTTCAGGGACCCCTCTCTCACTTATCCAATCACATAAATAATCCCATCCTACACACCACAGCACGCCAGGCCTTGGGCACCATCGTGTGTGTGTGTGTGTGTGTGTGTATGTGTGTTTACATTGATTTCCCCCCCTCTCATGCCCTACACTATCACACACACACACACACACACACACACACACACACACACACACACACACACAGCTGTTCTCCTGAGGTGTTTAATACAGGAAAAGTGCATGTGTGAGTGTGTGTGTGTGCTTGCTTGTGTGTGGTATGATTAATTTGTCTCATTAGTGTCCTCTCAATCCTCCTGATACCCTACGTCTCCTCTCTCTCTCCTCTCTCTCTCTCTCTCTCTCTCTCTCTCTACCCTTCCCTTCCCGCTCTCCATTTCCCTCCATCTCTATCGCTCCGTCCCTTGCCGTCCATCATTTACTCATTTTTATTCCTTTTTACCTTCCATCCTTCTCCCTGTCCTCTTTTTCCCTCTCCCCCTCACTCTCTCCCCCTCTCTTCCCCCCCCCCTCTCCCCCTCCCCCCCCCCCCTCTCTCCCCCTCTCCCCCCCTCTCTCCCCCTCTTCTCTCCTCCCTCCCTCCATCTCTATTGCTCCCTCTCTAGTAACTGATATGTACCTCCCCTCCTCCCCTTCGTAGCTGTGCATCAAGCAGTTATATCTCATACATATTCATGACCCCCTTCCTCCCCTCGGTGACAGCCAGCAGCCAATCGGAGTCCTCGGCTGGTCGTCAGGGTCCGTGGGTGGACACCAATCTGCTGGAAAGACCCTCAGAGATGCACATTCCCATAACATACTCTCTTCTCATTTCCCACTCCTGTTTTCTTTGGTTCTGTTCTTTTATGCCCTCCATCCACCCATCCATCTTTACGTTCATTAGGGCTTCCAATGCAATAGCCTCGCGGACACAGAATGACATTAACTCGCCTCATCATCGGTGTGCTGTTTGTAAAATGTAAAGAGAACAATTTTCACAGAATGGTTTTAAGAAAGCAGACAACCCTTTACAGGGTGTTTTTTTTTATTTTACTTTTTTTATTCAAGCGTGTTACAATGTGTCCATTTTACCAGATGGGGGCACTGTTTCTTTTATTATTATTCCTCACAGATGGATGGCTGTGAAACAGCTGTTGCCACCAGTAGTGTGTAGTATCACACTGGTCCCAGGGCCTTCTGCACCAGTTTAATCCCAGCACAGGGCCCTAGGGTGTGTGTGTGTGTGTGTGTGTGTGTGCAGCAGTTTACTCTGAAGTCTTTGAACTTATGCTCTATAGCTGTGAGAGAGAAATGCTGTCTGGCTGAGTTTTACTTATTTAATTATTTATTTTTTAATGTATAAGTTTGCATATGAAGTCTTCTCAGCGTCAATTTGAGACCACTGGGATCAATCATTCATAACATTTTCCCACTAACATGAGCACTAAGTTATTGACGCCATTCCCATTGCCAGGAGAGGACGATGCCTTTTCTGTTTTTCTTTCTGGTGTGTCACAAACATACCAGATCATTATGGGGCACAAAACGGGAAATAAATCCATCATTACAAGTAGAAAGATCTGTCATCTTATCCGTTATGGTGCGTTCCAGACGTGTGTGTGTGTGTGTGTGTGTGTGTGTGTGTGTGTGTGTGTGTGTGTGTGTGTGTGTGTGTGTGTGTGTGTGTGTGTGTGTGTGTGTGTGTGTGTGTGTGTGTGTGTGTGTGTGTGTGTGTGTGTGTGTGTGTGTGTGTGTGTGTGTGTGTGTGTGTGTGTGTGTGTGTGTGTGTGTGTGTGTGTCTCTCTGTCTCACAATCTCTTGCTATCTTTTCTCTCAGATGCGTGCTGTCCAGAGGCGATGCACAATAATTACAACTATCCAAACCGATCAAAATGTTTCTTTTGGGAATCCTTGCAATTATGAAAATGGATGACTCAGGGGGTGGTATAATAGAGGATTCTAATTTCCAAAAATGTTCAAATTGCTTCTACAAAGTTCTGACGAATTCTCATTTACTTGGGAATGGGAATTCCAAAGTAAATGGTTGTAATCATTACTGTATATGTTGTAAATACTCAGTTCACAGATTTATTTTCAGGGGAAGACATATGAGTGATATACTCACACGGTAGAGCCCTTGGTCTCTAGATTTCCTCTTCTCGTTGCATCAGGAGAAACTATATTATAGTGTCCCGGAAAAAGGGGCAGAGATTTGCATATCTATCTCTATGTGCTTGTTCCATCATTGACAATCGGAGCTGGAGCCAATAAATACCTGTGGCGAGTCATTTGTCCCGGGAATGAATGCCGATTGTAACCTTTCCCGCTAAAGACAGAAGCCAGATGTTAGCTGGTGTTGGAGGATTGTGTGTTTTTTACAGTGGGAAAGGGGCTTCAGAGAAGCGATGATGGACATTGATCCCAAATTAGATTCTGCTTTGTCCTGTGACCACGTCGTACATACTGCAGTAGTGTTGATCTGTGGTACCATTAAAACCCAAACCAGTAGCTCTGTCTGGGAGGCCTGTGGGAAGCCAGTCGCTGGCTACTCCGCTCTGCTCATAACACTCACACAAATGGGTTTGGACGCTAATGCCCTGAACGAGGTCCAATACAAACAAGACTACTTCAACATTCCTCATCCGCGGCCTTAATGCCTGCTGCCTTCCTGTGAACGTGTTTTTTTTCTTCTGCCTTCTTTTTATATATCTAACTTTTGATTATCGTGAGTTAAACAGATGGAAGAACCAGAAATAATAACGGAGGCTCTATTGCTCCCTCACCTCTCTCTCTCTCTCTCTCTCTCTCTCTCTCTCTCTCAGGCATTCATCAACACAGCCAAGGAGATCTACGAGAAGATCCAGGAGGGTGTGTTTGATATCAACAATGAGGTAAGACAGACTCTTCTCTCCTTCCTCCTCTCCTTCTCCAATCATTCTTGCCTTTCTCTTGTCCTTTTCCCCCTCATCTCTCTCTGTTTCCCCCCTCTCTCTCTCGTCTCTGTGGTATCTCTGGGAGTATGTCTGTGGTTTGCCACGCTCCCTCTCGCCTCAAAGAGAAGGGGGGAGGCTTATGGGCTAGGCCCTCCATTGAGTCCAGCCAAGCCAAACTTCCAGCATTCCTCTCCCTCCTCCTACCCACACCCAGCGGCTTTTGTCTGTCTCTCTCTCTCTCTCTCTCTCTCTCTCTCTCAATACAACTATCTCTCTCCCTCCATTGCTCTACTTTCCACTCGCTCCCTTCCGTCTTTTTGTCCCCCTGCTCTCTCCCTCTCCTGCTTTACTGCTGCTGCCCTCCCACCTCTCTCTCCTCCCTCTCTCTGCTTGGCACCCTGCCAGGTCATAAATTCCTCACATCCCACAAGGTCTCAGTCAAGCAGCAGTAAGACAGACAGTCAGTCAGCCAACCCAGCCAGTTGCTCATGCAGTCTGTAAAGCCACACCGCCGCAAGCCGGGTCCTTCGGGCCAGTCTAGTAGTCATGTGTGCCACTCAGGCAGCCAGCTAGCCAGCCAGCCTGCCTGGCTGTCACTGATTCAACCGCTTTTTGGGCCAGTCGTCCAGGCTGTTATCCAGCTAGCCAGAGCCAGAGGCAGGCGAGCCCCTCTTCCGCCATTGGTCTGTTTGTTATTAGTAGTAGTAGGAGGAGGAAGGGGGGAGGGAAGAAGAAAAAAAATGAGTGGGAGGCCAGGCACCCGGTCCAAACCACATCAGCTGAGAGGGGGAGAGAGAGAGGGAACCCCAAGTAGAACCCCCTCCTCCCCCTCAGTTGGCAGGCACAGTGAGAACACACACAAACTTAGCGCACACACACATACGCACACACCCTCGTGGCCTTAGCTCTATAAATGTGATTTAAAGGCACGCAGCGTTTCCCAGGGGCACTGCTGCTACTGGAGGAGGGGGGGGGGTGTATATGAATATAGAGCCAAAGAGGGAGAGAGAGCGAGGGCTACAGCAAGAAAGGGCAAGCCTCCCAGAGAGGAGAAGAGACCACTGTACTGTACAGAGAGAGAGAGCTCTCAGATGCTCTACTGTACTCCTGTCTGAAGGGCAGAGTGGGGAGGGATGAAAGTAACTGCTCCATACATCTCTCACACACACACGTGTGCGCACGCACATGCACACGCACGCACACAGAACTGCCTCTCACTCCTATTTCTCTCCACTTTCATCGCCTGTCTGTGTTTGTAAATTGACTGTAAATCTTTTATTTTTTAGGAGAATAACTATGCTTTTAACATTTGTTCACAAAGCAGTGCATTGAGTCAGCCTCAGAAGCCTCAGAATGCTGTCTATTGTGACGCTAAAAGAAGGTGTTTAAGAATGCTGTTGGGGGCTTTAATGTCACCCACTCACTCTGTCGCCCACTTCCACTTCTGCTAGTAAGACCGTTTTAATGAAGAACAATCCCTGGCCTTCTAATTGAGCCAAACATCTCTTTTCTCTCTCCGCACAGGCTAACGGTATTAAGATCGGACCCCAGCATCCTACCACCAACTCCTCGCTGTCCGGTAACCAGGGAGGACAACAGGCTGGGGGCGGATGCTGCTGAACACCCTCTGAACACATCTCTTCAGACCCTCCCCTCTCTCCCTCCTTCCACTGTTCCTCCCGCTGTCCCCTCTACTTCCCTTGTCCAGACCTCCTCCTTGCGTTTCTCCATAACTGGCCATGCTCACTCACTCACAAGTTTGTTTAAGCCTCTCCATTCTCGTCTCTCTGTCCCTTCATCCACCCGGGTCCTTCTCTCCATCCATCCCTGTTCTTCCTTTTCTATGGTTTCCTGCTGTCGCCCCATCTCTCCATCCATCTCCATCTTTGTGTGTGTCTTCAGGACGTCTACTCCACTGGGCCTAGGGGCCTAGCCAGTAGCCACGCCTCGTCCGCTCTGCCTCCCTTCTACTGGGAACCCCCCCCCCCCCCGCAGGAACAAAGTCAACTAAACAGATGTTCAGAGGCGAACACTCTCACAATTCTGGAGGTGTACAGGTTTTGATATTTTATAAAAAATAAACGAATTTGAAGTCTTTTATTTTTATAAAAACCCGAATCGAGAATTGCACACCTGCTGGAGTTTGGAGAGCCGTTGCGCTAAAAGCCTGAAGCCGGAGTGTTGTGCGTCATGTCGCTCGACAAAAATAAAGTGTTTTCAACTGAAAAAAAATGACACTTTCTTTTTTTCAGTTATTTTTTTAATCGAGCAACACATCACACAACACTTTGCAGCTGAAGTATAAATCAGGCTTAAGTCATGGCCACCTATGGCGGGGTTATGTTTAGCCATGTTATCTCTGATACTGTTGCTCTTGCTGCCAATGTATCCATTTTTGCTGAAAACGAGAAGAAGCTAGCGACACGTGTAACCACAGCTAGGACAGGGCAAAGCACAGTTTTTCCACAGAGGAACGTAATTTGTCAGTCCCTCAACATGATCACATTAGAGGTATTTAAACACTTAAGATATCTACAAGTATGTTTTTTTTTAATAGATCATGAGCTCCTTAGTGGAGAGAGACATAAAAAGAAGGTGACTGTATTTCCTGTGCTTCAGACAGCAGGCACTCAAAAAATGGACTTGTTGAAATGGCACAACTGTCTGCTTGCACATACAGGCACAGCGCGTTAATAGCAACATATTTAACATGTTGTGTCAGTCTGTTGTGTATTTGGGACAATATAATTGTGTGATTTCAGTGCATCTGTTTTTGTTTAGAGTGCAGGTGGCATTAGCAACTGCCCTATCACACTGCAACCAAGACATGTCTGTCCAGAAAACCAACTGTGGTGGATTCTTTTCACAGTTTGTTCTGTTTTGTTTTTAGTAAATTCTTCTCTCTTTGTGTCTTTATTGTTTTTTTGTTTTTAATTTTCTTTTGACATGAGCTGAATTGTATTTAATGAACACTAGAAGATGGCTGTGGTTTAAACAAATGTTTTAAACTGTCATGGGAGGGAATAAAAGACCAAACTGTTGTGTGAAAAGTGACGAAGTTGGAATTGAAATGAAAAAGAAAACTGAAGGAAATAGAGAGGGAATCATGTAGGAGGTTTGAGCAGTGGCCACAATTAAATCAAATCAAATGGAAAAAACTTTGTTTTAAACTAAGGCTGTACTATTTAACTGTTGCGTTCTGTGTATATATGGCTCCCTTCGTTTCTCTTGCTTTCGCTGTGAAGGGGATAACGTGGCATTTTGTCTTTCTTGTCTGCGTTGTCACCGGGCGCAACATGGCAAGTAAGAAGTTTGGTATTTGTGCCTCGCATAAGAAAAAACATCTAGTTAACATTGTTGACATTCCTCATTGAAATCAAAGGTCACCAAACTAGCTTGTTAGCTTAAGGCTAGGGGGACCCATATAGGGTTTACATGATGAAATATTAGCGGTGCTAGCAACCCGTTACTGTGGTTGTGAAGGATAAATGATGTATAACCTTTTACCCCCCCCCCCCCCCCCCCCCCCCCATAACAAGCTCTTGGTGGTAAACTGACTCAAATTTAAAATTTTGCGGTATCCCTTTTGCAAAGCCAGAAATCTACCATGAATTAGCTGGAAGATGTGTACTATAATCAGAGCTTGATAACTGCTGCAGTATTTTGCTTCAAGGCCCTGCTGTGATAGGCAAGATTTTATCATATTTTAACTAATTCATTACTTGTCCTCCCATCTACCCTCAAATCTCTTCCCTTCCCTCCCTTTTTTCTCTTGCACTCTGTCCTCAACTTCTCAGATTGTATAGTAACGTTGGCTCTATTTTTTCATCTATTTTTTAATGCCAAATTTTTTGTTTACCTATGTTTTGTCCTAAAGACAAAAAAAACAAACCCACCACAGCCCAATAAATCTGACCTGACATCAGCTGTCTGCCTTAACCTCAGAGAGATTTGGACAGCTGCACAAATGGCTCAATTTTTTTTACGTTTGTTTATGATGCATTCTTAACACGTGCATATCTACATGGCTACAGTATATGCATTCATACACACAATGACAAACCTTTATAAACACGTACAATGTCGACACGTTCAAAAATGTGTACCAATACTGAAGTTGTCTTGTATCGTTGCACATTGTTTCTCTCGCCCACACCAGCCTGCATATATGCATGCATACATGGATGATGCATACATAAAACTATAGTCTTCTCTATCTGTTGGTGTTTTTAGGCAACGTTGTATTACTGTAGGGAGTTTGGATATCACAGCAGTGTAAGTGAATTGGGTTAGAGGCCTGTTGCTTTCCTCTGCAAAGTGTTTTTTTCTCGCTCTTTTTGTTCATAGATATGACGGTTATTAATATTATTCTGATCTTTATTATTGGTATGTATTATGTGTGAACCCTGGGGGGCTCGGGGGGGGGGAAGCCAAACCTGAAAGCATCCATCCTATCTATCTATGGACCGACCGATATATCTTATCTATGTGACCCCCCTCCCCTTACCCTGCCTACCCTCTCCTTTTCTCTATTCCTCTCCACCTTCTCCCTCTTCTCTCCTTCCTTGACGTTATTTGCTGTGTTGGTTCTTTGGAAAATTTTAAAAAAGGAAAAAAAAAGAAAAATTGAAAATGCTATCACAATAAACTATAATAAAAACATTCTAAACTCTACAAATGTCATGTTGATGATCATCTGGCTATGAAAAGAAAAATGTTTTAAAATGAAACCACAAAAACCTTATTCATTTCTGGCCTGGTTTATTTGGAGTATTTTTCCTCTTGTTCCTTTTCTCAGAATTGTGTGACTATTCGGTGTCTTATGTTCGGTGAAAGAAACAATTAATAGATCCATAAAACTTTACTGCATCTGCTTTATCTATCTGGAAAGAACAGAAAGATGTTGAAATTCATGAATCATTTTTGTGGGATAGTGGAAAACCAGATGATCAACCCAACTATAAATAAGCATGCTGTATACGGATACACTGTTGCACATTCATGCATTTACATAGATTTTTCTATGCTGTTCCCAACTTGCCATCGCCTGGATGGATTCAAGTGTAGGCCTACATACGTTTCTATTTGATTTTAAATCACGTATCTTATCCAAGTCCGTATTGATTTTCCAATCGGTACTTTCATTTCATACGCAGATTTTTTCTAATTTTTCATGTCAAGTTTGAACTGTTAATTGGAAATATAGTTTATGGGGACCGTTAATTTAAATTATCTTCTGACAGTATTAAATAAATACTTTTACTACATGCAATTCCAAAATTATACACCAAAAAATAGAAATGCAAAAGCCCATCAGTGTTTCTACACTGAAGTTGACATTTTGTGCATAGCCTATATAGGTAAATAGGTTTTCTGGTTGCTGATGGTGGAAGAGGGTTCACCCTATCCATAAATGGCCTTAGGGATAACATAACTTTTAAAGTTGAATTGGTAACCATGGACCATGGTGGTCCTGGTGAGCACAAGGACCCAGGCTAATTTTTATTTTATAGAATTGTTAAATGTTATGGCAGTGATAAATGTACCAGTGAGCAGAATATGTACACATTGATGACCTACAATGCAGTTCAAAGTAATTTCTTCTTGCGTGTGAGGCTATCAAGGAAAATGGAGTTGAGCCTGGTGAGTATCACATGCAGGTAAATAGCCTATGTTTTATTCTTTTTGTGTTCATGTCTGGTCCATATACTTTCTGGCCATGAAGTTCAATGTATATTTCTGCAACAGATGGCTGTTTTCACTGCATGTGCTAAGTTTCAAATTCAACACACTTCTCCCATATGGGAATCTAAACTTATACTCATAAGTCAAAGAGAGAGGGTGGGGGGGTCCATGCTGGGTATGGTATTTAGGCTCATACACTGTCGGATGTATTGAATATACACCCGAGCCCTTGTCGGAGAGAATTCCATGGTTTTGGGGAGGCTTTGCTACATACAGGATGTGGTTATCAATCACCTACACATACAACATTACAGCACTGATGGGGAAATATATTTATATATATATATATATTTATTTTTTGTTTTCTTTCATTTTCGGGGGGTGGGGGGAGATCAGTTCATCTTGTAAATTCCGATGCAAAGATATTGTGGTAAAAAAAGATGAAAGAATAAATCTCAACTGTTGGCATGGATGAAGAAAAGGTGTCCATGACAGCAGGTGCAAAAAAGGTGCACATGAGTCGGAGGAAATAATAAGCATAAAGATACCTACCGTAAGACATTCCTTTGTCATCTTCAGTGTCCTTGTGAACTCACTTCCATTTTTTTTGTCCTGCTCACATTTTTTTATTTTAATATATACCGTATAATGGCTGGTATTTTTTTTCTCCCACTTACCAGTCCTAATCAGTGCATCAAAATGTTATTTGTCATGTTATGTTTGAGACACAGTCAAGCAGATCCGTAAGTGAGTCACACAGTAAAGAGGAAAATTCTTGAGCACTGCTCTGACCTCAAACCTCAAACCCTTAGATCTCCATGTGGAGCTGACCTGTTCTGACATTCCATATGTTGATCCTTCCCCATCCATCCTTCCTCCTCGACTGATACCTGTTCATTTAAACTCTAGACAGGCCTGCCCCAAAGTTATTAGTGCAGCCGTGCCCGGCAGCCAGTGAAAACTAGAGTTCTCAACAGGCCCAAAAATTAAGATCTTACCCCCAAAGCGCCAGCGCTCGTCCAGCAGTCTGCTGTCACCCAGGCGAATATGTTGATCTGACCTCCCATTCCAAAGCGCCAGCGCTCGCCCAGCAGTCTGCTGTCATCCAGGCGTATATATGCGTGCACGCGACCTCAGGTGTCTTTACTGGTATCATGACTGTGTGTGGCTTATCGTAACCGTAGGTCGCAGATTACTATGAAAACCTGCAAGTCGGTACCAGAGTAATATAGTAAGAGAGTGGCGACACTATAGCGTTGACTCCCATTGTAACAATGGAATGCGGAAGTGCTCATTCTACCTCTATGGGATAGTTCTAGCCATAGGAGCAATGTTTGGAACTATAGCCCATAGGCACCCGCTTTGCGGCGAGATCAAAGCGTGTCGCTACTCTCCGCTCTACACTCTGGTCGGTACGTAAGTCAGTCTGTCCGTCCATCACACCACCATATATGGCCGTCAGTTCGTCACGCCTCGTGACACGCTCCATATATGGCCGTCTCCATATATGGCCGTCTCCATATATGAAGATCAGTTCACTGACATATTTTGATCCTCCCCACCTGTCCTTCCTCTTTGATGTCTCCCTTTTGACTATACCTGTCCATTCAAACTCTAGACGGGCCCACCCCAAAGTTATTAGCGCAGTCGCGCCCCAAAGTTATTAGCGCAGTCGCGCCCGGCATCCGGTGAAAACTAGAGTTCTCAACAGGCCCGAAAATGAACTGGGCTGGCCCGAGGCCCTGTCTGGCCTTACAATTAGAACACAAGGGTCCATATATGGGCATTCCCAGACCTGTTGTTTCAGCGCTTCTCACCCACAAGGCATCTTACTGGTGAATATTATTGTGACATAATTGATAACTCTTCTTTAAGGCCTTTATCTTGATCATTCTGCTTTAGTTTGTCTGTAATATCAATTAAAGTAGACTGCAAAGTAGACTGACAACAAGAGGCAAATTGCTTGCACAATATAGAATGTATATGTTTTAAGATTGTGAGATCACATAGTGTTAGAAGAGGATCAGAAAGCTTATATGGAGGAGTATGTGTGCTAAAATGTGAAAACAAGCAATTTGTAATATCATTTGGAAGTCCCAGTATCTGCGTCATTCACTATGACCTATTTTCCTCTGGTGGAAAACACTTCATGGAAAACTTTTATTACTGGAGGGATTTGTCAAATAGCAGAGACAGATCCTCAGGTGGAAGCGTACACGTGATCAGCCTTTGACATAACTGTCATTAAAAAGGAATCTGAAAGGGAGGGTGCACATTGTTATTTTCCAAGCCATAATTATGTCCACTTCTAAGTGTCATTAACTGTCTATAGCAAGATAAACTGAGCACACCTTGAACCATCAATTCAGATAATTTGAAACCAGTCTATAAGATTTATTTTCCTGGCTCTACCACAGCAAACTAATGGATTAGTTTTATCACTGATACGGTAGCTACATTTTAAATAATCATATTGGAGCCTATTGACTATGCCTATATGCTGGAATTAGAATATAAGATAGACAAAAATAAAAGATTGAAAATACGAATGTGAAGACGTGGTGTCATTGAGAATTAAATAAAAACGAAGAGCCTACGCTCGAGATAAAGTGTGCCTGTGTCTTTAAATGGCGCTCTCCTGTGAGCCTAGCTGTGAGCCAGGTTGTTATGATAAAATTACCGGCCGCGTCGTCGTCGGGGACATCCGGGTTACAGCCGTGCTCGACATCTCTGCAATGCATGTTGCAAGTAAACATACATGATAGGATTGAAAGAGAAACGAAAAGAGATCATACATTAACGATGCAATTTAACTCTATGGGCGAGTAGGGCGACGGTAGCTGATACCCTCTTGAATTACCCATGCTTTCGTTGTTGGAACATTAAACACACACTTTATTTATTTATTGTATTATTTTTAAGTTTGCATATTGATATCTCAAAAACTGCCCCAAACTGAAGTAGGCTGTTGGAGATATATAAAGAGTCCAACTGCGGCCTAAACAGGCCTATGTACAGACAGGCGTGTGTGTTTATTTTGTGATTAATCCCAATAATAATCCATGTTTTGACTTTTTCGTAGGCTATATTAAAGTCGCAGTTGTTGAATTGCATTTATTGATGCGCTCATTTGAATTTTGTCTACTTAAATTATTCTGTATCCAAAGTTGAGGAAGATGCTGCTATAGTAATACTAGCCTAATATCCAGTCAATCCAGATGTAGAACACCTGTCCGTGCAAAGCTCCCTCCATGGATGAATTGGACATGGTGGGCCCTATTGTAAACAAGTGTAATGCTTTATGGCGTCGTCCACAGTTAACAGTTTTGTTTTGAGTTGTGCTTGAAATGCCTGCTGTAATTCTCCAATCTAGAGAAGAAAAAGAAAGAAAGAAAATGTATGTCTAGCCTAACTTGATTTTGTATTAAACTGTTTTGGTTTTACATTTTGGCATCTATTTAAACGGGTCACAAAACCGTCACAACAATACACTATAATAACTATAATAATATTAAATACTCTCACGGAAAAAACAAACAAACAAACAAAACAATGTCACTTCATCGCTGATTTAGGAAAGAAACAGCATACTCATTATCATGCGCACACAAGCGCAACATTATTTCCCATTTTCAATAAAATGAAATAATTAAAATAATAAAAACAAAAAAGAAAACTCCCAAAAGCGTCACACATGTGAGCACATTGGGGTCAGTGACCGCGCACGCCGCATGTTTATCCATGAGAGGTCCTCGGGAGCGCGCCCCCTGGCCGAGGAAGGTGAGCGAGTGTCTGGAGGGGAGGACTCGGGAGCGCGACCAAGCCGAGGGATCGATCGGATTAAACTCGATTTGAGTGAAATTAACACAAAGGAGCGAAGAGCCCGCACACTACTCGGCGAGGTCGTACATACGAGACACGCCGGAGAAACATCTAATGAGATATACAACTTGAACTTTTCCTGTTTATTTATATTTAAAAGAAGGACCACGGTGGATTTTTCGAGCAAGCCGCGGAGATACTAAACCTACTAAACGAGGAGTTGATTTAATAAAAGAAAAAGACCCGAAGTGACCAAGCTTGTTGGGTAAGAGAAGCGATGAGCTTTTTCTTTTTTTTGTTGGATGATTCTATTTCAAATGCGATCGATCTAAACACAGTTCACGGGGCGATGAGTTGTTTGTAGCCGGGGTGATTTTTAGAACCATTTTCATTTAGATTAGAGCCCCGATTGGTAAGTAGTTTTCTCACTTTTTCCTCATGCAATGAGACTTTTTTTGTAATCCTTCGCGGAAGGAAGTTGGGAGTCGGTGCCTCGGCGGAGGAGGCTCTCTCATTCAGAGGAACTTTTCTCAGAGACTTAGCCGGCTTCACTGGACGCTTTGGACGGCGTTTGTTGTGTCTTTCGGGACAGAAAGTCATTGAAAGGTCCGCGGCGGAGCTGCCATGCCGACATGCTAACAATAGCAACTTTAGCCTCGCTGCCACCCGCATCATCACCAGCACCACACACACAAGCCTCCCCCTTTAATAAACGAGTTCAAAAGTGGAAAGGAATATTTTTCCACGCAACGTGGCGGAGTATTATTGTCCTCTTATAACCGACCCTTTTGGCGACTTGTTGAATATTGTGGGGGGTAAAATAAGTGTTGGACTTTACTTTGGTGTCTCCCCCCCACACCACACATACACGCGCACACACACAAACACACACACCGGGTCGTGTGTGTATGAGTGAGTGAGTGTGTGTGTTAGCCTGGTTAGCTCGGGTTAGCTAATTGTGTGTGTTGCTGCTGTAGGAGACACGAGGTGGCTCGAGTCGAGCGTAGAGGTGAGTCACTGGCCGACTGAATGAGAGCGGCTCCTCGCCTGGCGGAGCAGCCGGCCAGGGAGAACCCCCCACACGGTTCTAATAAGTACGGACACCACACCATAACGACGAAATATGTCGCTCTTTGTCTCTAAGTTGAACTTAGTTTTTAACTGTACGAAACCGTGGGTTGCATTGTACACGGGATAAAGTGTAGTTTTTTTGGTTGGAGGGGGCAGGATGGAGTGTCCATGGGGCTAGCTCAGCTGTGTAGTGTTATTGGACAGAGAGGAGCTGGGATTATAATATATTATATATAACCTAGTGTTATTTTCAATTAAACCACGTAATCGTCTTGTTATACTGCATCTAAAACTAGACTGTTCGCCCGCTGTTTGGGAGGATGGTGTCCTATAATGTAAGAGAGTAGATCCCGAGGACGTGAGCGATTCGTTCCACTGTCCAGACCAGAACGACGTGCGTACGAAAAAAAGGCTTTCATATTTATCATGCGACGGGTCGGTGTCTGTCGCTCCAACACAAGATGTCTTTTCAACAGCAAAAAAAGTATCACCGTGAACCCGGTCGACACTTAAAAGTTTATAATACTACTGTATTGTCGGATGGAAATGTATTTTTCCCTATCTCTTGAGTACAAGGGTTGCGCGACGAAGTTTATAAATTAGCCATCGCCGGTGATAGGCTAATGAGCCATGCTAGCCGCTGGAGGATAGCCGACTGCTACAGGACAAGAACAGAAGTTGAGTTAGCCTGTTAGCTGAGCTCTCACACTGTTCGTCCTCATTGTCTTTAGGCCACTACTATATTTTAGCCCCAAGAGCTAACTAATAATAACCCGCCGGGGCTGTTAAAGGAGCTATCCGATGTTATTGTGCGCTGGAAAACCACCTTTCATTTCGTCTAGTTTTTGTTGTTGTTGAGCTAAACATTAAAGTTACTTTTGGTGTTATTTTATTGTCAACGTGTACCATTTCCGCTTGTTTAAAAGTTTTGATCATGTTTGTGGTGAAAATGTGTAGCGGACGAAGACGTTTTTTGGAGGGGGTGGACTTGTTACTCGGGTTGGTTGTTGGGAATAAAGCAGTGAAACACCTGCCATGTCCTCGACATTGTTGCTTTACTGCAATGTTTCTTTGCACAACCAATCAGTCGGGTCATTTTCTCGTTCTTTCTCATCTATTCTCGGTCCGTTGCGCGATTAATGCCTTTCTCCATGACGTTTTCTGTAATCGGTCAGCTTGCATAACGGTTACCCACAACTTTGACTCTCAATCTGCGCCAACATATGACATACATTTTGAAGTAATCATCGTGCTCGATGACAGTTTGTATTTTGCACGACAAACGGAGCATCCACTCGACTCCACTTTTAAATGTGATGATGGGTCTGTTTTTCCCCTCATCCTGGCTGCCATAGCCCGCAGCCTGCTCCCCCCACTCACTCTGCCTGAGCGTGTCTGTGAGCCAAGATGGCAGCTAGTTGTGTTCAGCGGGCCACAGAGAGAGGCAGAGATAAGAGGCCCCGACCGTACACACACAACAGATGTTCGGCACTATTGTGGCCCCTCTCTCTCTTTTCCAACCCCCATCTCTCTTCCTCGTCCTTTCTTGTGGTCAGAGTTGAGGTACTTTTTCCCGAATGCTGCTGCAAAGCTTCCTTGACTTGTTTGGGGTGGGGGGCCACAGGGAGAGAGAACCGGACTGGAACTTTTTCCAAGGCCAAGTTTATCGGATTCATTTTTAATCAAACTAATGGAACATATTAGGTCCAGGAGTGTTTTATTTTAAAGGATTAGTTTTTTGTCAAGCCAAGTCACTCTTGACTCTTTAAAATCAGAACAGCGGGGATAATGTCTACGTAGATGTCATTATGGAGGGGAAATCCCAGCATGGAACAATACTGTAACTGTTGGATGGTTCACTGCACTGCTATATGTCTCAAACTGCTCTAGAATCTTTATTCAGTTCCCAAATGGCTGACCACGTAAAACTGAACTGGAACTATCTACAAATTTGTCATGGAATATTGCCCTTGAATATCATGGGTCCTTAACGGTTTGTATTGAATTGGGCACTAGGCGTAGTCTTTGACTGTGTCAGTACTGCATGCTGGGATTCCCTTCCAAAGTTGTTCTCTTGAATTCTCTTGACTCCGTCTGAAACCAATGCTACAATAGGTTCTCCTAAAACAGTTTTAGGTTTACAGTACACTATACAGTCCTTTGAGACTGTATAGTGTAACTTTAAAAACAATGTAACACCAATGGTTCTTCACTTCCCAACATGGGCAATACATACTACCATAACAAAGCTTACATTTTGTACAGACAGTACTAATATTAAGAGCTGAAATGAATTACTCTTAGGCGTTAATGCAATGCTGTATGGTTCAACACGCGTGTCTGGGGGGGGGGGGGGTTCTGCCTTATTTGTTTACAGTACGTTGACGGAATGGGGGGGTAGACATGGAGTGACACAGCATAGGTCGTCGAGATCAGAAGTCAAACCCACGACATGATTAGCAGCCTAGGTGCCTGGGCCAAAACTGGAGTTTATTTGAATGACTAAATACAGTCAGAAATAGTGAGACTGTTTTCCAAAATATCCTCGGCGCTAGGACCCTGGGCCTGCAGCATTCGCTTTAGTGGTGTAGGCCTATATTTGCCTATATGTGTTTATTCTTCAAACAGTTCTGTGAATCACAGTTTTAACAGACCAGAGGTGTCAAAGACTAAATTAATGTTACTTTATTATTAACGGCTATAAAAAACATAGTGTTTCCCAATTAGCTTTTCACAGTGCAGCTGTGTATTTCTTTAATGGCAACCTAAACCAGACATGGCTGGCTAACTTGGCTTATTGGGATGGCCATAGCTGAATGGGTACAGAGTCAGACTAGGAAACAGGTCCCTGATTCAACTCCCGGCTACAGCTTTGTGTCGAAGTGTCCAAGACACTTGACCCTAACTGCTCCCCCTTGAACGCTCATCTGAGCAGCCGTCAGCTGGGTGAAGCTAAAACAGATTCCCCACTACGAGTCCTCCTTAATATTTATCATGTCTTTCATAGGTTATGCCTTGATGTTTATCTGTTTGAGTGTATTTATTTATTCACATTTCAGTCATCACCAGTTTAACCTTTCATGCTAATAAAGTGTAATATTCTGTGTGTTTCTGTCCCAGGATTGGCCAGAGTAAGTAGGCTAAACTTTTAAAATCAGAGGAGAAAGGGCCAATGGAGGGCTAGACAAAGGCAAAACAGATGTGTGCGTGTGGTGACAGAGGGAGAGGGAGATAGTGTGAAGACAGTGGCACTCCCATTGGCATGCAGAGAGCACCATGGCCTCTGTTGGATGACACAGATGCTATTGTTTCACTGCTAGTGAAAATCGCCATTGTGTAGCATAGCATGCCTCCAAGTTTCACTGGCTTTCTCTGTACTGTCTTGTTTTATTTCCAAAGTCTTGCTTTGTCTTCTGTTTTATTCAGTTGTCTGTCTCTTATCGACAGCACATCCTTACTGGCGGTACCTTACTTGAGCCAGACATGTTGCTTTTATATGATGGTGATAGTGGTGGGGGAATCGATTGATGCAAAAATCGCGATTGTTTTTCTTTCCATGATCGATTAGTTGACTGGCCTTTGCAGCTTCCGTAGTGTGCAACAAGCACTGTTTCTAGTGGATTCTGTCAGTTGCTCCTTGGCTGCTAAAATGGAGTAGGTTAAGAATTAAATACAGACAGCTCTGTCTTCATTGATGGCAAGTGTTTTTTGGACGCATTGTATTTATCGGCTTCTGTCTTTCGCTCGATTTCCCTGTGTCAGTATGGCACTGTGTGTGGAACAGACACTGTTGTTGTGATCTTTAGAACTCTCCCACAATAACAAGACTATGTTGGTGTAACAAACAAATTAGCTGGAACATCAACAATTGATTGGGAATTGTTTTGAATGGAGAATCAATTTGGAATCGAATCGTGACTAATGTCTACATTGAATCGAATCATGGAATTACCGGGGTACTGAAACTAAGATTCATACCCTTAAGTTGTTGTCACAATTAGGCATGCCCATGATTTCCATCAATGAAATGCAATGAAAATCCTGTGAACACAAACATTGGCTTGTGATTGGCTGATCACCCCGTAGCGACGATTTGATTGGCTGAGCAAAGTGCATATTGAAGATTAAATGAGGGCATAAAAGTGAAGACACCAAAAGTGATTGGCCGGAATGACATTTGTGATTTTATTGGCTGAGCACGGAATGTGATGTATGATAAGAGCGCACCTCACTTCACAAAAGTGATTTTTTTATTTTTTAATCAAGGGGAATATCACTAAGCAGACTGTCTGAAGACATTGCTAGCAGCTGGGGTATTGAAACGGTGGGCGGCGGTGGCTCAGGGGTAGAGTTGCTGGATGGTAAGCAAGACACTGAACCCCTAATTGCTCCTGATGTGCTGGTTGGTGCCTTGCATGGTTATCCTCTGCTTCGTTCTGACCCCCCCAACACACACACACACACACACACACACACACACACACACACACACACACACACACACACACACACACACACACACACACACACACACACACACACACACACACAGTTTGTGGTGGACCTCAAAGCAAGTTGTCAGTCAGTTTATGTGATGGATGGAAACTAGGTCTATCTCTGGGTGTGGGATGGAGTGGTGTTCTGTAATTGGGATCCTAGGACGAAGTTGATCAAAGGGATAAAGCTACGAGTGGACATTTTAATAATGTCAGCTCAACCCTGAGAATAAAGTACAATATCTCAGCTAAGGTTGGACACAGTTGGGACTAGGGAGTTGACCCGTTATTGAGAGTTAAATAAAAGGCCATTATTGTAGTCGATAATAAGCCACTGTCATATTTTACAGGACGAGTTACGTCACAGCACGGAGCTCCCCAGTGTAATCAGTGAAAGCATGGCAGACAGACTGATGCGTTTCTGTCGAAGGAAAACATAACTTCTTGGATTTGGGAATATTATTTTACCCAGATGCCAAATGTGAAACTTAAATGCAACACTGCATCAAGTTCGGTGATATTGTCTTTTTATCTTTAATATTGTCTCGTAGCTCCAAAACCGTTACTTTTCAGGAAAATGATCAGAAATGGTGAAATGGAAGGAAAACTATGAAAATGCAATGCAGGCTTGTAGAGCGGCTATTTTTCACTGCTTTTGCTTTTCACTACTTTAGCTTGACAGTCTTGTATGACGAAGTTGGCCGTTAACCCATTCAGACCACCTCAGGCCGATTTCTACGTATGTAGGATTTTCTAAATCCTAACGGTTTTCTGAAAAGCTTATATGATTATAAGCTTATATTATATTTTTTGTGGTTTTTTTCCGTAAATTTACGAGTCCAACCCTACTTGATCATGCTCCAGTGTCCCACGCATCAAAAGTAGATCTACAAGACTGAAACATAGCGTTTTGAGCTTATAGATCTGCTACTTTTTATGCTTTTGAATCCTGAAAAGCAACAGTTTTGGACATTTCCACTTGACAGACGATGTATAGCTAAAATCTAAAGTGACACATGCTTTCCCGGTTTTAACGGGTTAAAGGAGTAGTTCATCCAAAAAATTACTTAATTTCTATCAATTACACACCCCATGAAGCCTTGAATTCACGGAGCATTTTTAATTTGATGACTGGCGGTGCCTCCGTTAGGAGAATCTCAAAGAGTCTCCCCTACTGAGTCCTACTGACTGATGACCTGGACTGGTTATCAGATTATTGGCTTAGGAATGTGACAAAAACATCTACATGAATTCAAGGCTTCATGGGGTGTGCAATTGATAGAAAATATGTACTTTTGGTGTGAACTACTTTAGGTGACGGAAAAAACACATTTAATGTTGAAATATGGCGAAACAATGTATCTGCCTGACAATAAGGTTGGACAATATGACAATTCTTTTCAATCGCCCATCGTCTGTCCAAAAATCGCCGATGGACGATATATTCATGTTGGTGAGAACGGCTCACTGCGGGTCGCAAAAAAGCCAGATCTACAAGCTCTCAAGGCGTTGCATCCTGCCTGTTTTTGCAGTGCCGTTCGCTACGCGTTGAGCTTGTAGATCTGTCTGTTTTTGCAGTGTCAGGCCAGTCAGGGTACCAAAATAAGATAAAATATAGCTGCAAGCAGCGATGAGTCCCCATGAGTCAAGGAACATGTGGAAACAAGTGCCATGACATTTGGCAAAACAAGTTATGGCTGTTCAAAGGTTTCATTTAAAAAGAAATGCTATAGCGCCCCCCTTTGGCCAATTGGAGTAAGACTGGTTTCAGTGGTATTTGGCATGACCCTCTACCATACTGTAAAGTTGCATATGACGCTGCATGTATGTACTATGGGCAGAAGAATCTTCACAAAACAGCAATTTTCATTGGCTCATAAAAACTAAATTTTTTCACTTAAAAAAATGTACTACGGTTTGTTTTTGTCCGTATAGGTCCAAAGTTCATGTGTAGAAGTTTTCGTGCATTTTGATCAAAGATCCTGGGAGGATCAAAGTTAAGGGACCAAAGTCCCTTCGGGACTTCTTGGTCCCTTAATAAATTACAGGCGGAGATGAAGTGAAGTTGAACAGACAAGCAGCAGCAAGCTAAGCTAACATCACGACCATGGCTTGTGACAGTGTTGTTAGCTTAGCTTGTTGCAATGCTAACGCGTTTCACTCGCTCCTAGTCTTTTTCTTTTTTTTTTATCGGAGGCTCGGAGCGTCAGACCCCAATGCTGCTGCTGGCTGCTGCTTGGGCAGGAGCATACCATTACAAGGGCAGGAGGGGTTTCCACCGGCGGGTGCTGGCCCAAATTGAGTCGCATTTTTCTCACACTTGTACAGGCTACATTTGAATAAAATTGTATTTAGCAAACTAAATAATAATACATAATAATAATAAAATAAAATCGCCCGATAAACTGCCTAATAATATGAAAATATTCGTCGATAGAATCATCCAAATCACGATTGCCGATACATTCGTACCATCACGCAACCCTACCTGACAGTGACGATATCACAATCCAAATCATATCCATAACGTTTACTCGAAATGTTAACATCGTAGATAGTTGGTTAAAAGCGCCGTAACTATCAGTGATACATGATCCAATTGGCACCATAACCATTTAAACTATCTAGACACGAAAAACTTATTTTTTGGGGGGATAATGCCCCTTGAAACTGGCCATTTGTGGTTGGTGGAGTCGGGTGGACCCTCCATCTGGTTTTCCATGTGATGCCAGTGTCCACTGTTGGTGTGGAGAGGCTTTGTGATATTATTTTGCCCGTGGTGTCGGAGATGCATCTAGGTGCCATGTGGTGGACATCATGATTGTGTTCAGTTAAAAGATTTGCTGGCTGGACAATTTTCACCAGCTGGTGCTGCTTTACAGTCAAAAGTGAACCTGTGATAATGGTGTCATAAACGGAGCACTAGTGTTAGGGGTGCACTGTGCAGCCATTTTGTCTCCTGTCATGTGTCATGGATGTCAGCCCTGCTCAGAGAGAGATGTGAGCGCTTCTCTTGCTTTCATCTATTGCTCTGCCCCCCTCCTCCTCCTGGTCATGTGGGCAGGTTCTCACTCTCTCCCCCTCTTTTCTCACTCCCTTCCTCACTGTCACCACCTCCATCCTTGCACTCTCTCCAATCTCCATCCTCTCCAGCCAAAAGGTTAGCAGGGGACTGGAGCGGCATGGTGACATTCAAAACTGTCCGTCTGTCCCACACCATCTCTCCCAGTCTCCTTCCATTTGCCCTCTTTCCACACCCTCTCACTGTCTCTCTTCTGTCATTCCTCCCCTTCATTACTTCCTCCATATATCTCTCCCTCCCTCCCTCCCGCAGTGGAGGCCTTATGGACCAAGTGCTGTGCCGAGAGTCGAGCCTGGCATCATTACACCTCGAGTGTTTGTGTGGGCTGTCGTGTGTTAGTCTTAATGTGTGTAGGTGCGAGAGAGCATAGAGTACATCTCCAACCTTTCTCCCTTTCTGTGTGAGTACCAATCCATCCGTGACCTCTGAGTGTTTATGTGCGTCATAGCTACCATTTCTATTTATCATCTGCCTGCTCCATTGGACCATCTAAACTTTTCCATCGGAGTGCAAACTCCAAGAAAGGGAACGTAAACAATACTAGTCTCCATTGAAAATGGATGGGAGTTCAATGTGCCATAAGAGAAACAAAAATTGTCCTTTACAACCAGTGTTCTAGCATTCCCACAGAGCCCCCTAGTTGGGGCTGGTTTTCTTCTATCCACGCAATGGTCTCATGTTTTTACCCGTTTGCATCCCTGGGGTTGAGCGGGCTGATCTTTGTGGCATCCCCTTCCAGTAAGAGACAGGGTTGGTTTTCAAGAGGGGGACTGTCTGGTGAGGTGAGAGATGTCCCAATGAAGTTTTTCCTTCAGAAATGGTCCCTGCATCTGATGCTTTTCTGGTGAACAGTGGTGGCAGGTGGTGATGGAGAAATGTGAGACTTACAGTTAAGAGTTGTATTTGAGCGCACAATGTAACGAAAGTGTCTGCTCCATTGAGCACTGTGCTCTGCAAAACGGGCTTGTGTCTGTGTCCCAGGAGAGTACTTTAGCCCACAGCCTTATGGGAAGGCCTGAGGAGAAGCTAATTGGTTGTTAACTCGGAGGCGGGTGGGACGGCGAGGGGATCTGACCAATCTCGGGGGATGCTGTCCAAACCTATCAAGCCCATTGGTCTAAAAAGCTTGTCAATAGTGATGATTGATTGGAGAGCTGTGGGAGTATAGGACTAGAGATCTTTTACGTAGACTGGGTGTGTGCAGGGGCAGGTGTACTGCTGAAGGCTTCAATGCAAAATTGCGTGTTGTAGTTAATATTTTGATTTGCTAGTTTTTAAAGGGAGGTTTTGCACAAGCTTATTTGTCATGAACTGAAGTTATTTTTTATTTTTTGTTTGGGAGATTTATTGTAGCAAGTAACTGTCCCCCCTTTCACTAATTTTGCCCCCAGTAGTACTCTATAAACACAACAGCTGGTGTGTCCTGAAGGGACTGAAACAACTCCACCTTGGTGATAAATCATCACAGAGGGTTTTTCAGACTCTCTTGTCCCTTTAGGTGTTATACCTCAGCCTCGTCTCAACACTGAAACTACAAGAAGTGAACTGATTACTTGTCTTCTAAACGTCTACTTCCCTTGGCCTTGCCACACAGCATGCATACAAGATGGCCACATCAGCTCTATTTATAGTCTTGAAAATGGCGTGGCTTAATCTTTACTGCATCTAAATAGAAATGCTGGTCATCTGGATTATTTGTTTGGGCCCTGTAGCCCCACGCACAAAATGAGAGAAACGCTATTAGTCATGTATATTCAGTTTCAGACTAGGGGCAATTTACATTCAGTGCAACCCATTCAATACACGCCAGTAATTTACTTGATTGAAACGGTATTGAGACGGTATCTTTTCCTCGAAGTTCTTGATAGTTTAAATGTTGTATTCTACTCCAACATGGAAAATTCTGAATAAACCCCCAGTCCTTTGATTCGTATTGAAGCCAACGTCACTCAAAGCAAAGCAGTAAAGGGCAGACATGATGAAAAAGGCAACCTGCACCCACCTCTCTGTTGGGTGCCCAGTAGGTTTGACTTAATGACATTTGGAATGTTTGACCAATTCAAAGAGTAGCATCTTGCATTTGACTTTGAAAGCAATTGCTTGAAATGTCGTCTGTGCTGTAATACTGTAATCCATGGGCAGAACCAAAACAAAAAGACATTAACTCTGGCTGTTGTACTATCCTCATCATTGTATTGTCTTTATTGTCTCCACTAGGCCGAAGGCGTGTGTGCGCGTGTGCGCGTGTGTGTGTGTGTGTGTGTGTGTGTGTGTGTGTGTGTGTGTGTGTGTGTGTGTGTGTGTGTGTGTGTGTGTGTGTGTGTGTGTGTGTGTGTGTGTGTGTGTGTGTGTGTGTGTGTGTGTGTGTGTGTGTGTGTGTGTGTGTGTGTGTGTGTGTGTGTGTGTGTGTGTGTGTGTGTGTGTGTGTGTGTGTGTGTGTGTGTGTGTGTGTGTGTGTGGGGGCTAATCTCCGGCACCGTTAACCCGGACGATGCCAAATTTTGCACACACACTCCCTGGATGCCCCAAATTTTCCAGAACAGCCTGTTATAGCACCACCAGGAGGCTGACTTTTGTTTGTTGATATTACTACTCCAGATTCTGTCCAAAAATCCCGCAAATCGTTACACACTATCTCTATAGTCATGTGTTCAAGCCGAATCTGTCCGATATTTCATATTCCATCCTAACTGGCTAACATTGGCTTTCAAAGTTTGCAGGATTGGCCCGTTTTGAACAAAAAGCCTCAAATCATGAACGCGGCGTGCAATTTACTTGAAATCTTTCACAGACTTTCCTACTAGGCTGAGGAATATATCCCACCGTTTTCACATTGGCCTGTTATAGTGCCACCAACAGGTGGATTGTTGCTAAACACATTTTTGGAACAAAATACCTCAAATCATGACTGCAGCGTGCAATTTACGTGAAATCTTTCACAGACTTCCCTACTAGGCTAAAGAATATATCCCACCCTTTTCACATTGGCCTGTTATCGCGCCACCAACAGGTGGATTTTTGCAAAACAAAACTTTGGGAACAAAATGCCTCAAATCATCCAAGGCGTAAGAAGAAATGACACCCTTTTCACATTGGCCTATTATAGCGCCACCAGGAGGCCTCAACCTGTCCTGCCCTGGTGGAGACCTGTGCCCCGAGGGGCACTTTATCTAGTTGCCAATTACATCTATTTTTATGTTAATGTAGAAAAACAAAGTGGGTTTTAGCTAATGTTGGTATGTTTAGTTGCATGTTTATAAGGCAACAGACAGCTGCATCATTGTTATGACTAGGGATGGAGCTCATTAACTTTTATTGATAACGAGCACCTTTTCGAGCAGGGTTCTTATCGGACCCACGATCGAGCATTTTCTATTTTGTGGAAAGACGTATATTTTACAAGGGCCTTCAAATACAGTGCCTTTCTAACAGACGGAAGACAATTGTCCTTTTTACTAAGAAAAAAATATTAAAGAAACTGTTAACTGGTTAATATGTGTAACGTCACTTTATTTACCTTACTTTGTTTACCTGGACAGCGCTGGTTGGCAGGTATCGATACACATTTAGACCGACTGTTTGTGCCAGTGTGGGTGATTACATTTATTTCGCCTCTTGTCTGGATTGTCTAAACATGACATCATGGGCTGCTAATTTGCTCAATAACAGGTATAAGCCCAAAGCTTATCGATAACGGGTACTCAATAAGCTTGTTATCGGATTCTTTCGGGTAACGGTTATCGAGCTCCATCCCTAGTTATGACTGCTAGTTTTGAACGCTTTAGTTTACATAGATCCGGCCACTCTACCCCTGAGCCACCGCCGCCCACAGAATAATGCATATAGGCAAATTCATTGCAAATGGACATTCTAAGGACAAACTAGATTATTGATTAAAGGCCTTTGGGGTACCCGTCAGGGCCTGAATTTCGGTGTAGGGTTGTGGATTGAAAACTTAAAGTGAGTGAAAAAGTGAATTTAATGATGTTTACTGCAATCAGATAGGACTTTTCTATTTGGATGTATGGGCTGCCAAGGCCATAAAGTCGTTTTTTGTTTTTGACACTCAATAGGTGTTCTCACATAACATCCGGGTATGATTATGATTTCAAGCGTATACCCTCTATTGGCATATGAAGAGAGTGACAAAGCCCATTTTCACTTTCCCCAAATTTAAGCTGTTTATTAGCTTCTTTGCCACAGGTTAAAACTCTGTTGTCACAGTTGTGGTCCCCACAGGCTATAGGATCAGACTGTAGCTGCGGTCGTGGTCCCATAACCCAGCTGGGTGGTGGGGTGGGTGGACCTAGCTTTGGGGCTACAGTATAACACAACGCCAGATGCAACTGCTGAGATATGAGTGGAGGAGTGCTTTGGATATCAATTTCATTAATTATATTTTTATTGACATCTGCAATGTACGCACCAATCAACCGTTGCTGTTTTTGAACGTCGTGACTGCTTTATTGGCACATATAGCTTAAACAACGTCAACACGGAATTCTCAGGGTTTTTCGGGTCGTAAATGAGGATCAAGTTAGCAACACTCTGGCTGCTCTCGGCCCTCTCCAAAAGTGTGCCAGGTTGTAGTTGCTCTGTAAGTCTGCATATAGTTTGGGTGTGCACATTCTCGGGTATGGACTGGTGTTTTAATGGTTCAGCAAAGACTGATGTGAGAAGTTTGATTATGTTTTTGTTTCTATAAATGTTCATGGAAGCATCATCTTGAAACAAATTTCAGGCCCCCCGGCACATCGTTTTCCTGCTCTTCTGCTGTAGATGGTGTCCACTCCAACCTGCTTTGAAACAAACCCACCTATCTCTCTGACAGTCTTCTCGTCTTTAAAAGCTAGATATCTTGCATCACAGAGGAAAGCTCTCCCTCTCTGCTTCCTCCATCTCCTCCTCCTGTTCTTCCTTTCTGTGTCCCTCATTGTCATGACCACACAACACACTCTTTCTCACACACACGCACACACACACACACACACACACACACACACACACACACACACACACACACACACACACACAATGCCAACAGGACCAGGAAATGTTGAGCACCGATTTATTTGGTTGAACACTCGTGTCATGCACTGTAAATAGAAGATCCACAAGCTCACAGTGTGTTGCAGACAACACAACGCGTTGAGCTTGTAGAAAGGACATTTTGGTGCACAACAAAGTATAAATCAGGCTTGAGAATTAGCGGAGCATGTTACAAGTCCTTTAGCTGAGGTCCCTCAATTGTACGTTCAGCATGCGCACACACAAAGAGACGGAAGACAGACAGAAACACAGAGTGAGCGTTGTGGCCAAGAGAGGTCAAGATGGTGCTATAAACTTGACAGTCAAGGTCAAAGAGCTGCCACACACAGATGAACACGTGCGTCTTGCGTGCATTCACCTCTCTACTAACATAAGTGCACAGCCTCTGACACATGGATCCACATTTACACTTTTAAGAGTTAAACTACCACTCAGGATTTGACTGTGTAGTTACAGGTTCTTTGGCTGGCCTGTGGTCTGTTTCTGTCTCATAGGCTGACAGACTGACTTCCGGCCTGCCTGTCCTCTGGGTCCAGACTGGGGGCTAGCCAGTGGTTTTTCTACCACATGGTAGAGGCAGGGAACAGATTGGATAAACACAGCCCCTTCCTGCAGAACCCCCCCCTACGCCACACACACACACACACACACACACACACACACACACACACACACACACTTTTTCTCTTTCTGTACGTGTGTGTGCACGCACGCACGTACAGAAAGGAAAAAAAGAGTGTCCATTAGCGATGCAGCCGTGCGTAAAATAACCAGATTTTCTCTAGCTTCACTACCTCTCTCTCTCTCTCTCTCTCTCTCTCTCTCTCCCTCCCCCCCCCCCCCCCCCTCCTTCCTCTCTCTCTCCCTCCCTTCCTTCCGGGCCTTAAATCCCAGCCCAAACACACCGCCTCGCGTTCCCCTACTTGTGCTTAATTACACACACGGCGCGCACACATACACACGGCCAGCGCCTCCCCCCACAGGAACAAAGGTATAAATTATACTGGCTTATATCACAGGGCTAATGGAAGGTGTGTGCGTTTTGAGGAAGAGAGAGATCAGGCAATACTACAGGTGTTTTCTGTGTGGTAAAGAAGGGACTACTGTAGTCTCTCACTCAGTGGAGTTTACTTTCAACCTAGCAACATGCCCCATTTTGGGCATGTCATTATTGGATAAAAGTAGCAAAAATAGCCAATCTATAATCTCTCAACGTGTCGCGAGCTTATAGGTCGGCTATTTTTGCTATTCATACGCATTAAGTCCCCAACTGTATAGCTGTATATGAGTCTGAAAGATTGTCTTCTATCATATCTTCTGTCGGTCTCCCTCCTTTCCTCGCTCCCTCGATCAGTCTTGCTCTCAGAGGAAGCATTGTGTTGTTGACATGACAGTGATTTCCTGTAGTAAAGCCTCTAGGGTATAGACAGTTTAGCTGCCAAGCCATCAACACCACAGCCTTCTCTGCTACTGCTGCTGCAGCCTGCTAAGCTGGCTGACTTGCACCCAACTGATGCTGACTAGTCTGAATCCCTTTCCTCTCTGAGATTAGACAACATGGCCATACTTGGAAGGAAAACATTGTTAACTTGTGGATCTGCAATGATATATTGATAACGAACCAATGTGTTGTGGATTGAAGCAATGGCATTGTCACTGTACAACACACAGGTGGAGACATTTGGAGTTCACCTGCTCAGAGAGCCTAATGCTGAGTGTGTTTACACTGGCAGAGATACAAAAGATACAAAGCTACATATGTGTAGCTGAAGTTGAAACCGTCTCAACTTTTTTGTAGCTGTTGTAGCTGTTGTAGCATTCACAAATGTAGATGATTTTGCTTTGTATCTTCATGTCGATGGCCATTTAAAACGAATGGTAGCGTGTATCTTTGTATTTGCCAGTGGAACGCTCAACGCAGGATTACAGACTTACCAGTGTGAATTGCATTTGTACATCAGCTTCGTTAAACAAGAATGTAGTTTCTCGGTCTACCACGATTGTCAAAATATGTCCCATGGCAGACAGAAGAAAAACACATTTTGAAGAGCCACTCGGAGACAGAGATGATGGGCAGCAACTGCAGATCACAGGTTATCATGTTATACCTATCCTGCAGATAAGCGATGCGGTTACGGATCGGCAAAAACAAGTTGTCCGTTGTAGATCAGTTCTGCAAGTAACATTTAGACTTAGATTTAGATTTAGAGTATATGGATTGTCACAGGCAATGCAGAGAGTCATTGTGTAGACTAGAGGGATTCTGTCGTGGCTGGTTTTCAAATCCACTTCTGGGCCTGTTAACTGTCTGCACCAGTTTCTGTCCGCTTGCACAAGAAGGGAAGCTGTGGTGGGGTCAGGGTGGGTGGTTTTGATGACGACATTTTCAATGAGGATCTCCGTCCCTTTTTGTCAGGTGAAAACCTGACTAACATCTACCCATTAAATGTAGACGACAGTTCGCCACCTAGTCGTGATCAGAGCCAGAGAGTAAGACAGAGTTCTGACAACTCCGTTCACTTCATGGGGCCAGTCCAAAGTTTTGTCCCTTTTCAGGCTGCATGAACAGCGCTCGAGCACTCTGTTTCTGCCCCCTCAACATCGCAACTCTTATACTAGATGGCTCTGGTCGTGATTGGCTGCTTCTAGCCAATGGGACGGCAAAAGCGACCTCTGGGCAATGGGAAGGGCTGGCCCAAGGGGAGAGGCATATCCCTGGCAGCCACGCAGACTGCAGACTCGCAACGCAGATCACTCACCAGTCACACTCACGGCTTGAGACGGGGAAGACGCGTTTGCATGTCACTCGGGGGTGGGGGGTCAGAACACAACAGACAGCGCTTCTTTCACCTGACATTATATCACTTATTAATTCTTGTTTAATCAGTAGATTTCAGTAGGTTCTAGATGCGATAAATTGATTTTTATTCAACTGGCCTCAAACGTACCACCCCCAAACACCGTTCATGTTAAAATGTCTATGATATGTGGTTTACTTCATACTATGGCAGAGCTACATTTTCTACATAATTTAGACACAATAAGCTGCATTGCATGTTTCCTTGGAATGTTATGCTCATGCTGATTGATGATTGTCAGATTCGTTAGCGAGCCATGTAGATAATGTTGGTCATGTGGTGTGATGGTTGTAGTGGAGGCAGCAGATTTGCGGAAGATGACTTGGGTTCTCTAGGTTGGTTAGTTCCCAAACTTTTCAGGTCGAGACCCAAAAGAGAGATTTGATGTTTGCCCATAGTGAAAACAGATCATCTACAGGTGCACAACGCATTGCTTCCCCCCCCCCCGTTGCGAAGGTTTTAGATTTTCACTACTTCTTAATTAATCAAGTGTATGCGCATGCAAGAAGTGAGTGGCAAATCGAGGGTCAAAGTGAGTTTACCGTTGTTTAATGTCATGACCAATAAAAATGGATCCGTGACCCACAAATGGGTCTGGGAAACGGTGCTCTGGGTGCTGGTGTCATTAGCTCATCATGCTGCCTTTTACCCCAACACCCACACAGTTGTAGGAACTGAAGACGTAGGACTGGAAAAGATATTCATCCCCTTGAAAACTGGACTGGCTTAAATGAAAAAGCCAGTGCCGACCAAACTGCTTTGTTCCCCTCCACTTTTACGCACAATGTAAAAGCATCAAACCGATTGACTGTCTGGAAGTCTTGAAGTAGCATGGGATTTTTTTTTATTTGGGACCTAGCTTGTTTTAGCTGTGGAACGCGTGCTGGGTGAGTAATGGTTTTCCCCTTTTGTTTTGAAAGTGGCCCAGAACAGTCCCAGGAACGTTTCCAAGTGTCCCACATGCATTTGCAGTTGACCCAGATGTCACTCAGGGCGGCACTCGTTTTGGAGCGGTGAAGCTCTATGCCTTTCTAAACGGAGTCGCAACGAGCAGCATTACCCAAATAAATCCTGTTACCCTTTTACCATAAAATTGATACTGTTGATGCAAGTAAGAAAGGGTTTTTGAGTGGTGCAACCACTCCCTTACGGAGCTGTGTGTGGCTGGCTGGGTGCGTCTGAGCACAAAAACAGCATGGTTGTTTTTTACCACCTGTGCGCAACCTAACACCCGCACATATTAACTGTATATATGATGATTTCGGGTGTGTCAGTACAGTACAGTGACAGTACAGTACTGTACAGTAGAGGGTACAGTAGAGGGACCCCCACACGGTAACTCTGTCATTTCTCAACCGTTTCGGATGCGGGGCGGCTCGCCGGAACCGGGCCGGCACCCTGGGTGTGTTCCTGTGGGTCTGGATCTGGAACCCCCTCACACACACACACACACACACACACACACACACACACACACACACACACACACGGAGTTGCACCACTCATTTCACTTGGGTGGGATTTTTTTAATTTCATTTTTAATGCAAAGCTTCCAACTTGCTCACCCAACTCACGTTTCACTGTCACAGGCATGTGGATTCGGTGAGTTGTGACCTGTCCAAAATGTTACGAGTACATCTGTATTCAACATGAATATACACTGTAATAAAAATAAATAAGAAAAGGTTGTCTAGGATCTGCTTGTCTTTTAGCTGTTTTTCTCCTCCCCCCTTCATTTAGTTAAAAATATGGACATTAATCAATTATCATTGCTACTTTCCCTGTACCCCATGTCGCTATACTCTCTTAGCCTCTGCCCCCTCATGTTCATTGTCAGTTGGCATTGCCCATGCACTTGGTAGGACATGGCCGGCATTGCGTTGAGACTGAGAGAGATGCAAGCCATGTTGTACTTGTAGCAAGCGGCATCAGCTTTTACATGAACAAAAAAAACCTGTTGATTTAGTTTTTGAAGTGTTTCTACTTTACTTTCTGCTTTGTGGTTACTGGTACCTAAACATGATAATGTAACGGAGACAACTAAGTTTAGCTCTGTTGAACCAGGAAAGCATTTTCTGTGACAATGGTCAACTGACGCCACCATGACAACAGCTGTACAACAACTACAAAGCCAGCAAATCGAGCTGAATATTTAACCCAAATCTAAACCTGTGAGCTACGTTGTGTACATAAAAGCCACTGGCAGAGTGCCAGGGGTGCTATGTAAGAGTGGTGCTTGGCGTCTGACACCGTGTGTCCTTGTTGAAAGCAGATGTTGAGAACCTGTATTTTGAGCACTGCCCTGGCTGCAGCTCGCTGTCTTTGGCTGGTAGTCCGTAATCCTACACTACATGGTAACTGCAAGGCCTGCTGCTCTGATGACAGCTATAGTTATTACTAGGCCCGCACACACACATGGATACACTAGCCTGGCCTTGGGTATGCGGCGTGTAAGAGGCAGTCTACTTGATGGGGTGTACTGCTGTGTTTGTGTGGGTGGGTAGGGGGTGCACTCTTGTCCTCCATTTGACTCCACACCACCATGCACGCTTGTGCGGGGTTATGGTTCTTGCACGCTGTACTATTCTGGACGTCTGATACGTTCATTTTCTGTCACACCGTGTGACGGGAACAAGCAAGGTAATGTTGTGATTATCCAAAGGCTGTGCAAGTGTAATGGAGTATCGGTCAGATCGTGCTGCAAGACTACAACCTACGTATGTTAATAAGACTACAACCTACGTATGTTAATACAAGACTACAACCTACGTATGTTAATACAAGACTACAACCTACGTATGTTAATACAAGACTACAACCTACGTATGTTAATACAAGACTACAACCTACGTATGTTAATAAGACTACAACCTACGTATGTTAATAAGACTACAACCTACGTATGTTAATAAGACTACAACCTACGTATGTTAATAAGACTACAACCTACGTATGTTAATACAAGACTACAACCTATGTATGTTAATACAAGACTACAACCTACGTATGTTAATACAAGACTACAACCTACGTATGTTAATACAAGACTACAACCTACGTATGTTAAGACTACAAGACTACAACCTACGTATGTTAAGACTACAAGACTACAACCTACGTATGTTAAGACTACAAGACTACAACCTACGTATGTTAAGACTACAAGACTACAACCTACGTATGTTAAGACTACAACCTACGTATGTTAAGACTACAAGACTACAACCTACGTATGTTAATACAAGACTACAACCTACGTATGTTAATACAAGACTACAACCTACGTATGTTAAAGGTGTAGTGAAATTAAAAATACGTTTTTCACACTTTTAGACCATATCCGTGGTCATCATATGGTCATACCTAACAATGGATGCCAAAAAAATGGGAAAATTCTCATTTTTGTGTTTTTATATCAAACGTCCATAAAATAATATTTTTTATTACTTCCTGAAAACTAAAACGTGCTGCGTGATGACGTGTCGAGGCCCACAGTGATAAAAGCCAATAAAAATGAAGCTCACCCGTTTAATTCCCCATATCTCCGCATCCGTCCAGCACAGGCTGCACAGCTGCTACTGATTACAGATATCTTCCGTTTTTATTCCCATTCAAGATAACATCCAGAGAGTGTATTACTCGGTTTTAACTTAATCATCACGCTAAAAATGTATCTGAAAACATTATAGGGTCGAAATAAGCCACATAAGAGTAAACTGGTAAAGCTGGACGACTATCTGATTTGTAAACAAACATCCACACGCTGTCCTGCGTAGCATAGCTACCGTCCCTAGCTACCGTCCCATCCCCTGAAGGGATGCGACGCTCTGATTGGTTCAGAAACTTCATAGCGGTGTTTCAACTTGAGACGGTCTGAAACTTCAAAATAAAATGTCCACCATTTCCGTTTCACTACGCCTTTAAGACTACAACCTACGTATGTTAATTGCCATATTGAGGAAATTGATTAACTGCGAGGAAAAACAAACTTTCAAAAGGAGTAAAATTGGGTCCCGATCTTGACCCGGCAGAAGAGGACAACATGGGTTGACAAAGCGGTCTGATATCTATTGTCATTTTTCATGAAATGTTCTACACATACATAGTGATTCTTCATTCCCGATGCTTTATAGTGATTCTTCATTGTCTCCACCAGGCCGAAGGCATGGGGAGAGAGTATGTTTTGCACTCTGTCCGTCCGTCCGTGTGTCCGTCTGTGAACAGCTAATCTCCGGCACCGCTAACCTGGTCGATGCCAAATATTGCACACACTCCCTGGATGCCAACAATGAACCTCTGCCCCAAAATTTCTAGAGCGGCCTGTTATAGCTCCACCAGGAGGCCGACTTTTGAAAAACACTTTTTTGATATTACTCCTCCAGATTCTGTCCAAAAATCCCGCAAATCGTTACACACTATCTTTATAGTCATGTATTCAAGATGGATCTGTCCGATATTTCATATTCCATCCTAATTGGCTAACATTGGCTTTCAAAGTTTGCAGGATTGGCCCTTTTGAAACAAAAAGCCACAAATCATGAACGCAGCGTGCAATTTACGTGAAATCTTTCACAGACTTTGCTACTAGGCTGAGGAATATATCCCACCCTTTTCACATTGGCCCGTTAGAGCGCCACCAACAGGCGGATTTTTTCAAAACACATTTTTAGAACAAAATGCCTCAAATCATCCAATTGCCATCAATAGTTCCCTATGCTTTAGCCTGAAACTGATAAAATGTCCACAGTAGACAATGTTTTCAGAAAAGGTAGCCATTTCCAAACAAATCATTTTATATTTCATATTTTCATTGGTAGGTGTTGTTAGAACAGTCTTCCGTTGACTATCGTTGTAGTGGCTACTGGCTAGTGGCACCAACCACAATACAGCCAACATTTCGGTCACTGCCAGGACTTCATCATTGCCTCCAATCAGTCCAATGGCTTGTAGCCGCCTAGCAGGCCATCCTTAACTCTGTTAATGTAATCTGTGTGGTAACCTTTTAGAGAAAGTGTGTATGGATATGGGTGTATACGTGTGTAACGGACAGGCTGGCTTAGAATACATGTGTATTCCACATCACGGTTTGTTTTCAGTCCTGCAAGCTTTCTTTGCTCACGTGTGTTTGTGGTGGGTATGTGTTGCAGTGGGGGAAGGGTGCTCGGCTAAATGCTTCATCCTTTGATGAGATTTGGCATTTAAAGCGGCACACTGACCGTTCACCCAATTCCCTCTGCAGTGACAGCTGGGCCTCAACACTAGAAACACACTGTGTGTGTGTGTGTGTGTGTGTGTGTGTGTGTGTGTGTGTGTGTGTGTGTGTGTGTGTGTGTGTGTGTGTGTGTGTGTGTGTGTGTGTGTGTGTGTGTGTGTGTGTGTGTGTGTGTGTGTGTGTGTGTGTGTGTGTGTGTGTGTGTGTGTGTGTGTGTGTGTGTGTGTGTGTGTGTGTGTGTGTGTGTGTGTGTGGAGAGAGAGAAGAAGCGATGCATTGATATTGAAATCGGATAGGAAGTGGCAGGGTGGAGGAGAGGTGTTGAAATAAAGGACAGAGAGCATGCATTATTTATTTCAAGGCCAAATTATACTTTCAACATCTGGCTACTGTGGCTCGCTGCGAGGGTACACTACCAGCATGAAGTCAATTTAGTTACCAGCTCATGTCTGCAGACATTGGCAGGCCTTTAAGATTGTATGACCACTGACTGCACATGTGCTTGAACAGAAACGTGGACATCCTGGAGAGGTTGTCCACGTTGTGCGATCAGTCACCACTCGCATCTTTATAACTCGTTAAAAGCCTATAAGACACTTGTGTGCTTAAGTTCTTGGAAACAAATTGCTGTTACTGTTGGAAGAGGAGGAAGTATCCTCCTGTATCGCAGGATAAAAGGTCTGCAGACATCAAATTGTAGTGTAAACAACTTGCGTGTAAGCTTTCTGGTCCTGCGTGGCTATGCAGATGTAAGGAGTATAATCAGGCCTTGAGCTTGGCTGGGGTATCTCCCTTGGGGATGGGGAGCATACTCTTGACTTGAGGATCACTCTGCTCTGTTATCTTCAAACACCACTGGAAGTCTCACTGAATCCCAAATACAGGGAAAAGCCACTGTTAGAAGTAGAACCTGTTCGGATGCAAATGCAAGGTGAAGACCCTCAGGTCAAAATGCTCACAAGATATCTAAATGCTAAAGGGTGCTCTTGCAGCTCTTATATAGTGCCTTTCTGCAAAGCGCTTTACAATGTACTGTACATGACATTCACCATTCTCTCGCATGCAATATCAAAAATGATATTATACTATATATCTGATTGACATTTATACCACTTAAATGGTGTAAAAGATCGGTTTCTCCAGATATGGTAAATTGCCGATCACCGATCGGAGTGAATATCGGCTGATACGGCCGATCACCGATTGGTGGCCGATTATCGGAAAATCTGTACTTGTTTGATGATCACGTCTTAATGACACTAAATCACCAGACTGTAAGCAAACAGCCCTTTAGAACCTGTTCAAATTCAAAGCACTGTTAAATCCTGTTGTAATGCAAGGAAAAAGCACCGTGAGAACCTATGGTGGGATGCTAAGGGTGATAGTGGCTCGCTCAGGAACTAGATCGGCCAACTGGGAACCAGAAGATCCCCAGCTCCTCTAAGCGTTGTGATGGAAGTATCCCTGAGCAACACACTTGAACCCCTAACTGCTCCCAGAGCTCCCCTGGGGCTGCGCACTGCTCTTAAAAGTCAAATGCAGCTAATTTCCCCACAGGGATCGATACAAAAACTAATGCCAAGAAAAAGGCTCAGTTTTAAAACCACTACCATGTCTGAGAGGAAATGGATAGCATAACACTGGCATCCCTATTTTGGGCAAGTTTTCTAAATCTTTGTGAACTTGAAGATCTGCTATTTTCGGCGTCTCAAAGTACAATGAAGTATATAGGGCTTATAGTGGTTAAAGAAATATGGTTAACATATGTAAACCAGAAAGTATTTGGCAACAGACAGTTAAAATAAGTGAAGAAAGATTGGGAACAAAGATAGAATATACATAGATACTCTGTGCAACGCATGTGAGCACACGCCCTCTGAGCAGCTGAGCATGCAGTGGTGCTGAGATGCTGGTACACACTCAAACAGTGTCACCGGTGTGTGTGTGTGTGTGTGTGTGTGTGTGTGTGTGTGTGTCTGCGGGGGTGGGGTGGGGGGGGGGGGGTTAAAGGGCAGAGCGAGAGATGGAGGGATGCGCGAAGTAATGGAAGGATTTCTTGTCTTCCTGCTCTTTGCTGGAGCTGTGAGCTGATGAAAGCCTCGTGGATGCTTCTCTCTCTCACACACACACACACACACACACACACACACACACTTCAGCATGTGCTCACTGATCATACAACTGCGTTTGTTCTATATAGAAGATTTTGGGCACAGATTTGGGGAGGGAGGGTGATTTAGATATTGTGGTGGGGGGGGGGGGGGGCAGGAAACCATCGCTATAGTAGCTCATTGGAAAGGATGTGAAATTACACACTTACTCTATCTCCCACGCATGCACATTTCTCGCCATCGACAGTCTCCTCCCATCTCTCACAACCCCCATTTACTGTATACATCTCTCCATGACTGTTTCTCATTTTCTCCATCATGTGTCTGTAGCGTTTTCCCTGGGTCTCTCTACCAGATTTGGCCTTCACCACCTCGTAGTGATTTTCACAGGAAGTGGTTTGTGACTACGCACTGGTTGCCAGCTGTTCTTTTTTTTTTTTTTCTATTTCTCCCTTTTGCAAAACTCTGCTTTTGCCCACTTAAAGCCTCTATACTTAGGCACGGAACCCGCAGGACATGCAGGGCGCTTCTCTTACAAATTTTCCACTCTGGGTGGAAAAAGGGTGTCCGCACACGTTTTCTCAATCTTAGGAATACATTGTATATCGGGTGACAAGATATCTGTTTGGTCAATAGTGGCGAAAAAAGTCACGTGCAAAGCAGCTTGAACTGCTTTTGCATGGCTTTTGAAGATTGTTATATGGCAGCCAAGTCTATGGCATTTTTAATGTTTGTTTAGAGCACTTAGGATAAAAATCATTTGCCAGCCAAGTCTATGGACTTTGAAGACATTACAATGTTTGTTTAGGGCACTTATGACGTAAATCGTTTGCGAGACAAGTTTATGGACTTTAATGTTTGTTTAGGGCACTAAAGGACGTCGTAAGATGACATGCGGCCAATATACAGTGTGCACTGTGCGTCCTAGTGTGGTGTGATGTGGTTTTCTTTCCCCCTGTCTACATTAAAAAATAGCCAGTCACAACACGTCACGTAAATCGGCTATTCTTGGCTAATGTTCCCCCAGAACATGCAAGTTGGCGTCTGAGTTGTTAAAGGACCACTAAACCACTTATCAACCTATCTTCATATAATAGGTCCTCACTAATAATCATGATAAAATGGCAACATTTTTTTCTACTCGGTCTGTGTCTCATAGGAGGGCTGTGGGCAGTTAAGCAACCCACCAGTGACATCATCGATGGGGAGTCCAAGCTAATAGAAACTGCAGGCTTTCTAGTCCTGAAAAGTTGCAATGCGAAAATAGAAGCCTTCGTTCTCACGCAGGGCTCCAGCGTGCGACCTATTAGATCGCATATGCGACTTAATTTATTAAGGGTGATACTTAAAATTTAATGAGGTCGCACAGGTGTGACTTGCTGGAAGGATGCGTGGAGGAAAAAAAAACATCCTGCAGTGCTTGCCCGTTCCATTGATTGAAAACATTGGACGTTCGCCTGACGCCCAGTGTTCAAAGAACGATCGTTCACGAAAACCCACAAATAGCCCTTCAGACTTGGATGGTCAGAGCGGCGCGATTACATACAAAGTCAATTCAAAGACGAGAATTGCGCAAACGGGCGCGGCGCGACCTGCCGCGGTACAAACTGGACGAACCGAGGCGAATATATATTCAGGTCTGAACGCAGCTTATCCGACACAAATTAACTAATCTTTCTCAGCTGTACAATTTCACTGGAGCGCGCATATGTAACTGCATGATGATCAGTCATGATGATCTACACAGACAGCCGACTCCCGACCCAAACACTGAGTGAAACTTAGTAAACGTGTTGTTTGATTAAACATGTGCCACGAAAAATAGCTTCCAAAGCTTGTTATGTTTGCATCGAGGAGGTAGCCTATGTGTCCATACCATAGGTCCATACATGCTGATCGGCCAACAAAATACATTAATCTCCCTCCCAGTGAGTGAAGAGCACTGATGCCTGATTTATTCTTCATGTTCCGTGCTGAAAATAGCTGATCTACACGCGACGCGTTGTGAGCTTGTAGATCAGCTATTTTCAGCATGCGGAGATTTGCAGGCTCTGAGAGCATTCAGAAACGTTTGCCTTCACAATAAAAGCATGCAGCTTTCACAAGTTGGCCCATAAAGACAAGGAAAAGGATTAAGAATTTGGTGGCATTTCACATTGCAAAAGATTTTTTCCAAAATGTAGAAATATTATAATAAGGAATTAATTTGGATAATGGTAATGGAGATATTGTACAAATTGTCACTTTATTAATCCAAAAGGTTTGGACTGCATTTAATTTTCAACACAAAACCTTAAACTGACTTTCTGTGTGGAATATAAATATTGCCTTTATTGACTGAGTGACTTTGTGGTGGGTTGAAACCATCTACAGTGTTTTGAAGTAAACCAGGTAGGTTGCTGTTTTTTACACAGTGACCTTTGTAGGGGGTTTTATGATTCAAACCTTTAATGGTGGAAACCACTACATAAATAAATGGCGCTCGATGTGGGGGCATGATAAGATCATGTATTAATACCACGCTATACAAAGAAAAAAATGGTGCTACCTAATTTGTGGTGGCGCTACCAAATGAAAAGGTAGGTGGCACCAGTGCTACCTGTGAAAAGGTTAGTCTGGAGCCCTGTTATCACGATAATAAAAATCGAAACATTTTTGTAAAAATCTGCCTAACGATGATGTGGGTTGCTGAACTGCCCACTGCCTATGAGACACAGACTGAGTAGAAAAAAATGGTTCCATTTTATCATGATTATTAGTGAGGACATATTACTGTATATGAGGATACGTTGAAAAGTGGTGAAGTGGTCCGTTAATATCAATCTACAAGTTATCAGACATTGCCAGCTGACTGTGATGGCGCAAGACCTTAAGCACATTATTGCCATAGGTCTGAGCCCAACGATGGACCCAGGGGCCTGTTTCCTTAAAGTATTCTATGGCATTTTGAAGTCATTCTATTTTATACAGTGAAGGGTTATAAGAATGATAATGAGGAATTGCTTTGTGGTATGTATAGGAAATGTTGGGATTCCAACATTTCAGTGTATGATGTGTAATAATTTGTTTATCTGGGCTTGACGGAAGTTGACGCTAATATCAGTTTGTGGTCAAGTCTCCAATTGGAGCTTAATCTAGGTTCTCTGACAATGTTTCTTAAGTGTATGGTCAATGCCAATGCAGTGATGCAAATAGGCTGCATTTTGCGTCACTAGACGCAATAGTTAAAGGACGCAATCGTGTCCCCGTCTAGGGTTTCTGGGACGCACTACTGTACTCCGTACTAGGGCTTTAAGCAACTAGTCGACTAGTAAATCCACTAGTTGACCTTGTTGGTACTACTAGTTGACTAGTTGATAAGGGGGAAAAAAGCGTTTTTATTTTATTTTTTTGTAGTCCTCAAGATCAGCTAGAATGCTAGATTAGTCACCAATGTACAAATATAAAAGTTTTTACATAATAAATAGGTAGTTAAACAACTAGTCGACTAGTAAACTAGGCAACTAGTCTACTAGTAAAAATCACTAGAAGTGAAAGCCCTACTCGGTACTGTACTGTAACAATAATCCACATTAAAAAATCACGAAAACAAACCCCACAGATACGATAATTTTGCATCACCGCATCAGACCTAATCCTACATTATAAACAATACAATCCACGTAGGAATCGTTGATGATCATAACACGGGCGCGGCCATCTCGAGCAGTGGCCACAGCGCAGCCTCAGACCAGAGATTTTTAGAGTGCCGTCACCGTGAGGGCATAAAACAGCATGGTCACGTGACCCATGCAGTGACAAGCTGTAGTCAGTGGCCCCATGAAATGAACAGAGTTGTCGCAACTCTCATCTAAATGGCCAGTCAACAGACAAAAGACCAAATTCTTTATGGTCACTTCTTTGAGCATAACAACAATGGAGTCCCAAATGCACTACAAACCATTTATTTTTTGTTACTAATGACCGTGAGATTCTTTAATTGAGCTGTGCATAAAATATACTATACTTTATTTAGCTCACCGAGTGCACCACAAAGTATTTCATTTACTTTTTGTATTTTTACTTTATTTATTTTGGTGCTATTTACTTTATATACTTACATTTACTTTGTATGCTTTGCATACTTTGCACTGTTTGCATAAATCTTTGCAAATATTAAAGTTGTCAGATTTTGAATCATATTTATTTATTTCAGATACATTTTCTACATGAATATAACCATAACATGAAATGGGGGTTAAATGCTGCAATTTGTAAAAATGACAAAATATGACTAGGGACTCTGGGATATTTATTTGGGACCCATCTAAAAGACCACCCCGGTGTCCCGGGACCCATTACATTGAAAACCTATTTACATCACTGCTCCTTCTATGGACTAGTGTCTAGTGCCCTTACTGACTTGGTGAACTGAATGTATTCAATGTTTCATAGACTGTAGACGGGGAGTGTAGTGGATGGGGGTCGCAGCGCAGGGGAGAAATGCGCCCCCACTTCTAAAAATAAAAGTAGAAGTGATAATGCTCATTATAAGATGGCAACCATTTGTCTTGAGAGGAGGCTGTGGACACTTGACACTAATTATGCTAATGACGTGTATACACGTCTTTTCTAATCAAACCGTGGGGGCCTTAGGTCTTTAGGCCATTTTTAATTATATCAAACGAGATCGTTGTAATTCAAATGTTTTGAGTGGTGCTAGCCACTCCTATTACGTGACTTTGTGTGTATGTCTGTGTATGAGCACGGAAGTACCATGCCAATACCGCTGGATGGCACTGTGGAGCAGCGACAGACAGACAGACAGACAGACAAAATCCTGCAACTTCCGCCCAAACAAATGATAGTCTTTACCATAGATATTAAGAAATAGATGCCTCATTTGCCGCTGCAGTTCATTGGAGCGACGTGTATCCCAATGAAGGCGGAAGTGCAGTGCTGAAGGCTTTTTTTTTTTTTTTTAACAAATCTTTATAACAATCATGACAATATACATTACAATACAAAACAAGACAAACAAACAAACACAAACAACAAAGTTATTAACAATACAACATCAGAGCCAGGGGGGGATTAGAAAACAGAAAACATTAAAGAGTGAACACAAAGCAACAGTTCTCCGCAGCTTTCTTATTTAGAAGTGCTGAAGGCATTTGCTGAAGACGACTGCGTCGCTGCCCATGTGACGTCACTCATGTGACTCCTCCATGTCTCCCGCTGTCACTCAAGTGACTACTGGCCAATCACAGCGCGTCTTTTCCGGGACTTCGCGGAAGCTTTGCTTCCGCTATTCTTCGCAAGGAATGTCGGGAAAATAGTGCCTTCAATGGTGACACACGCCTCAGAGCCGGAAGGGGCGTCTATGTATATATGTCTATGGTCTTTACAGCCTAGGTCTTGCCCAGGGTGCACACACACAGGCCAGGGAGGACGACGGTACAGTACAGTACAGTACAGTACAGCACCACTCACTTCACGGTGAAGTGAGGTTTATCGGGTTCATTTTGCGCTGGTGTCTCTGTGGTGCCTCTGTGCTCAAAACAGATCTACAAGCTGTCGACAGCCATGATGCAGTGCGTTGATATAACTTGTATGTCTGTTTTCTTTGGGTAGGTGCATGCCACAGGTCACTTATGCGTTGGACATTGCAACATTAACTCAACTGTGTGTGTGCGCGTGTGACAGGCTAGCCACTATCAGACCGATCATTTGTTTTTTATTTTGATTGTGCGGTCAGTTTATTTAATTCATATCTCCGACAGTCAACGCATGCACCTAGACTAGCTTGGCTATGCGGCTAACAGCACGCCGACTACTAGACAGATGCGTATCATGGTCTGTATGCAACATAACTAACTCGTCAATTCACTCTTGTTGTGTTTTTTCCTCTCTCTCTGGTTCCATGTCCACATGTCTACTCATCAAGTCAAGTTGTAAACATTGAGAACTGTTTTGACGTGAGTCGATCGAGGGTGGCGATCAGACCACCTGAAAATGTTCTAACCGTCGACCCATAGCTTCATTAGAGCGACAGACAAACAAATCAAAGATAGTAGAGAAATGGAAGATGTCCTCAGGGCTTAACGTTTTCCTACCCAGGACGTCCTGAGGATTTCATAGGGCCCATTTATGAGATCAGTGTAGATCCGCAAAAACAATATTAAGGGGGGTGGGGTGTATGTGTACAGTGTAGTGATAGCCGTGGTGTGAATGACATGACCGAAGCAATCACAACGCAGCAGGCTTGCTATGCTAGTCAAGGGATCTGAGGGGGGCAAGAAAATGTGCCCCCCCGATCCTCATAATAATAATTTTCTCCACAGCTCCTCCGCTTACTGAAGGCTACATGCCTAGAAGTGTCTTCCTCTGGGGTTTTTAACTTTAACACACTGCTGTAAAGTCAAGCCCTACAGTAGTAATTTCAAGATATGAGTATTTGAATTGATTGGCCAGAATAGCAATTATATAATTCAACAGAACTTCAAAAGCTCCTTCTATAAAATGCATGGATTGGCACACACATTCAGTAAAGGCAACTTTGGGAAAACACCATGATTTTACCACCCCAAAAATTGGTGTGTGCTGAACTGAGACACTTTATGTTGGTGTTGGGTGAAATCACCCCTTAGCTATATCTCTGAGAAATATGGGAGGGGATGGAGGGGGGGAAGCAACCCCTCTCCTACTGGGTGGGGTTTTGCCTTACTAGGCAGGGTTTTTCCTTTTCTTTTACATGAGTTGAGCGTGTTATAATGTAGTAGACTCTGGAAAAGCATTCCAGCAGCCAGCTCGTATCAGGGCTTGTTAGGCAATAGACTTAGCGAGGACCAATTTTATGAAGATAGGTTGACTTTAAATGCTTGAAACCCAGCATCCGTATTCTAGTGGGGAAGTGGGCATTGGCTCAAAATAGCAGATCTAAACGCTGACAACACGTTGCGCTGTGACAGTGTTGGCCTGTAGAGCTTCTGTTTTTGCTGGAGAGGGAAAACAAGCATTATACACCGCTGCCTATAGAGCCCTTATTGACCAGGTGAACGGAAGATATGTCTCATTCAGAAGTCCCATTTGTGATGGGAGTTCAGTGGCGGGCTTTATTGAGGGTTGAGTGGGGATGATGCTTCCTTCAGGTGGTCGGGGGAGCTGCCTGAGAACTGGTTCAGTAGGACAAAGTTTCATCATCGGGAGAGGATGAAAGTCGTGGGGAAAACTCCCACCTTCCATTCCAAGTGCTTTCAAGATTCAAGAGGGTTGAGTTGTCATTCTCTCATACAAGCAGTGAAATGTTGACGTGACATGCACAGCACACTGCGCTACCGCATGCCGTGTAGTACACCGCGACTCATTTCACTGACGGTTAAACGGTGATTGATTTTGTTTACGACTAAATGACTAGTCTAAAAGTAAGCAGATCTACAAGCTCACAACGTGTCGCAGTATGATTTTGTGAGCTTGTGGATCCTCTTGTAGATCTGCTATACAGTTTACAATTTAGGCATTTAGCAGACGCTCTTAATCCAGAGCGATTTACATTAAGCAATAACAAAAAGCGTGGCATACATCACATACATAAAAAGTAGTTTATCACATGCTGTCTACGTAACATACTATAAGTCTGTATAAAATGCTATCTAAGTCTACATAAAGTGCTATCTAAGGGGCTAGAGCAAGTGCTACGGGCCATGATGGAGTCTGAAAAGGTGGGTTTTCAGACTACGGCGGAAGATTGGGAGTGAGGCTGCAGTTCTGATTGTAATGGGAAGTGCATTCCATAGTTTTGGAGCCAGAAGGGAGAAGAGTTTGGGGCGTTTTTAGTGAAGGTACTTCCAGCTTCCCTGTGTTGGCTGATCTGAGTGCGCGGGAGTGTTTGTAGGGTTCGATCATACTTGTAATATATGGGGGAGCCATGCCTTTGGTTGCTTTGAATGCCAGTATCAGAGTTTTGTATTCTGTGCGGGCAGCGGCTGGGAGCCAATGGAGGGAGCGGAGAAGGGGGAGATGTGTGAGAATTTTGGCTGGTTGAAGACCAAGCGAGCTGCGGCATTTTGGATCATTTGGAGAGGCTTAAGTGCACATGCCGGTAGGCCAGTAAGGAGGGAGTTACAATAGTCAAGTTTTGACAAGACTGTTGTCTGGATTAGGAGCTGGGCTGACTCCTGTGTGAGGAACGGTCTAATTTGTGCGTTCACGTATGAAACAGCGTTCACATGTCGTCATGAACGTGCGCAATGATGGTCAACGGACCAGCGCGTTCATGTGTTTGGGTCCAAACTGCAATACCAAATTCGCCCACTATGTCCATTTCGCCTCAGGGTTTCCTCCGGGTGCCGTCTCTATTAATATATACTCTAAGGCATGCGCGTACGGAGTGCAAAACATACTCTCTCCCCATGCCTTCGGCCTGGTGGAGACAATTAATAACGATAAAGAGAAAAGACCAAAATGTTGTGCACCTAATAATTGCAGTCAACTTATCAAAGCGACAAGCTGCGGTGTCTCTCTTTTTACTACATGTGCTACAGCATGAGATAATTGTCTCCACCAGACCGAAGGCATGGGGAGAGAGGGGAGAGAGTATGTTTTGCACTCCGTGTGTGTGTGTGAGTCCGTCCATCCGTGTGAGCGTCCGTCCGTCTGTTACCAGCTAATATCCGGCACCGTTAACCCGGTCGATGCCAAATTTTGCACACACACTCCCTGGATGCCAACGATGAACCTCTGCCCCACATTTTCCAGAACGGCCTGTTATAGCGCCACCAGGAGGCTGACTTTTGAAAAACTAATTTTTTTGATATTACTCCTCCAGATTCTGTCCAAAAATCCTGCAAATCGTTTCACACTATCTCTATAGTCATGTGTTCAAGACGGATCTGTCCGATATTTCATATTCCATCCTAATCGGCTAACATTGGCTTTCAAAGTTTGCAGGATTGGCCCGTTTTGAACAAAAAAAGTCAAAATCATGAACGGTCCAACGGAGCATGCAATTTACGTGAAATCTTTCACAGACTTTCATACTAGGCTGAGGAATATATCCCACCCTTCAAGGTAAGAAGAAATGGCACCCTTTTCACATTGGCCTATTATAGCGCCACCAGGAGGCCACAACCTGACCTGCCCTGGTGGAGACCTGTGCCCCAAGGGGCACTTTATCTAGTTTACACTTTATGTTCTATTTGAGCGGTGCCTCTGCTCCATTACGCAGCTATGTGTGTCCCTATGTCTGTCCCTGTGTCTGACCGAGCATGGAAAGCTGCAACACGGTAACTGTCATTTCTCGACCGATTCGGACGCGGGTGGCTCGCAGGAACTGGGCCGCCCCCCCTGGGCGCGTTCCTGGGGGTCTGTATATTCCGGGGACCCCCACACGATAACTGTAATTTCTCGACCGTTTCGCGGGTATATTCACTGCATAAGTTGGATCACAGGCGGATATGAAGTTTAAGCAGACGGTAGCCTAGTCGTTATGACCATGGTGATGATGTCAGCCTAGCTTGTTTCAAACCGGGGTTTGACTTGACTTGTCTTTTCCTTTTCTTTTTTTCCACTGACTTAACGGGTCCCGCAGTGAAGTCAAAGTAAAAAATGCAAAAATCGGTAATCGACCAAATAAAATGACTGGCAGACGTTCATCTCTGTGCGCTACAAAAATGTCCCCATTTTTTGTACTCTAGTCTACCTCACATCTAGTCAGACATAGTACTTGTCGAACTGTACCTTCCTGTGCTTTTTTCTGCAAACTTAACAATGCAGACTTATTCCATGGCCTCTGTAAACTCTTCCCATGAACCTTTTCAAGCTATTTTAAGTCAAAACCCTATCACAGCAGGTTCAAGATTCAAGGTAGCAACACACTAGGAAATATCTCCCTGAGAATAAATAGGCTACCTAGTCTGCCATTTGGCAGCACTACTGCCAAGCGAATGGATAGATGGAGAAGGAAAAAATGTGGGGAGAGGAGGGGGGCAGGGGGAAGTGGAGGGGAACTCTCCAGTGGTGGAAGTTGGATTGTCAAGTGAAGTTTTGGCAAAGAAGCAGCGGTCTCCCTCCCCCACCATGTCTCTTTCTGCATCTCTCTCTCTGTCTGTGTGTGTGTATGCGTGTCTGCCTCTCTAACGTGGCCTACACAGACTCATTCATGCGTACTGAGATCCACACCTACTCACACATACACAAGTGCACAGTGCTCACACACAATGAGTGGCGTGTTGCAATGACCACCCAATCCCGGGCGTTCTTTATCTGGAAAAAAAACCTCTGCTCATCTGATTACACACACACACACATGCACGCACGCACACACACACCACCTCAAACACAGCAGACATGCATGCAAACAACAAATTTGGCTCACACTATGCATACATGTTTATTTTCATCTGTACCCAGGGAGAGAGAGACACACGTGCGCACACAAGTGCACACGCGCACACACAAGCTGTTGTAGTAGCAGGTGGCTTGCTCTCTTGTCTTCACACATCTGCCAGGGCTGGCTGGCTGAGTGGCTGTCTGGTTGACTGACTGGCTGTGTGGTTGACTGGTTGTCTGCCTGGATGTTTTGCAGGCTGGCTGATTTATTGGCGGGTGTACAGGCTGACACACTTGCCTGTATTGCTGGCTAGCTGGTAGGCCGACCGTTGCTGTTATGCAGGCTGACTGGCTGACTGATTTGCAGACTGGCTGGCTGGTTTGCAGCTGCTGCTGTTCAAACAGAGTTGCATCTGCTGGGTCTTTTGTTCTAACACACACACACACACACACACACACACACACACACACACAGGATGACTCTGAGAGTGTGTGTTGTAAAAGAAAGAAGTTCTTTTGTTTGGGAGTAAAATGGGAGCGGAGGAAGGGGGTGGAGAAGTGCTAATGTGCTTGGTGACTGTGTGTCTGCATGTGTGAAGTTGTCTGAGTGTTGGAGATGGTAATGGTGTGTTGAGGGTCTTTGGTAGTGGTTAAAGCAGCTGAGCTATTTGCAGAAAATGCATCACTTAAAAGAAAACATTCAGCCATGGTGGAATTAACAAACTAATACTGTTTTTCTTTCTCCCCTTGTCTCTGTTCTCTCACTACATCTTTTCCCCATGTCCACCTATACTGTCCTCCCTTTCTGTCTCCTCCTCTCTCCTCATTTCCTCAGCAGCCTTAAGGAGGACCATGAAGTAGCAGGCTTCAGGTTAGCAGCTAACGGACTAGCTCCTCATCGCACGGCACATCTCCCTCCATCCAACGCCTCCATCCGTGGGCCCTCCACCCAGCCATGGCGGACCCAGGGATGTTGAGCTTGTTTGGGGATGATGCAGGGCTGTTTTCAGATGGGTTGGATGGTTTAGGAGACTGCTTTCCCCCACAGCCAGCTCCAGGCCAGCCCAACCCTCTAGCACAGCAGAGTAACCCTACTCTCAGCCACGAGCACCAGGGAGCTGGAGGCTACCACCAGGCGCTGCTCCATGGAGCTGGATCCGGTCCAGGACAGCCTAAACTGGGGCAGCTCTATGATCATGGCCCCTATACTGGCTATGATCAGCCTGGGGCCCCTGGAGGACGAATGATGGCCCAGAATGGCCCTACCCAAGGACCGCAAAACGTTAACGCAGCCATGAACGGCATGGCCACGCGTTACCATAACAACCCCGGTAACCCCAGCAACCCTCTCCATGGTTACCCGGGTGATGCTGGAGGAGGAGCAGGGGGCGGAGTTTGGGGCCAGCAGCAGCAGAACCGGTCAGCCTATCAGCAGCCTCCCACACAGACGGGGGGTGGGCCCAGCCAGATGGGAGCCTATCAGATGTCTCGAGACTACAGCGGGATGCAAGGCCCGCCAGCTTCCAGTGCAGGCCACATGAACCAACACTACCCTTCCCAGAACCTGGTGTCTCCTTCTGCACAGGACCCAGCTCACTACATGGGGCACGTTGGAATGGGGGGCGCCCAGTTGAGGCACCCCCAATCCCAACCACAGCCTCAGTCATATAACATGGGCCACACACCTCGATACCCCCAGTCCCCTTCCCGGCAGCCCTCACACCCCCACCAGCATCATCAGGGGATCGGGGGATTTGGGGGCAGCCAGTACCCTGGATACCAGGCCCAGTATGGAGCCATGGGCCAGGGCATGGGTGCTGGGATTGGCCAGGGTGCCAATGCAAATGTCAATGCTAACACCAGCCAGAACATGGGACCAGGACAGCTGGGTCAGAGGTATACCCAGGGATCAGGCCCTGCAGCTGGGCCACAGGCGCAAAGATACCCTCCTGGACATCCACACCAGCCCCACCAACCTCACCCTGCTCAGATACAGCAACAGACAGGACAGCAGGGCCCGCCTATGCACCCCCAAAACCACCCCCAGAATCTCCCCCAGCCCCCAAACCAACCTCAGCCTCACCTCGCCCCCCCAGCTCAGGGATCCTACCCTTCCCCAACTTCTATGTCTCCCATGCGAGGCTTGGGGTCACCGACGCCCCCTCCTCAACAGGGCCGCCCCCCCAGTGCAGGGCTAGTGACCTCTCCAGAAGTGTCGGGGTACACCACTGCCCTCCAGAGTCCACCTAACTCCATGGCCCTTCCACCTCAGAGAACCCCTCAACCCCCTCTGTCGGTGCCCCACCCCCACCCTCAACACCAGCACCACCACAATATTTCCCCCAATGCAGGGCAGATGTATCAAGGTATAGGACCACAGTGCGGGCCTCCGATGGCCCCAAATCGGCCACAGCAAGGTATGTAAATGGAGCAATGAAAACAGTTCAAAATCCCTGGAGTGTCCCTTTCACTAGAGTGTACAACTGCATAAATGAACATGAGGATTTTGTGTTTTTAGGCTGTTTAATACAGTACATGCATTTAGTTGTATGAGTATATATTGGTCTCTTCTGCAGTCATGACTAGGGATGCCATGCGATTAATACCATTTTCGATTAATCGAGGGAGTCTCCAAAATCGATGTAATGGGGGCTGTCGAATAATCGATAAATAATCGACAGAGCTGTCGAATAATTGATTTTGCTGATGGGCAGTTTGCGGCATAACAAGGGCTTGTTATGCACAATGTTATTTGCACGATTGCAAATTTAAGTTGACATTTAACTGTCACAAAAAATTGCAATGTCACATGTGGTGTAAGCTAATCGTAAGCTTGTAGATCTGCTACTTTTGCTATTTATGGAAAATGCTTGAAAATGTATGGACAATGAGACATCTTTCAACATGGGAACGATTGACAACTATGCAAAAATAATTGTGATTATCTCAAATAATTGCGATTAGGCGATTATGTAATAATTGTGACAGACATGTTTCTGATCATCAGGTGTCCTTGAAGCTCCAGTGGGCCAAGGAGGGGACCCGCGTCTGCTGCAGGCTCAGCGAGGTGGCCCGCCTCTCCAGGCCGCTCCGCTGGGCTTCCCGGGTCCGGGCGTCGGTCAGCACAGTGGCCCGGCCCTGAACCAAGGCTTAGCGCCGCCCACCCACCTGTCCCCCCACCCCCTCCACCTTCAGGGCACCCAGCCTCCCGCCAGCCAGCCCCCGAACCCCTGGGCACCCCCATCTCAGACGGCCCACCCGCTGTCCTCGCCCCCCCTCACCCCGCAGAAAGTGCCTCACGTACAGGTGAGTTTGATGTGGAAACGTGTGTGTGTGTGTGTGTGTGTGTGTGTGAGAGGAGAGAGATGTTTGTTTTCATGTGTGGGCGTATTTTGTGTTTGTTCTACATGTGGGTGTGGGATTGTATGTATTTTTTTCCCTTTGTTGGGTGTGTGTGTGTGTGTGTGTGTGTGTGTGTGTGTGTGTGTACCTGACATTTGAGTACATGACATCGCTTTGGTGCTGGTTTGGGGGGGGGGGGATTGTGCGCGCGTGTGTGTGTGTGTGTGTGTATAGTATCGTGCACGTTTATCTTTTTGTGTCTGCCAGTCACTGTTGGTCGTGTGTGTGTGCGGCTGTGCGCTACATTTTGTGGTTGTATTTCCGTGTGTGTGTGTGGGAAATGGATTTTTACAGCTGTTTGTTTCCTGTGAGCTGCATATCCTGCCCCCCACACACACACACACACACACAGGCGCCACCAGCATAATCTCCCCACCTCCCCCTACTCGCTCGCTCTCTCTCTGAGGAGGGGGAAACCTCCCTTCCTGTTCTAAGCATTTCTCCCTCCTCCCTGTCTCCTCTCTTTCCGCTCTCTCTCTCTCTCTCTCTCTCTCTCCCTCCCTCCATCTTTGTCTCTCTCTGCCTCTTGCTAGTATAGAGCCTATACACTAGACTCGCTCCTCTACTTGCACCACCAGACAACTGGCTCCCCTCTTCTCCTTCTTCCTATCTCTCTATCACCCCACGTCAACAGCCACACTTTTCTGTCTCACTCTGCCCGTCTGTCAGTCTTGTTTGTCTCAGAGGTGTCATGTGTAAGGTAATGGAGTGCAGCCGTATAGTGAGAGAGAGGTAGAAGGGAGCGGGTGATAAAGTGATAAGCAAGAAATATGATGGAAAAACAAGTGGGGGAAGAAAAAAAAAGGGAGAGGAAATCTAGAATCTCTAGTGAGAAGAGAGGGGGGTAGTGGGAAGTGGAGGTTACTAGCTCTCAATGGCACGCTGTGTATTTTTTTTGCGTGCACATATCTGTGTTTGTGTGCGTGCTTGTGTCACGTGCCCCTGGCTTCCATTAGCTTGTTTTGTTGCTCAAAGCCCCCTTTCTCCACTGACCCATTCATACACAATAGGAGCCCTGTTGCCACACACATACATGCACACATACATCCAGCACTTAGCGTCTCTCTAACTGTCCTCTCTCATTCACACCACCCTTCTCTCGTCATTTACCCAATGCACCCCCCGCCCTCTCATCCACCCCCACCTCCCCATCCATACCTCCACCCACCCCCCCCCCCCCCTTCCCCCCCGGCTCCTATGTGCCCATTCTGTTAGTTGACATTTCAGCCGTCACAGTTAATATTTCCAGCGCTCCTGACCTAGATGCCAGGTTGACTGGTGAGCCCTGCTCCTCGCCTGGGTGCGCTCGATGTGCCGTCCTGGGTGTAGCCCCAGGGGTTGGGAGCCCCCCTCTGTCTTACGCTCACTCATACATTTGCACGTGCACATGCAGACTTGTTTGGCCTAGTCTGGTCTGGGGTTAGAAATATGCCTGGGGAGATGGAATGGCCTATCTAGGGGAATGTGTGGGTGGGATGGGTAGAGCAGTGGTTTTCATGTCATGCCAACAACCCCCAAATTGGTACGAGTAAAGCTGCGGACCCCCTTTTTTTGTGTGGCTTTCGCCTTTATTTTATTTTTTGTAGAGGGATAGATTGAACGTGGGCTGACAGGAAATGGGGAGAGAGATGGGGGTGGGGGACACATGCAGTAAAGGCTGTCAGGATCGGGAGTCGAACCCGCGGCACACTGCCAGACTGGACTACCAGCCAAGGTACCTGGACCGCTGAGCCACGGCCCAGGCCACTGACCCCGTGGCCCCAGCAGTAGTTGTATTGGATGAAGTACATCATTTTACTGTAGGTAGGGAGAGAGAAAGCTATACATTATCTCATTGGATGATCTTATAGCTGGTGAAATGATCATAAATAGCAGATCTATATAAGCCAAGAAGTTATGAGCTTGTAGATCGGCTATTTTAACTATTTTTTTAAAATGGTGCTTACACTTTTAGTTGGGTACAATCCTAGAACAGTGGTTACTAAACCTTTCAGCTTGAAACCCAAAAGAGAAGTTTGATGTCTCCCCGGAACCCATATTACTGAGAATCTGATCTACACGCTCACAACATGTAGTGACACCTTCTGTAGATCAGCTATTTTCACAATCTTATTTTTCTGATTTTCTTTCTTGTTATCCGTTGAAATACTTGAAAGGAAAAGTATAGTTACCGGCGACCATACAAAATGTGTCCACGATCCATTGTTTGGGGAAATGGTACCCTAGAACCCCCTCAAGGATCCCATGGGGTCACCGGACCCAACTTTAAGAACCACTGGTAGGGTAGAGTACTGGCTAGCATCGACGTGCACTTTCTAGAAAGAGACAGATCCACACGCAGCAGCACAGTGCCAGCCAGGGGGTCGGCCCATAGAGTATATATATAATAGAGACTGAACTAGCGCGAAGCTCCGCCCCCCCAGCTATTCATGTCAGTGGAAGTTGCTCAGTGGCGTTTTGAAGCACCCGGAAGACTGCCGGAAGTCCCTCCCAGGACCTCAACTTTGAGGTCCTGAGTGACGTAGGGCAACCGAGCGCTCAACGTTAAAGCCCAGCTGCACGGGGTTTCCCGGTCATGAATCCACGGGTCCGCCTGTAGTCCCTCCTCCTACCACTAGGACCCAGAGCTTCAACGTTGGAAAGTCTGCCTGCCCCCTTGGGTCGGCCCAGCATGATGACTGTGTATGTCTGCTTCTCTAAGCTCCATCTGTTCTCTAAGCATGGTTATTACACACACACACACACGCACACGCACACCACGCACAACACACACACACGCGCACACACACCACGCACACACACCACACACACACACCACACACACCGCACGCACACCACACACACCACACACACCACACACGCACGTGCACATGCACGTGCACACAACCACATACATACATGCATGCCTTTAGTCGTCAGCAGCTCAAGGTCATCGCGCTGATAGAGCGCAGAGCTGTGACCTTTATTCTACATCTCGCATGCTGGCTGACTCTCGCGTGCTGCACTCTAGTTGACATACAACCAGCCTCTCTGGCTCCCCTCCCCCGCTCCTATAGACTTTCAATGTGCTCCCTGGTAACTCGGCCTGCTAACTGCTTGCTAACTTGTATTATATACACATCAGTAGGTATTTTCGTGGTTTCGCGGCATGATTTTGACTAATGATTGTCCTGATTATTATGCTTAATATTATTATCACATTATTAATCACAAATATTGGTGATATAGTTTTTTGCTGTACAGAGGTAATTTTTAATTAAGAGGTTAATTGCCTCAATTGGCCAGCCAATGTGAGTCGCTTACAACCCCATCGTTGAAACTGTTTGTTTGTGAAGCTTGGCAATTCATTCAAAGATCGTGTAGGAACACGATCTTTGATCTTTGAATGAATTGCCAAGCTTCACAATTGTATAATTGTGAAGGTTAATTAAAGTTATTTTTGATTGCCTTCAATTAATTGTGCTTCCCTACATCAGACAAATTGAACCATTGTACAGCAAAAAGAAACACCGTCAGCTATGTGCCCTCCATGTTTTCACTACTGATTTTGAGTAATATTTAACAAAAGTTTGGCCGTGGACGTGTATACACGTCTTTTCTAATCAAACCCCATGTGGGGACACGTCTTTAGGGCTTTTTTATTGATATAAAACAAAACAAAAATCGTATTTGTTTTGTTGGCCTCTCCTTCTGCACCGTACTCCTTGCTGTTTGTGCATGCGCGCTGCAGTTCACTTCCTTGATTACGGCTCAGAAAGGGAACCGAAGGGAACCTTTCAGAGTCAAATCTGCCATATCTGCTGGCACTCTAGCGCCTATATTTTGAAATATGCTGGCGCGTCCGTTGTTTTAATAATACCTGCCATGTGTATTGCCCATTTTTCTCAGCGTAATCAGTGATGTAAATAGCTTTTCAATGTAATGGGTCACGGGACCTTTTAGATGGGTCCCAGGGATATTTAATGAGTCCCACTTCAATGATGTTAGGAGTCATATTTTGTCTTTTTCTTTTTACAAATTGCAGCAGTTAACTCACATTTTATATTCATGTATAAAATGTATCTGAAGGAACTAAACACAATTCTAAATCTTTAACATTTGCAAAGAATTATATGCATACAGAACAGAATATAATGTTTTAAAAAAAAAAGATGGCACCAAAATATACTAGATAAAGTGCCCCTCGGGGCACAGGTCTCCACCAGTGCAGGTCAGGTTGTGGCCTCCTGGTGGCGCTATAATAGGCCAATGTGAAAAGGGTGCCATTTGTTCTTATGCCTTTGATGGCAATTGGATGATTTGAGGCATTCTGTTGCAAAAATGTGTTTTGCAAAAATCCACCTGTTGGTGGCGCTATAACAGGCCAATGTGAAAAGGGTTGGATGTATTCCTCAGCCTAGTAGGAAAGTGCTTGAAAGATTTCACGTAAATAGCACGCTGCGTTCATGATTTGAGGCTGCTTGTTCAAAAGGGCCAATCCTGCAAACTTTGAAAGCCAATGTTGGCCAATTTGGATGGAATATGAAATATCGGACAGATCCTTCTTGAACACATGACTATAGCAATAGTGTGTAACGATTTGCGGATTTGGACAGAATCTGGAGGAGTAATGTCAAAAAATGTGTTTTTCAAAAGTCTGCCTCCTGGTGGCGCTATTACAGGCCGTTCTGGAAAATGTGGGGCAGAGGTTAATCGTTGGCATCTAGGGAGTGTGTGCAAAATTTGGCATTGACCGGGTTAAAGTCTCTTGTCATTAGACGGTACCAGCACAATGGCCGTTTTTAGCCAAATGTTCAGATCTACAAGCTCAGAAAAACACTTTTCGGCACGTGGGGTCCCCGCTGCGGTCTGTGGAGGTCCGGTAGTCCTCCCGGGGGTCCCCGCGGAGGTCCGGTAGTCTGCGGGTACAATGACTCGGACTCGGATGTGTTACTGTTACCCATTCAATCAGGTCTGCTCATGTCATGACAGAGAGTTCCACTGTTCTGCTGCGTTGCACTGTTCTGCTCTGTCTTTGGTCTGGGGCTGCGTAACATGGCGGCGCCCGTGGTGTTATGATTATCTTTTCAATGTTTTTACAACAATTTAAAAAGAATAATGTGGATTCTTGTGGACAGTATTGCATCCCAGGACAATCTGCAACACTGGCGTAATGAGTTCTCACCTTGATCCTTCAAACATTATCCAGGAACCACTGGAAACAAAAGATGAGTTATATTTGTAGTTGGGGCCCATATGGACAGGGATTAGCTAGGTCACAGTGGGAGGAACCAAAGGGTAATCCCGAGTTCAGACGGACCTCCCCAGAATCTCCTGAATATCTGAGGTCTGTCTCTTCTTCTGAAGTACGATTCATTAGTGTTATTTTATGCAATGTCTTGATACAGCATGACAGCCTCTGAACTCTGGTTCAAAGATTGTTGCATTGTTGTTTATTTCTCAAGGGCCATGGCACATGTGTTCCTATATTCCTATGTGGGCACTGAAGATGACTTGTGCAGAAAAACCCAAACCCAAAATTGTGCAGGTACAGAGCGACTATCGGTGCAGGAAAATATTTAAAAAATAAACACTCGCACATTGTAGTGATCCAGTAATACAGATGCTATATTGCACCAGAAGTTGCTGTGATGTTTAGAACTAAACACCCTTCATCAGACTGGCTGACTGACTCGTATGGCTCAGTATCTGGGCCATTGTCCCTAGCCACTGTTGGGTGTAGAGAGTCGGGCCTGAAGCTCAAATTCATTTTGGACCACATCATCCCTTAGATCTCAAAAGGACTTCACTGACCTACAGTTTCTGTAGCCATCTGTAACCCGAGAGAGGCAATACGTAGGGGGGTTAAAAGATGATGGTGGGTAAACCGGAGGAATACGAATGCATGGACAGACAAAGAAAATGTTGAAAGCTGGTATTGGGATGCCATCACCATCTCCTCTGTCTCGGTCTCCTCTGGGACAGTTCAATATCCCCATTTACAACATTAACCTTTCCTCCTCCCCACCGTGTTTCCTCGGACCTGTCATCTATCTATCCATCCATCCTCCATCCATCCCTCCATACCCTTCTGTTTTCTTACACTCTCCTGTAGCTGAACGAGGAACATTTCATCCCCATACGTCCTCCCTCCCCCATTCTCCCCCTCCGTCCTGTGAGAGATGAAACTCAACACCGTTGAGCTTCTCTCAGCCTGTCACATTAGCCAGGCAGCTACACCACTGGGATGTATACGCGTGTGTGTGTGTGTGTGTGCGTGCGTGCGTGCGTGCGTGCGTGCGCGCGTGAGCGCATGTGTGAGCGAGTAAGATTTTTTTTTTTAGCCTGCGTCTGCAAAATCACCTCTAAACTTAACTACAGCCTGCCCTAAAAAATGGACATGGTTCCTACAACCAGCGGTCCCCCTTCTGGGTCAAGAAAGACCAGGCTCAACTTGTGTAACCAAAGAGTGCTGCTGGAGTTTAGCATAGCCGACATTGCTGCTGCGCTTTCGCTATTGTTAACATGCCATATAGGTTTGTTTTATGGACTAATCGCTGTTGTCCGCAGGGGTACTAAAGTGGGCCACACGTGTGCCCTCGGCAGCAGTTTTCATACATTGTTATATAGCCTAATTGCTAACTTCCAGCCACTTCACACTATCATAATGTAGTTTGCCCCTTCCTCTTGTGTTCCAGCACACACAGAGGACATATCTATTGTCTCCATTAGATCATGTACGGAGTGTTCGTTGGTCAAGACATTGATGTGAGTACCACAACTGAGTGGTTTCACATTGACAATACTACCTTGATACAATTACAATTACAATTTAGGCGTTTAGCAGACGCTCTTAATCCAGAGCGACTTACATTAAGCAAGAACAAAAACATGGGAATACATCACATATGTAAAATGCATTTATCAAGAAACATGCGTAAGCTAAGAACGTAACTAGATAGCTTACGTATTGGGTGGAGCAGGTTTAGTTTGTTTAGTTTAGTTTTATTTGCACAATAAAAAACAGTACTAAAAGGTAACATCAATACAGAGAAATATGTGCAGGTGTGAAAAGAAACCCATGAAGGGCTTATACGTACCTCATGCACGCTACCTAACAGTCTACAACGCTGAGACAGACACCCTCAGATTTCTTTATTTTATTGTAAGCCAAGAGGAAAAGATAAGAGAAAAGTTGATTACTGAATAGAAACCGGTCCTCTCCTGTCCTGCATAGGTCGTCATTTTGCATTGCACTTCTATTTCAGACATTTACACAGGGTACTGTGCTGCTCCATGCTTTTGCATGCTAGTTTGCGTGTGCGTGTGCGTGTGCGTGTGTGTGTGTGGCTCCATTGTCATTGGTGTGATTGATTATCTGGGAGGCTTGGCACGAGGACACATTTATCTGTTAGCACAGCATCTCTTGCTTTCTATTCCTTCCTTCCTCGCTCGCTTGCACATTTCTGCCTCACTCCACATGCGCATCCTACAAGTTTTGCTGTCTTTATAGCTCGATTTACACATGTGTCAGCGTACGTATGTGCAGGTATGTGTGATGCTTGACCTTGCAGTAGTTGTGTGTGTGTGTGTGTGTGTGTGTGTGTGTGTGTGTGTGTGTGTGTGTGTGTGTGTGTGTGTGTGTGTGTGTGTGTGTGTGTGTGTGTGTGTGTGTGTGTGTGTGTGTGTGTGTGTGTGTGTGTGTGTGTGTGTGTGTGTGTGTGTGTGTGTGTGTGTGTGTGTGTGTGTGTGTGTGTGTGTGTGTGTGTGTGTGTGTGTGTGTGTGTGTGTGTGTGTGTGTGTGTGTGTGTGTGTGTGTGTGTGTGTGTGTGTGTGTGTGTGTGTGTGTGTGCACGCGCGCGGCGTGCTCCATTGAAATTCTGGAGCAGGTTGACTTTCCACTGATAACGCATCACCTCTGGCTCCACTCTGCGTCTCTGTTCTCTTTGGGTGTGTTTGTGAAACAACCACTCTGATGCCTTGCTGTGGAATAATCACAGCATTTCTGTTTGGCTGTTAGGCTTCGTAAACACAAGTCGCACAGGGCAGATATGACAAATTACACATATTAAAATAAATATATGGCCTGGGACGGCCGAGTGGTCGAGGCACCTAGGCTGGTAATCCAACCTGACAGCGTGTCGCGGGTTCGAGTCCCGATCCCACCAACCTTTGCTGCGTGTCTTCCCCCGCCATCTCTCTCCCCCTTTCCTGTCAAACTACTGTAATCTATCAATAAAGGCAAAAAGGCCCTAAAAATATCTTTTAAAAAAAACATTTTTGAATTTGAATAGTAATTATTAATCAAATCCGTTACTTTAATTACCATGGGCAGGCTAGTGTGCCTTCTATTGCAATCTTTAATCCAAATTAATGGGTTTATTATTTGTTTTAATCTGCTGCATTAGTCCATGCGATATCTTTTTTTAATGCTGTGCAGTCCAGATTGTTTTCTTCGGTCAGATCAGTCTAACACATGCAATCCTGATTTGGGGCACATATTTACATACACCCGCAGAGAGTTCTGGCTCAAGACTTGTCTGCTACATCTTGTCTGCAACATCTTGTCGAATGGGGATTAGGTCAAACGTAATTCCACAAAGCACCCATTTGTAGGTTCCTTGGTGTGTGAGTTAAAATGAGTGCTGATTTCATTACACAATTCAACATCACCTACACGTTTGGTCGGCACCCGTTGGAGAAGCTGGGAAGTTTAGTTTGACTCCCCTCATGGGCTATAGGAACAGAGATGCTAGTAAACAGGAAATGTAATTTTCCTATGCTGCATCTCCACTTATCATGATCATTTGTGGTATTTCAAAAGTTATTACTTTACTCTTTTCTCAGGTAGTAATAATTATAATAATGAATTACTGATGGAAGTAGTAACAAACCATTTGTAATTACTTATCCAAAGTAACTTGCCCAATACAATCTCTACATCTCAAACACATTTTTAGAATGGAAACTTTTTGGACACTCAGACAAAGCATCCCTGCAGCTAGAGTGTCTGGTGTTCGAGCCTCTGAGCGCTCCTGTTGAGCAGTATACTGAATGTCCGAATGGGAACGATACTCTGAATTTCCAAACAACGAGAATTGGCTCTTCGGAGAGAATGTATGAACACACCCTTTTTCCTCTCCGATTCTTCCGCTCCCTTGTCCGACTCCGAACTCTTACCTGTTTTCTTCTCTTAAGGGTGATGCTTGGGATGTAGCCAGGCTAAGGCGTCATGGGAGTGTGTGTGTGTGTGTGTGTGTGTGTGTGTGTGTGTGTGTGTGGTGTGTGTCTGTGAGTAAATACACAGAGGGGGAGCTGCTGCCTTGGCATTTTGCGGTAAACTTGCTGATGCGCACACACACCCACTGCACAGTTTACTCTCTTTTGACACACACACACGCACACGCACACGCACTGTACATGCACGCACACACACCAGTAGGCATGCTCCCTCACACGCTACACAGATATACACACACTGCCTGCCTCCCTCCCTCCCTCCCTGCGCGTTTTGAAGTATGGAGATAATTTATTCGTGTCATGATGCCTGATTTCCCATCTGCCACTGGGAGTCTGAGCAGCTGGAGAGAGTTGGGGGGGGGGGGGGGGGGGGAGGAAAATGGAGCAGGAGAAAGAGGGGGGGGGGGGGGGTGATGGAGAAGAGGAGAGGAAAGGAAAGAGAGAAGCAGTAGCCAAAGGAAAGAGGAGAGCAGAGGCAGCTGGAGGAGGGGTGGAGTGAGGAGAGGAGAGGAGCGGGGAGGCAGCTGGAGAGCCTCCCAACAGCTGGTAACCAGTTTCCTGTCATGGAGTGCCTACTGGGGAGGAGAGAGGAGGAGAGAACTGAGAGAGTTGGCCTGCTGGGGAGAGGGAGAGAGAGAGGAGGTGTCAGCCCTGCATCCTGTCACAGGCGAGCCTGCTGGGGATGCAGGGTGGCAAGGCAACCCATATCTACAGGGAGTCGCAAACCATGTCTTGGGTGAAAAAAACCCTTCAGATTGTGCCATATAAAACTTGTATTTGAAAATTTGCTTTAAATGTCGCTGAAATCTGGGACATTAAAGTCGTACATAACAGTACTTAGCTACATAACAGGACTTAGCTAGTGTGGAGATGATCAGTGAGATGGCCAATGAAAGACTACCTTCTATGTTTTCCACACTCTTGTTTCCACTCGTTATTTTTTTACAGTTAAGAATACATTATCAATTTAACTGATTCCCCCCACCCCCCCATCCCTCTCTGTCTCTCTCTCTGTCCTTTGTCCTTTCCCTCTCTCTCTCTCCCAGCATTCCCCCTCGGACATGTCAGGTGACGCCTCGGCGACAGTCCCCGATAGGCCGCTGGTCGCCGCTAGCGCCAACGGCCAGCCTGTCAGTGCGGAGCAGCCCGGCGACCGGGAGACCAAGCCAAAAAAGAAGAAGAAGAAGAAGAAACCCAAGGCGACGGAAGAGGAGGGAGCCGTGGAGGCGGGTTGCAAGGTGGCAGGAGAGGACGGCAAGTCGGACAGAAAGCCGGAGGCCCTGGGAGCAGGAAGTGACATAGGTGATCAGGTGACCGGCAGCGCAGCAGAGGGAACCTCGCCGCCGCTGGCAGAGGAGAAGAAGAAGCGAAAGAAGAAACCAAAGGAGAAGGTGGAGGGCAAGGAGGGCAAGGAGCCGAAGGAACCCAAGGCGCCTAAGACGCCCAAAACGCCCAAAACCCCCAAAGAACCCAAGGAGCCCAAGGAGAAGAAGGCAAAGAGCTCCACACCCAAGACCAAGACCCCCAAGAAAACCAGGTAGGGGCCACTCCTCTTCTACTTATTCTACTCTGCTGCAGACCGAAGCAGTGTAAAAACAAAATAGACCTCAGAATGAAATGCCAGCCAGGCAGGAGTAACGGATGTGGAAAACTTTAATAGGAGCGGCCTACAAAAATATTTGTATTCATCAACAGAATCTTTCCTGGGAGTCACATTTTGAGGCCATTCTTTTGTGATGGTGTGACAAAATATTTTAACTGTGTGCACCACTGTCACTCGCTAATTTGTTCAGTTTATGTGTGTGTGTGTGTGTGTGTGATTTCACCCTCACTTGGTCTTTTGGCAGCAGTGAAACAAACTACATTACTTGCTAATGAGAGCCCACTTTTGTCTTAGCCTTACAGTCTGTTTGCCAGTTAGTTAGCTGTGCAGATGTAGTTGAAGTGAAATACTACTACTAGCAGGACAAGGCATTTAGTCTTTCTTGTTCATTAGAAAATGGCAGCCCCACAATTCTAATGGGTTTGCAGCAGGTCCTGTGAATATGGGAAAGGCCTCTTTCCAAGAGGAACGGCTCGCACAATTATAACCTCTCGCAAAGTCAGGAAAGTCGGGAGCTACAGTTTCCATTTTCAGTGTGGCCAAACAATTGCGGGGAACACCAGAATGGCCAATATGACCACACACTTCCAACACACAGAACATTTACAGTATGAAGCATAACATATGCATGGACATATGCATTGATTTCTGTAAAATGTCTGCATTTATTGATTGGTAGGTCTAACACAATTAAGGTGGAAAGAATATGAATGTGTTGATCTGTAATCATGGACCACACCCAGTGGTCTCTGTACGTGCGTCTGTACATGCGTCTGTAATCCACGTAATTCGAGAACCGTTCGCCCCACCGACTTCAAATTCGACACACGTTCCACACCACCACAGGGAGTGCAGTGCCCGGTGTCGAGTCCGTCAGATACACCGTTGTCCAGAAACGGCATAAAAGCCTCTGCCCGGGCTCTGGACCTGATCACCGCTATATCTCCATATATGGAGCTGGCCTGTTCTGACATCACAATTATGTTCTGACATCTGCATAGACTCCATATTTGGGCATGCCTGACAAAGAACTCCATATATGGGCATGTACTGACATCACAATGATGTTCTGACATCTGCATCTGAGTCCATATTTGGGAAACGATCCTGAAACAATTGGTCCTGAGTGCGGTCCGTGTTTACAGAGATCTAGATTGAAGCCGTGGTACCACTCAGAATGATTCAAAGTGTTTTATTTGGTTCTTTTACCTATGGGCTCTTTATCAGACTTTTGGAGCATGATCCAGTGTGCATGCGGTTTACCTTACTTCTCTTCATGGATTCTGACCTCGGCCTGGCACCTGGTTTTTAGTGAGTGGATGTGCGTGCTTTATTGTTCTTTTCTACCACTCAGAATGCTATAGCTGAACCACTGAACTGATGCGCTCTGTGGTACCACCAAGTTCACCATACCACTCTGGCCCTCTCAGAACCTGTGTGATTATGGGTACTCGGCTCTGGGTACGTTGGCCATAGAACAGCGGAAAAGTATAGAACTCACAAATTAGTTGATTTCATCTATTACAAATGATCAATTTTAATAATATAATCGGTTAATGTATAAAAAGTAGTAAAAATGGTTGCAGCCCTATGTGTATACAGGCACGCACGCACGTGCACGGACCCTCAGTCAGACACGCAGTGCCCATCACTCATTTGACCAACCAGGTGGAACCAGTGGGGTCAAGACCCCTAAGCTGTGTAACACCCCGCTGCATAGAGACTGACGTGTGTGTGTGTGTGTGTGAGAGATCACTGGGCTTATTGAGGCATGAAGTAGACAGAAGGCTCTGGGTTCCATCTCCCCCATAGATGGTGAACAGCAGAAAGCTTTTCCTGGGGCACAGGTCTTGCCGTCGCATGGTATTGTGTGTAGGTGGATGGAACAGGTTTAATCCTCTTTTTAAGATGCTACCCCTCCCTGGGGTGGCAGGTTGGCCGACCAGTTACTCAAAGGTCACCGGTTAGGTCTCTCCAGACAGGAAGGTGTAACAAACAATAACAAAATTGAGAACGCACACTCGATTAAAGCTCCACAGTGGTGGTTCTAGCGTTGCATTTGCACGATGTGATTACACACAAGTTACATTCGATGTTTTTGAAAATCGATTATTTCAAAATGTATTATCATTCTTTATAATCGATTAAATCCATTAGTACCATTAACCGTTGCACACCTACTGCCACGCAACTCTACCAAGGTGCCTTTGAGCAACGCATTGAATCGGTACTGCGCTGCAGCTCAACTGGTCTCTCTGATGTGTTACAGTGTTGCATAGGTGACAGCTCTGCATGGGACAGTGACAATGAAGTGATCTTCTATACTATTCAAGTCTTGCTCGCACTCTGCTTACTTCTTGCTCTCGCGCGCTGTCCTTGTTGCGCTTCTCTGCTTGTCCGGGCACCACTTGCCGGCTCCTTCCTGTGCTTCTCCTCCTATGGTCTCACTTCCAAGGTTGATCACTGCCTCTCTCTCTTTGTCACGCGCACAATACACACACGCACATGGCCTAGCTGTGTGTGTGTGTGTGTGTGTGTGTGTGTGTGTGTGTGTGTGTGTGTGTGTGTGTGTGTGTGTGTGTGTGTGTGTGTGTGTGTGTGTGTGTGTGTGTGTGTGTGTGTGTGTGTGTGTGTGTGTGTGTGTGTGTGTGTGTGTGTGTGTGTGTGTGTGTGTGTGTGTGTGTGTGTGTGTGTGTGTGTGTGTGTGTGTGTGTGTGTGTGTGTGTGTGTGTGTGTGTGAGAGAACAGACAGAGTGAGAGACAAAAAGAGGGAGGCAGAGATAGAAAGACGGAGCAGCGAGGGATTCAGAGCGGTGGCTTCATTGTGGAGGTGGAAACTTGATCTGACTGAGGAATGTGTCAGAGGCCAGCCCCCACCTCTCTCCCCCCCCCCCCTCTCCTCAGCTCCTTTTATCCTCAGGAAGAGGGAGGAGCCTAGCCAGCAGGCAGGGGTCAGGGCTGGGGGAGGTGTGTGTGCGTGCGCGTGTGTCTGCTGGCCGCTGGAGTAAGAGGCGGGGGGAGGGGAGTGTGTGTGGCAGCAAGGGGGTGGGCTCCGTGTGTGTTGGGGGAGGGGTCCATAGTAATCTTTGTGGCAGAAAATGGCGTCTAATGATAATGAGGGCCATGCTGCTGACCACTCTTTAGCCACAAGACAAGTGTGTGTGTGTGTGTGAGGCAGAGGAAGCGTGTGTTCGGGGTGGGGGTGGTGGGTCAATTCCCAGCCCCTCCTGTGTGTGTGTTGGTAAACTAGCTCTTATCTGTTGTCAGGCGTCCCTCCATCTTGCGAGGAGGCTCTGAGCTCCCAGGTTAATTTAGCATAATAATGGCTGCCGGTCATTCACTGCTCTACTCTAAAATGGTGGACTACTCCAATCACTTTGAACTACCTCTTGTTTATTCTTCTCCGTTCTCCTCTCTCCCCCTTTTCCCTCTACTGTCTTTTTCTCCTTTCTGGGGTGGAGTTTACATGTTGCTCTCTTCTTCCCAGCCCTCTTTTCCTTCCCCATGCCATCTTTGAACATGAAAAGTTTTTTTTTAAAATAGATGTGGCTTCTTGAAAAGAGAGCACTGCACCAGAGGGGTAGACTTATAATATGACTAAGCTGTCTGTCTCTGGGGTGGAGAGGAGAAACCGCAGTCCTGAGTTCATCACTACTGGTCCCAGATCAGGCCAGAATGTTCCTTTTGCGGGGTGTCCGCGTGGAGCAGGGCTAATGTTCCTGCCCACCCCTGCTGAGACTGGAGTTTCAAACCCTCGACGCCGGTGCCTCCGGCCAGGCTACGAACGCAATTGGTCGTGTTCGCGCGATTGGAAGCTGGCAGGGGAGGCTGTTCTGTCACTACTGCACTAGTATCTGCTCAGGTTGGTCAGGTCTCTCCTGCCCGTTCAGCATGGAGAAGAACTTGGTGCTGTGTTCCTCTGCATGCGTTACACACTCCATGTGAAAGTCCTCTGTGGACCTCTGGTTCCACGACACGTGTATTGGAGGAGACACAAGGTTGTCTTTCTACACCAGAGGTTCCCCAATGTTTTGGCTGTCAAGACCAAAACAATTAATTAGAAGTTTGCCCGCGAACCGCGACCCAAACTAGTGAAATTGGCAGATCTATAATTATCTATTGATCGGCTATTTTCACTACTACTTAAACATTTGTTATTTATGGAATTTATTTGATTTTTCTTTGATTTCTTCATGAAATTACCGAGATCTTTTTAATGTTTTTTTGAAAATATTTTGAAATAATATATATAAAAATAAATAAATAGAGGGACCCATAAATGTGTCTGCGACCCACAATTTGGTCCCGACCCAGTGTTTGTAGTCAGGTTGTCTACAGCAGTGGCTCCCAAACTTATATATATATATCTATATCTATCGGGTCGTAACCCATAGAAATTGCCATTGACCCACAAATGGATCCCGACACATTGTTTGGGAAACAGTGGTCTAGTACAGGGGTTCTCAACGTTTTTGGCTGGGGACCCCTGGAAATGCTTTGGCCATGTCTCGCGACCCCAGCCCTGCCCCTCTCCCCACCCCCAATACAAATTGACCGCTGCAATAACCTTAATAATAGAGAAAATACATCATACTGAAACCAGATATAATCATTAAGGAAAGTGTATGCATGTGTACTATAACTGTAACTCAATTTCCATTATCCGGCCATTCAGTTGCAAAAAAAAACAACCTTTTTTCTTTTTTTTTAATCATCTGGGGACCCCACAAAAATGTGGTACCCCCCCGAGGGGTCGCGACCCACAGGTTGAGAACCCTGGTCTAGTACACCCTCCCCAAAACAATAGAGGTTGGCAGTGACAGAGTATTTCCATGGGATGGATGGTAATATCGACTATTTAGGAGGGGAGAAAAAGTTCCATTGAAGTGGTCATCACTTATAATTGATAAGCATTTACAGGCATCAGAAAACCAACCACCACATCAGATGTCCGTCTCAGGACTACTATATAGAACTTTTGTACAGCGCTGGGTATGGACTGTCTCTTTTGTATAGCGCTGGGTATGGACTGTCTCTCTGTACAGCACTGGGTATGGACTGTCTCTCTGTACAGCACTGGGTATGGACTGTCTCTTTTGTACAGCGCTGGGTATGGACTGTCTCTCTGTACAGCACTGGGTATGGACTGTCTCTCTGTACAGCACTGGGTATGGACTGTCTCTCTGTACAGCACTGGGTATGGACTGTCTCTCTGTACAGCACTGGGTATGGACTGTCTCTCTGTACAGCACTGGGTATGGACTGTCTCTCTGTACAGCGCTGGGTATGGACTGTCTCTCTGTACAGCACTGGGTATGGACTGTCTCTCTGTACAGCACTGGGTATGGACTGTCTCTCTGTACAGCGCTGGGTATGGACTGTCTCTCTGTACAGCACTGGGTATGGACTGTCTCTCTGTACAGCACTGGGTATGGACTGTCTCTCTGTACAGCACTGGGTATGGACTGTCTCTCTGTACAGCGCTGGGTATGGACTGTCTCTCTGTACAGCGCTGGGTATGGACTGTCTCTTTTGTGCCATGGTGATAACAGTGAATCTGTACAGCGCTGGGTATGGACTGTCTCTTTTGTGCCATGGTGATAACAGTGAATCTGTACAGCGCTGGGTATGGACTGTCTCTTTTGTGCCATGGTGATAACAGTGAATCTGTACAGCGCTGGGTATGGACTGTCTCTTTTGTGCCATGGTGATAACAGTGAATCTGTACAGCGCTGGGTATGGACTGTCTCTTTTGTGCCATGGTGATAACAGTGAATCTGTACAGCGCTGGGTATGGACTGTCTCTTTTGTGCCATGGTGATAACAGTGAATCTGTACAGCGCTGGGTATGGACTGTCTCTTTTGTGCCATGGTGATAACAGTGAATCTGTACAGCGCTGGGTATGGACTGTCTCTTTTGTGCCATGGTGATAACAGTGAATCTGTACAGCGCTGGGTATGGAGTCGGACTGTCTCTTTTGTGCCATGGTGATTTCATGTTCATGTTTTCATACCAAGCCAACACACCACACAGCTGATTTCACTAATGAGCACAGGTCTGCTCTTTCTGGTCGCGTGCTAATTAGCAAAGTGTTGGTCTGAAAACGAGGAATACCCACCCGCTGGCATCTGTGACACATAATAATGTAATAACATTCGCACAAGCGTCTATAACAGAGCCCGAAGACTGTCGGAAACTAAAACAAACATGTTTTATCATGCACACACAACGGAGGAATTTTGACCATGAAACAATTTATCTTCTCGTAATTCAACCAAACTAGTGGTCCGGGTTCCGATTGTAGTCCCCCTCATTCAACACGAATATAAAGCTGGTGGACAGTTTATAATTGTTAATGGATAAAACAATAGCAGTGGTGTTGCATGCTTGGCCCCTGACTATATGGTACATAACATCACTGATTGTGACATCAGTTGCTAGATTTGGGGGGTGTTGATGACCTTAAGATTCTCTGCTTTTCCGGTCAATATTGACGTTGACTGGAAGTCGTGCACTTTTAAATTTAATTTAGTAAAATAATATTTTCTCTGAGGACTAACTATTTGACTTTTCAAATCTTTCTGCACTTTCAACTGGATAAAAACGCACAAAAGTAAAAGAAGCAGAAGTTTCAGGGTGTTGTATTGCCTATCTTGAGCATATTTCAAGTCTCTACAAGTTCATTTTCATACTCTACTGAAATGAATGGAATCCAATAGCTGCCTCGAAAATCAAACAAACTATGGTATGCTTTGGAAAATAGTTGACACTTAATAACATTGCGTTAGTTATTGGTTGTTTTCACATTTTCATGTGAAAGACCCCCAAATTGATATGTATTTGGCCACGGACCCCCCATTTGAAAAGAGTCTGTGCTAGGGTGTGCTAGATTTGTCAACAGTTTTTGCAACAAGTCAAATATCACACAGACGGATACTCAAATATTTATCGTGACATTTTTTAAGAGGACTTGGGGGTGGGGGGGAACTGTCTTGGCCAAGCCTTCACAGAGAACAGAAGAGCAGGAGAGAGGGATGGATTGTGGGTGTTTATCTGCTCAAGTAGAGTCTCAGCCCTGTCAGTAAACCACCTGAATATGTTTCACACATCTGCTGAAGCTCTCTAAAAGTTTTAATGGATGAACACAAAGAGCAAAAATAAATCGGAAGATTCAGCACTGGTGGTTTCTGCGTGCGTGCGTGCGTGCGTGCGTGCGTGCGTGCGTGCGTGTGCTGGGAGATTAATCTGCAAAAACATCAGAATCGGCCGTTTTTAGTTTTTAGATTAATCGGCATCAGTTTGATTAATCAATCAGACCGTCTGTTTTAACAGATTAACAAGCCCAAAGTAACAGCTTGAACAGATCTACAAGCTCACAATATTAAATATAAAGTTGACCTATAACATAAAATTCAACTTTTTCCATTTCTGTGTTTTTGTGGCTCCCATATGCGTTTTCTATCCCCACAAATAACCAATTTTGAACAATCAGGCTTTCACATCATATGGGTGCTTTAATGGAAATTGCTCTCAGGAACAGCTCAACTGATTTTGTCCTCATCGTGATGTCATCAATGTCACCGTACTTTGTATAATTGTCTCCACCAGGCCAAAGGCATGGGGAGAGAGTATGTTTTGCACTCCGTCCGTGTGTGTGTCCGTGTGTGTGTGTGTGTCCGTCCTTCCGTCCGTCTGTTACCAGCTAATCTCCGGCACCGTTAACCCGGTCGATGCCAAACTTTGCGCACACACACTCCCTGGATGCCAACGATGAACCTCTGCCCCACATTTTCCAGAACGGCCTGTTATAGCGCCACCATGGCAGCTTTTCACATTTTTTACCTAAAACTGCACCGATCTGCGTGAAACGTTGCATGCACACTCCCTAGAGGCCAAGGACAAACCGTTGACCTGCATTTTCCGCATTTGCCTTTTAGAGCGCCACCAGGAGGCCGACTTTTGTAAACAAATCGTTACACACTATCTCTATGGTCATGTGCTCATGTCGGATCTGTCCGATATTTACTTTCACAGTTTGCAAGATTGCCCCGTTTTGAACAAAAGCCTCAAATCATGAACGCAGCATGCAATTTACGTGAAATCTTTCACACATTTTCTTACTAGGCTGAGGAATATATCCCACCCTTTTCACATTGGCCTGTTATAGCGCCACCAACAGGTTGATTTTTGCAAAACACATTTTTGGAACAAAATGCCTCAAAAACATGTTTATATTAATTCTTAACATTTTGCCAAACCTCTCACACAGTCCTATCCTCCTGGTGGAGACCTGTGCCCAGAAGGGCACTTTTTCTAGTTCCTCCTCTTCTTCAGTCTTCAGTTCCAAATTTGCATTTCCACTTTGTTTACAATGTCCACCATTGTTGATTTTCCAAGCTGGCATGGAATGGAAACAAGCCTGGTTTTATCTAGCATCAGTATTATAATGACTCAAATATTAAATAATCTGCATATCAGTACCCCCACCACCTCAGGACATTGTGGTAAAACTGCTTTCAAAGTCCATAAAGAAATGACAAGGACTGGTTATATCAGAGTAGTGATTGAGGCTCAAAACCATTAGAAATAACTTTGAGGGACATAGACAATATGATATTAAATATTAAAAGCAGTTTTAAAATCCATGTTATTTGCGCTTTAAGTTAAATCTGACTTGCCTAAGCCTGCAGTGCAGACACCCTGTTACTATTTCAGAATGAAATATACATATACATTTTATGATCATATCGACATCGGTAATATAGGTTATCGGCCATAACAGCAATTCATTATATCGGATATAGATATCGGCCAAAATGTCTCGTGCGTGTGCGCGCGTGTGCGTGTGCGTGTGTGTGTGTGTGTGTGTGTGTGTGTGTGTGTGTGCGTGTGCGTGTGCGTGTGCGTGTGCGCGTGTGCGTGTGTGTGTGTGTGTGTGTGTGTGTGTGTGTGTGTGTGTGTGTGTGTGTGTGTGTGTGTGTGTGTGTGTGTGTGTGTGTGTGTGTGTGTGTGTGTGTGTGTGTGTGTGTGTGTGTGAGAGAGATCAGGTGGTCTTCACGTCTAGCCTGCTGCTTACCTCTCCTTCCCACTTTGACCTTGTTCTCTCTGCATCTTTCCTGATTCCTCTCCTCTCTCTACCCCCCCTACCCTCTCCATCTTTCTGTCTATCTCTCAGTGGAAGCACATCTATAAATAGCCCATCTCCTGCGTAGCAGCCACACCCTTCCATGAGCGTGTGTGTGTGTGGGGTTGATTTGTTTGCAGTACACACACATAGCAGTCACACATGCATGCAGCCACCTTGCCGTGTGTGTGTGTGTGCAAATACAGCCCATACCACGTGTTAACCCTCGGAGAGCACTGCTTTTTAAACACACAGAGACTGTCAATCTGTGTGTGAGACTGTTACCTTCTGGCCACTGGCGTTGCGCTCTTGTTGCCAGGGGGGGGGGGGGGGGGGGGGGGGGTGGTGTGTGTGTGTGTGTGTGTGGTCCAGCTGAGTATGACTCATCGTGGCAGCAGGTGTCCTATAGACCCCTCCCCCTCTGTCCTCTCCTCTTCCTACTCATTTTTTTTAATTCTCCTCATCCTCCCTTCCTCTCTCCTCTTCCTTCTGCTCCCTCCTCCTCCTTACGACCTTCTGATTTATGCCCCCTCCCCCGCAACCCCCCCCCCCCCCCCTCGTTCGTGCGACGAGCACCGGCCCAGCGCATGCGCGGCGCACTCCACAGCTGGCTAGCATGTGTAAATGCCAGCCGATAAGCCCAGGAGAATACAGCCGAGAGTGAGAGACAGTTTGTCCACCCCACTGCCACAGCAGACCCTCATCTCTACCTCTACCAAACAGTGGAACCACAGGGTCGGGATCATTTGGGATTTTAACAATTCCGCTTCCGAACAATTCACTATTAAACCCAATTTAAGACAAGAAGCCGATTTTAATATTTAAAGAAAGCCTTCAGTAGTACTGAAACGTGCCAGGAAACCCCCGAATTTATATGCATTTGGCCAGCTGACCCCCAGAAGAGAAGATTTGCGTTTAAAAAATGTATACGCTTTCAAGATTAATTTCTCTTCTTTCCTTCAATGATTAATACATTTTTGAAATATGAATGAAGTATAACGTTAGTTCATGCAGGACACGTCAGTTAGCCGATTGCTTTCCATCAGCCAAGTCACCAATCACACCTCATTCCCTCAACAAGGCGGTCCGTTTAAATACGGATCTCTGTTACACTAGAGCTCTGCTTCCATTGCTTCACAGACACTGCTGCTGCTGCTGGCAAAGCTTACCTCCACCACCCCAGCCTCCACCTTTTGATCAGAGTCTGGCATAGGCTCAAGAGTCTGGCATAGGCTCAAATACTTGTGAATTTGTCTGCTGATTCAAGCTAAATGTCAATGTATTGCTTATTGCGACCATAGGCTAAAACCTGTCATTCAGTCAGACGCACTCCATGAATGGATTTGACCTCAACTGGCCTCATTTGACCTCATCAAACCCTGTACACTCACCACACTGCACCCGTTGCCACCCTTATCTCCATATATGGAGCTCAGCTGACACGCTCCATATATGGCCAGTACAGAATTCATTCCATATGTTGATCTGACCTCCCATGCCAAAGCGCCAGCACTCGCCCAGAAGTCTTCCGTCACCCAGGCGGATGCGTGCATGCAAGGGCAATGTTTCTTCTCGCCATCAGGGCGTCTTACTGGTGTATTACTATTGTATCCCTATGGGGGTTTTACTTAATGTTCAATGACAACATTCAGGGAACATCTCCCAGAGCGGAGCCATTAACAGCAAGTTTAACTCTATTCCATTTGTTGCAATAAATGGTTAAATCTAACCTACTTTGACAGAACTTTGGCCTTCATTATAATTTATCATGAATTAAATCAGTACGTACAGTATTGCATACAGATATTACTGTAGTGGTTCTCAAAGTGAGGTGCAGGGACCCTCTGGGTTACATGAGGGGGTCCCACTGGACTGTACAGTTCTGTAACTCTGGTACTTATGGTGGTCCTTGTTATTAAAAAGGTTTGAGAACCACCAGTATCGTATTCGTATAGCATATACACTATGACCGTGTGATAAACTGGTTCTGGAAACTATTCCATGTGTGATGGAAGCGATCCCGGTTACACAATGTCGGATGCAGTTACACCAGGTCCGGATCCCTAAGTGGAACGCTGGTTCTGCACAGTGGAGCGCAGGTTCCGTAGAGTAGAACCATAGAGTTCTACTCAAACTATGGAGTTGCTCACCCAGCACATTCTCCCTTTTCGGCCCTCTTTCTGGGTTGGACAAGTTGGATGGGCGGCACCTATATTTAGGGCCTGTGTGGCGCATTTTGCGTCGTCTCTCATGCGCAGTAGTCTCACTTCCGTGCACAAGCTTGTGAGTCGAGCCCATTGGACGAAAGAGTTTTGGCTCGTTCATGTGTCTGGTCCCAGCTGTGATGCGCTGCAGTACCTGTGTATCAAACTGCAAACAAAACCAATCTTCATCCTCTTAATACAATTTATAACCGTTCATGTAGATTTGTTCTTGATTGTCCATATGACTCATCACTGCATCCTGTATGAAAATCTCAATTTGATCTCAATCTCCCACAGTAAGACAACAGCAGCAGTTTATTTTCAAATGTAACATTTTAACTATCCACGGTATCTAAAACGGTATATGGACCCGGCCCTACACCTCTCAACACCAACTGAGACATTGTGCACAGATTTATTTTAAAGTTCCAACAAGGGTAACCAATTCAGTTGGCAAAAAATCCTTTGTTTAAAGACTGACTGGAATACCTGTTCATATTCGGTCAATAACTTATTTTAGGTTGTTTAAAACTGCGCTGTCCTCTCAACCTTGAGACTACCTGTTCATGCTTTGACTAATCATAATAATATATCATTAACACGTCTATTAGGTAACCAATGATCCACTTAAGTACTGTGTTTTGCTGCCGGTTGTATTCTTGTATGTTTTATTTTTTGTCTGTCTGTCTATATGAAAAAAAGAAAACCTATGCATTTTGTAATGTGTAGACCCCCTTGAAAACGAGATGATTCCTCTCAAGGGATTATTCCACATACAGGATTTCAATCAATCCGTGATCGGCCAGCATGTCCATCGCGCTTCAGTTCTCCCCCTCGGTTCTGGGGGCTTGAGTGGAAGACCATTCTACAAAATGGAACACTGGCTCAGTAACGGCCACATAATGCTGGTTCTGTACAGCGGAACACTGGTTCCATATTATTGAACAAAGGTTCTGTAAAGTGGAACACCGGTTCTGTGTATATGGGTTTTGTATTGTGGAGCACCAGTTCTGTGCAGTGGAACAGCGGTTCTGTGTATATTGGTTTTGTATTGTGGACCACCAGTTCTGTGCAGTGGAACAGCGGTTCTGTGTATATGGGTTTTGTATTGTGGACCACCATTTCTGTGCAGTGGAACAGCGGCTTAGTCTGTGTCCGTCTTCTTGGACCATACAATTCTTTCTTTTTTAATTGTAAAATCAAATAAGACGGCGGATGGGACGATAATCGTTATTATCGTTTATCGTGATGGTAAATGCTCACAATATTAATCAGATTGTATTTATAGTGAGATTGTCCTCTCTGCCATACACTAGAATGAAGCTTTTGTTGAGCTACATATTCAGTACTACTTAAACCCTCTATACTTATATAAAATGGACCTGTAAAGAGCACATTTTGATCTCATTTCACTCTACACAAAACGATTAGCCAAAATAGCAGATCTTCAAGCTCACAACACGATGCGACTGAAATTTGAAAAGGGGATTATCAGAGGGGGAGATTCACCAGTTGTCCTCCCTCCTCCGCTCCTCAAACTTCCAGAGATCCCAGTGTGCTGTTCCTCATGACTCAGTGAGGGGTGGGGGTGGGTTTAGATGGAGCGAAGGACGTAAGGATGGAATGATGGGCGGAGAGAGAGATGGAGTGATGTGCAGAGAGAGTGATGGATGTTGGAGAGATGGAGTAATGTATCAACGAAAAACTGTACAGCAACCGTGATGGAGAGAGAGTGAGAGGGAGGCGAAAAGATGAAAGAAGAGGGAAAGGCAGCAAAGTGGAAAGAAGTGTGTGATTCCACAGTGTGTGTCCGTGTGTCTGTGTGTCTGCATGCGTCCGTGTGTGTGTGTGTTTGCGCTCGCTCTTGCAGCCAGATGGCTCCAGCGTGTGGCGACCAGCCAGAGGAACAGGTGCAGGTCACATGACCAGCCGTTACCACGGAGATGGTGATTGCTCTTGGCGTTAGGATGAAAGGAGAGGGGCCCCAAAGAGAGAGAGAGAGGCAGGCAGAGGGCGAGAGACATTGAAGGAGAAAGAGTTGGAGAGAAGGAGAGAGAGACTGTGTGAGAGAGGGAGAGAGAGAGAGGGAGGGAGAGGAGAGAGAGCAAGCAAAGGGGTGCTGTGTGTCCTCTCACTTTCCTCTCTGTTTTGCACGCACGCACACACGCACACATGCACACACAGCCAGCTCCTCTCCGTCTCTCCATGCCAGAGATTAGAGAGAGCCTTGGGGCCCACTCAACCCCTCCCTCCTCCACCTCTCTCTCTCACTGCCCTCCCCCCCCCCCCCCCCCTCTCTCCCTCTTTTCCTCTCTTCCCACTCCCCCTTTCTCAGTCTTTCATGATATTAACCCCCTGTGTACCAGAGCCCGAGGCAGCCTAATGATTTCTAAAATGGGTAAATCAAACATGGCTACCGCCCTAGGACATATGCCCGCCACGGACACGCACACCCACGGACACACTGTCACAGAAGAATAGTTTTCAGTGTTCTAGAAAACATTGCATTGGCATGAACTACACCAAAAAAGTGACCTGCCTACTAATGGGACCGATTCCTCAAGTCTGTCCCCTCATCTTCCAGCCATCCATATAGATGAAGATATGTGTGGGGAAGGATGTGAGCGAGTGTTTAAGAAAGGTTGCGGCAGCGGCAAAGTCTTTCTACGGGCAAGGCACTAGACTTTAACCCACAGCCACTCCAGCACATGTGCGGAGCGGCTCTCGGGAGTGAATGTTTGAGGTTCTTTAGTCAGCCCGGGCCCTTCCATCTGGCTAGGATTTAGGGTTCTAACACTAGGAATCAAGGATGCGTGGTTGTTTGGAACTAAGGTACCAACGAACTATGTGGAGTTTGCTCCTCCTAAACTCTCCTTTTCTGTGTTCGCCGTTCCTTTACTCTGTTCGTCTTCCTGCTCCCCTCTACTGTCCTGCTCTCGTCTCTAGGTGATAGAAGTATTTGCCTTAAGGGCTCAGTCTTCGTTTTAAATGATGCTGTTCAATGATTAAGTCTCCCTCTCGCTCTCCTCTCTCTAGCAGCAAGAAGGCTGAGTTAGAAGGTGGGGCCAGCGTCAGTAAAAAGGACGTCAAGCGGAAGAGGGAGCCGCCAGTCGCCGAAGAAGTGGAAGTCAAGTCTCCGCCCCCTTCTGCCCCCGAAGATGATGACGATGATGGTGTCCAGGTAAAATCTCACTTCTACACTTAACTCTCTCTCTGTCTCTCTCTCACTCACGGAACGCGCACATCGCATCGGAATTCAGGGTCACCTGCTCGGCTCCGTTAAACCCAAGGTCCGAAATGCTGTCGTACGTATGTCTGATGTGCACTTCTATCAGCCTATACGATCACACCCTTGCGTCGTGTATACCACCTGTATAGATGACCATGAGCATTTATGCCTGGAAGGCTGTTGGTGTTGTAAACCACAGCTGTTGACAGACCAAACACACACACACACACACACACACACACACACACACACACACGCACACTCTCTCTCTCTCACATACACTGCTGCGCTGCCAAGTTTCTGTAATACAACCTGTTCTACCAGCCCCAGACAATAAGTTGACACTGGAGACCTTTTTTTTAAAAGCATTGTAACAGGTGCTATATAAGAGCTCTTGGTAACTCCTTCAGTCCCATGTATATAGGATCTATATGAAGTGTGTGTGGTGTACTATTCAGTCTGTGAGGTAGTAGTAGAGGTAAACAGCTGACAGCACTTCCCCTTGTGGCCTCCGTCACCACATTGTGAAACATTTTGATTCACACCTCTTTGCGTTCTAGACAGAGAGATATATATATATATATATATATAGAGCCCATATATATATATATATATATATATATATATATATATATATATATATATATATATATATATATTTATTTACACACACACACACAGTGTGCAACACTAGCACTCTACGAAGTACAAATCTCTCTTAAAAACACCTTTACTAGGGGTGGAAATCACTAGGTACCTGACCATTCGATTCCGATTCAGAGGGCTACGATTCCATTATACATCGATTACCGGTGCAGCTTGATTCCAATACACTGTCGATATTCCCCCTCACTGTGTGAGTAATAAAAGCTTTCCCATGATCCATAATAAAATCTGATTAATTTACTTCCATTATCTTTTATTACGCTACAAACAAACATGAAGCAGCTTTCTTTAAAGAAAATATATGAATTCTGTACCGTACCAACATACAATGTTCGTTCGTGTAGGGCTACACAGGCAATTTGGTCACATCAGCCAAGAAGTGGTATCGTCATCCAGTTCAATTAGGCCACTGACTCCATGTGATTTTCGACATTTGTCAGTCGATTAATAATCCTGCCGCATTGCGATTAATCTATGAATCAATTTTATCTTCCACCCCTAACCATTACTCCTACAGGCAGAGGACAGGGGGGGTGTAAAGTACAATGAATGACAGATACCCATAACGTGGTAGCGCTCTCTCTCTCCCCCTCTTGCATTTATTCTCTCTGTGACACAGCAGTGGTTTAGCACTTCAGATGGTAATAGTTGGCCACCGCCTCTCCCACTCAGGGTGCAATAGGATGATTGTAGCCTGTGGTGTTTGGGCTGCTACTGGGCAGGTTAAAAATAGGCCGGTTTTCTGTGTGTGTGGTCTGTGCAGGAGTGGTGTGTGCGCTAGGAACAAACTGATAGTCCTCTTTAGGGTAACGAACCGCTCCCCGACATACTGTATAAACATAATGTGCTCTACAACATTCAGTATGCCTATACCATCCACTTCCTTTTCTAACCGTGCTCTTCTACCATGAAGTGCCCCTTTTAGTTATTTTCCCAAATCATGAATCTGAGTGGAATCGAGCACTAGCAATGAACTGGCACCAGTTACAGAATGGAATGTAACAATGTTTTTTTTTTTTTTTTTATAATACACTGTATATATTTGACAAAATAAATCAAATCCTCAATTCTCGTGCTTTTCTTTATTCCGTCCATCCTCCTCTTCTGCCTTTCCTGCCCTCGCTCCTTCAGAAGCGACGTTCCAGCCGTCAGGTCAAGAGGAAGAGGTACACCGAGGACGTGGAGTTCAGGATCTCGGAAGAAGACGACAGCGGGGACGACTCGACAACGCCCAAGTCCCCCTCCTCTTCCTCACAAGTACAGGTGAAGGCAGGCACTGGACCTCACTCAGTAATCGATTGAAAGTTAAACTGGTAGCTCAAAACATACAAACTGTTAGGTTGATAATGGCTGTGATATAATATCATATGCCACGGATATGAGGTCATTTGCCTTGGTACAGTTCTATCACTCCGGAGTGAGTTTTTTTTTTAAAAAAAGAAAAAAAAGTTACTAAACAATTAGGGCTAACTTCAGCCACTGTGTAAGTCTAACTATGGAGCGATGCAGAAAAAAAAATCTAAATGTAAACATTGCATAACGGTCACCTTGTTTGTACAGGCAGTCAAAGGGACCTACTTTCTTGTAAAAAATAAAGTTCAACTATATTTGGTAACCATTTTATAAAAGCAATAACTCATGACAGGACTCACAAAAGTTTAGCATCGGGCTGAACAACGCCCCATAGCTGTGATATCCTTTAATCCCAATATAGCACGGCCTGGAGTGAGTTATTGCTTAATTACACAACTTTGACAATGAGCTGGTTTGGTGTGCGGCTTGGGGGTCGCATCAAATCAGAGACCGGCTCTATGAAATAATCCAGATGTCTGATCCCGGGCTGCACGATTATAGTTAAAATGATCATCCAGATTGTGCTGCTTAATCATGGTTAACGATTATAATATTGGGTGGAAAAAGATGTATTGATACCTTTTATTGTCCATTGTGCTTATTAGTCCATATCTATATAAATGTTATATATTGTAATGGCCTTCTGTGAGTCTGATCCATGAGATGATGAGTTGTACTGTGCTCTGGATAGTAACCTGTGTGTAATGTAGACAAGGAGTCAGATACAGCAGCTGAACAAATTAATTATTTGAATTGCCAAGTTTTGCAATTAAATGATTGTGAAACTTAAAATCCAGATCTTTGTGCAGCCCTAGTCTGACGTGCACTTGTTTCCAGGATGTGGCTGACTGTGAGGGACCAGTGGTGGAGAAAATCATGAACACACGTATTACCAAGAAACAGGTGAGCACGCACACACACACACACGCATACACACGGCACAAAAAGTGCATGCTCATGCCCCAAAGCAGAGTTTACATCACCTGATTAGCTGCTGCACAGCCCACTCTAAGCTGATTACACACACACACACACACACACACACACACACACACACACACACACACACACACTTAGAAATACTGTACAGGCACACACCAGTTTGGACGGTGTGGATCCAGTTGTAAGAAGAGACTAGAGTTCTTGTATGACTCTGTCTGGTACAGACAGTCACACACACACACACACACACACACACACTTAGAAATACTGTACAGGCACACACCAGTTTGGACGGTGTGGATCTAGTTGTAAGAAGAGACTAGAGTTCTTGTATGACTCTGTCTGGTACAGACAGACACACACACACACACACACACACACACACAGCCATTTTCTTTCACATACTGTGTGTCTTCTATGCTTTGTTTAGAAGTCTTGTTCTAAAGAAAGGCCGTCCCTGTGCCAGTATACACACACACACAAACGTACACATGCACACACACACAAACTTACACATGCACACACACACAAACTTACACATGCACACACACAAGAGCCACTAGCCAACTTTTCTCTGCTAGCCAGCTGCTGACGGGTTACCCCCACCCACCCACACACCCTCTGACACACAAAGCTGCTCGTGTGCGCGCACACACACACTCACCCACCCAAACTCACGCACACAGTTCCATTCACAGAGAGTTGACCCTAGGCTTGGCATGCTGCCAAAACCACAGCGCTAGCTGAGCCAGACGCCAAGCTAGCGTTTCCTCGGGGGTGTGTGTGCGAACGAGTGTGCGCGTGTGTGATTGATGACTCATTGCATTACAGTGGTGTTAGTAGTAGAGTGGCAGCGGAAGTGTGTATGTTACCATTAATAGTTGTGAATAGTTTGCGTGCGTGTGTGTGTGCGTGATAGTAGTAGTAGTGAATGAGGAAGGTTGTACCTTGAGCACTGGGGGATTCCTTGTCCCCTCATACATGTGCGTGCGTGCGTGCGTGCGCGCACACACACGCACACTGTGAGCGTGTATGTAGGGACAGACACACACACACACACACACACACACACACCATTGCACATACCGGTACGCTCTTCTATTTCTTAAGCGATATAAGATGGAAGATTCATACTTTCAGTGTTAACTATTTACTGTCCCCTTCCTAAAGCAAATACTGAAATCATTGACAGTTAACCCTCACTATTTAACATATTTCCATTACCCCTCTGTTCAACAGCTGAACAGCTATTTATGAAATATATTCATCAAGAAATGTTTGTGGTCAAGACGGCAAACATGCAAATGAATGTATTATTTAGGCATTTAGCCGTTGTTTTTTAAGTCACACAATTAACATTACTTTGTTTTCAGCTGGAGTCGGGAGACGAAGTAGACGTGGAGGAATTCTATGTCAAGTTCAAAAGCTTGTAAGATGCACCTCTCCTTTCTGCTACTTTCATAAAGCGTCACTTCATGACTTTCTACCGTCCACTTTACCTGTGCACGCACACGTTGTCTTCTCTCTCTCTCCCGGTCTCTCATGCAGATAGTCTGTCTGTCCAAACGCACAGGGACAAGTAGTGTGACATGTGGTTTTCTGCATGTGTCTCCAGGCTATAGAGCAGTGTGTTCAGTCCGGCTAACAGACTGTGTAATCTAATCTAGGGCCTGTGGACAGAGGCAGTGCTGTATGATGGCCTGAGATACTGCCTGTCACTGTCACACGTACCACTGCATCTGTACTCTGTCTTTCCCATCTAGCCAAAACACTGGCATTTGGAAACTTAGAAAAAAGTATTTATCAAGTGAATGCTGCCCCTCAGAATCTTTGATTGTGTCATGTAAGAAAAAAAAATGCAAAAATAAACAAACCACCCTGGCGATTTTTTTTATTTTTTTATGTTATTTTTTTGTGGCTTTCGCCTTTATTTTATATATTTTATGGAGGGACAGACAGTAGGCTGACAGGAAATGGGGAGAGAGATGGGGGGGAAGACATGCAGTAAAGGCCGTCTTGATCGGGAGTCGAACCCGCGGCACACTGCCATACTGGATTACCAGCCAAGGTGCCTGGACCACTGAGCCATGGCCCAGGCCCACCCTGGCGATTTTATGGATATATATATATGAAGCATCAACTGATGGTGAAAAAGTGCAAATTTATCAAAAAATCTTATTCTTTCTCCAAACACAGACGTTATCAAAAGTAACTCGATAACATAAACGACAGTCACTTACCTGACAAAATCTTGTTGCGGTTAAATGATGGGAAAGGCTTCGACAACCATAGAATTCCAGTCTTAAAAGAAAACACCCTGTCCAGACCAGTACATCCCTGTGCTCTGACATTGATTAATATTTGGAGGAATAAAGTACAAAGTCATCAAGTGTGTGTGTGTGTGTTTGTGTTCTCACCTTGCACCTCTCGTACACAGTTCCTACCTCCACTGTCGCTGGTCAGATCTGGAAGAACTAGAGAAAGACAAGAGGATCCATCAGAAAGTCAAGAGGTACAGGGCCAAGCAGCTGTTCAACAACTTCATCACTGAGGTGAGGCTTTCTCCACTGTGGAAAAGATTGGATTAGGGTTGCTACAGAAGAAAAATATGTATTTAATATGTTTTAATACACTGGCTAAGATGGTTAAACTAGCCAAAATTACAACTGAGTGAGACATGTCAATCCCATAGCTCGATGGTTACATAGTGTGTGTGTGTCAGAATCAATCCCTCTTCCATGCCAGAACTGTAGACTAACTCAACAAAATGGCAGATGACTTTCGATTATTGAATTAAAGGAAAAGGTAAATGATGGAATACTTGCAGGATGAATAATCAATAGTTGCAGCCCTTGATGAGATTTTAAACAACAAAGAACTTTGGCATTGTATGTGAAGGGAGAATAATTCACCGTCCCCTTTCCCAGTCTCTCTCTGTTCCCCTTTTAAAATGTGTTAATCAGAAGTCTGCGCAGGAATTGCAGTACATAAAAGACCATACTTGTGCACCATGTCATTGACTTGTGTAACGAAGGCAGGCGGATAACTCTTCCTCTGTGTGTATTCAACTTGGGCTGTGTCACCGTTATCTCCACCAGATGGACGACGAGCCATTTAACCCCGACTACGTGGAGGTGGACAGATGCCTGGACATTTCTGAGAGCCCAGATGAGAACGGAGAGGTACTGTCTCTTCTTCCCTTTCTCCGTCAGTCTTTCCCAGATCTTTAATATAGACAATTTCCTGAATGCACAGCAAATTAACTGCGTGTGTGTGTGTGTGTGTGTGTGTGTGTGTGTGTGTGTGTGTGTGTGTGTGTAGACTGTGACATTGTACCTGGTCAAGTGGTGCAGTCTACCATACGAAGATGCCACCTGGGAGCTGAAGGCCGACATTGACCAGTCCAAGATAGACGATTATGATCGCATCGCAGCACGCACAGCCAACACTAAGAGAGTGGTGAGTGAAAATGATTGCGCACGCACTAGTTAGACAAAAGGAATGTGGACTGTGGCTGACCACAATGCTCAGTTGCGGTCATGGCTAAAGCTGAAATCGTTATTTGAATACTGCTTGTTGATTTTTTTGTTTTTATCCATTTAAATTAGGTTCGCTCTGTGGGCTCACAGGACATTTCACACACACGTGCCAGCATGCACACGCACACACTCTGGTGGAGAAGATGTATGTGTTTTTAATTGATCATAAAACTGTAAAGATAAATGACAGAGCGCTGTTGGCCCGGCTGATTCGGAACCATATCTAACCCTAATACACTACAGCTTGTCTGCTACCAATAACGAGCGCTAACTACAGAACACACTGAGAGAGACAGTGTTGCTGGCATGTGCTTAGAGGCTCCAGTCTCACCGCAAGTAAAAGTGTTATTTAACGATCAGCTGAAAATTGCACCATGTGTCGCGGGGTTAATTCGATTATTAAAACCGCTAAATTGACCATACTACTTTCTGCTGGCGACAAGATTGGACATGAAGCAGAGTGTTCCAACAGTGATCGGTTATTCAAAACAGCAGTCTGTGATTATAAAAGGGTGTACAATAAAGCCGTCTGTAATTCAACAATTCCTGTCAAAGAGTTGAAGCCCAAGAAATTGTGTTTGGGCCAGTCTAATGTACAGGGCATATTTTTCTCTTTCTCTCTGCATGTGTGCGGTATGCTATCTGTCTCCCTAATCTCTTTTCAAACACTTTGAAAAGAACTCAAATGTGTGCACACGCACGCGCCCGTGTGTGTGTGCGCACACTGGCCTACTGACTGCCCCTTTCTTCAGATTTACAGCTCCCTTAACTGCTCTCCACGGGCCACGTTCCTGCGGTCGCACACACGCACAAATGCACATACACACTCACACGGCTCCTGTGGCCGGGCCAAACCACTAACAGTGTGTTTAATGCTGAACAGAAGCAGATGACTGGCTGTATTCTCTCTCTCTCTCTCTGTCTCTCTGTACTGTCTCTCTCTCTCTTGCTCTCTCTCTCTCTCTCTCTCTCTCTCTCTCTGTACTGTATCTCTCTCTCTCTCATATTCGTCTGTTTGAGGACCATGTTAGAAATATAAACAGTAAACACCAGTGATGCTTATATCCGGTTATAGTAATGGTATTGTTTCAACCTCCATTTGTCCCCTATTGTTGGTAATGTTATCGGCTTTGGTTTTGTCCCATGGTTACCTTCCACTAATGCACACACAGCCAGTGATACGTTGTTTGTCGGGACTTTGTGACATTATAATCCACATATTTGCGTGTGTACTTGACATTTGGAGGCGGTACAGCGCTGCAGTCTGATCTGTATCATGGCTGCATGCAGTACTGTATCATGGCTGCATGAGTCACACCCAAGTCTTCTGTGCACTGGCTTGACATGCGTCATGATGTGTGCGTCGTTTGTTCAAGATTCAAGGAAGATTTATTTGTCACACGCTCATACAATTATGGGCAGTGAAATGTTGGTGTGTAATGGCATCTGAATGGAGGTCTGGCCTGGGACACTCGCACTGGAAAAGCATGGCTAGAATGAGTCTCTCGGGCATGACTAAACTGTGATAGAGAGGTGACACACTGTAGAGCATTGGAACCAGAGTCTGTCTGTATGAGAGACTCAAACAACTTGCTGTGTATTGATCAGCAAAAATGGAAGATACATTTATGAAAACGTTAAGGTATGTGCACTGCACAAAACTGCATAATTGAATCTTGAATGGCGTGTGTGTGTGTGTTCAGGAGCGGCCTGAAGCAACAGACTGGGAGAAGATTGTCAGCACCCAAGAATACAAGAACAGCAACGAACTCAGGGAGTACCAACTAGAAGGCCTCAACTGGCTTAACTTCAATTGGTACAACATGTAAGTCTTCAACACAGTTCCGTTTAAGATTTGTGTACAAGTGAATCATACCAGCGGTGGACCAACCCTGCCTGACTTCATTTCGTTCTGTCCCCCCCCCCCCCCCTAGACGTAACTGTATCTTGGCAGATGAGATGGGTCTCGGTAAAACAATCCAGTCCATAACATTCCTCCACGAGATCTTCAAGAAGGGCATCGAGGGGCCCTTCCTGGTCATTGCCCCCTTGTCCACCATCCCCAACTGGGAGCGGGAGTTCAGGACTTGGACGGATCTCAACGCGGTCGTCTACCACGGCAGCCAGGCCAGCCGCAAGACCATCCAGGCCTACGAGATGTACTACCGAGACGCACAGGTAAGCCCTGTCAAATCGGAATGCACTGCTGAGATGGATAGTTTAATTCCATAGTTCTCAAACCTTTTCATGCCAAGGACCCCCAATTGTTATCACTATATATATATATATATATATATATATATATATATATATATATAAAAAATAGTATATCTGCTATTTTTAGCCATCTTAACAAATTTGGCCTTGTATTGTTGCGACTGTAGGGCGCAGTTTACTATGAAAACCTTCAAAACCAGTCAGTCAGTCACTCGAAAACCTGTCAGTCAGTCACGCCTTGTGACACGCTCTATATGGCCAATGCAGAATTCATTCCATATTTTGATCTGAACTCACCTGACCTCATGTGACCCCTGTACACTCAAGACACTCCCCCCCCCCCCCCCCCCCCCCCTGGTACCCTTAGATCTCCATATATGGATGGCCAATACAGAATTATTCTACATGTTGATCTGACCTCATCAAACGCTGTACATCCTTAGATCTACATATAGAGCTGACCTGTTCTGACATTCCATATGTTGATCTGACCTCGTCAAACCCTGTACACTGAAGACACGCTCCATATATGGCCAGACCTCATCAAACCCTGTACACTGAAGACACTGCCCCCGCTGCCAGATAGTAGTATTTTTCACTGTGGAAGATTGGCGGCCTACCATGCTCATCTCATCCACCACCAGCACCTTGAGACCCTGTAGCCGTGCCTGCAGGTTCCCGAGGGCCTCGGGTGGCATGTGTGGCAGAGCACTGGTCAGAGGCACAGGCAGGGCCAACAGCGAGTGCAATGTGGTTCCAGCGATGTTGAAAGCAGCTGTGCCAGTGGTAGCCGCGAGTCGGATTGCTAGCATGTTCTCACTCTGACTTGTGTTGTACCAACCAAGTTGGTACAACTTATGGATCTCCATATGTGGAGATGACTATTGCATCTTTGTAGCTGAAGTTGAAACAAGCTATTTCTTTCTAGCAGCTACAAATGCCAGATGTAGCTGAGTAACCTCACAGTGGCTCGACAAGACAGACAGACAGACATGTTTCAAAAGCGTTCGTGAGCCTCTGCTGTGAGCTTGTCACACTTTGATTGCTGTAAACCATTATTCTCTTAAGCTGCTGTCACAGTGCACAGCTAACATCTTACAGCAGTGAACTACATACTCACTGTATGCCTTGGCTCTTAGATAATAAACCATAATGGCAGCGTGCGTCCCACCCTGGCAGCCTGCTCCTAATCCAGTCTGAGGTAATCCTCAAGGTCACTGTAGTGTAGAGGGATGTTGTGTCCTGCTTATCCCATGTCAGTGGAAAAGACCACAAACACGGTTAGCATGGTTAGAGAGGACACTTCCTGGTGGACATTTCATAATCTTCTTTTGCACATGTAAGATGGCTGAAGAGAATCTTGGCCAAGTTGAGATCTGATTAGCCCAGTTCAATAGTTCAGCTTGCTGGTTCTAATGCATGACAACAGAAGAACTTGGCCCACTAACCTAGTGAAACACTGCTCCACGGGTCAGCAGGCCACTAACCTAGTGAAACACTGCCACACGGGTCAGCAGGCCACTAACCTAGTGAAACACTGCTCCACGGGTCAGCAGGCCACTAACCTAGTGAAACACTGCTCCACGGGTCAGCAGGCCACTAACCTAGTGAAACACTGCTCCACGGGTCAGCAGGCCACTAACCTAGTGAAACACTGCCACACGGGTCAGCAGGCCACTAACCTAGTGAAACACTGCCACACGGGTCAGCAGGCCACTAACCTAGTGAAACACTGCCACACGGGTCAGCAGGCCACTAACCTAGTGAAACACTGCTCCACGGGTCAGCAGGCCACTAACCTAGTGAAACACTGCTCCACGGGTCAGCAGGCCACTAACCTAGTGAAACACTGCCACACGGGTCAGCAGGCCACTAACCTAGTGAAACACTGCCACACGGGTCAGCAGGCCACTAACCTAGTGAAACACTGCTCCACGGGTCAGCAGGCCACTAACCTAGTGAAACACTGCTCCACGGGTCAGCAGGCCACTAACCTAGTGAAACACTGCTCCACGGGTCAGCAGGCCACTAACCTAGTGAAACACTGCTCCACGGGTCAGCAGGCCACTATCCTAGTGAAACACTGCTCCACGGGTCAGCAGGCCACTAACCTAGTGAAACACTGCCACACGGGTCAGCAGGCCACTAACCTAGTGAAACACTGCCACACAGGTCAGCAGGCCACTAACCTAGTGAAACACTGCCACACGGGTCAGCAGGCCACTAACCTAGTGAAACACTGCCACACAGGTCAGCAGGCCACTAACCTAGTGAAACACTGCTCCACGGGTCAGCAGGCCACTAACCTAGTGAAACACTGCCACACGGGTCAGCAGGCCACTAACCTAGTGAAACACTGCTCCACGGGTCAGCAGGCCACTAACCTAGTGAAACACTGCCACACGGGTCAGCAGGCCACTATCCTAGTGAAACACTGCTCCACGGGTCAGCAGGCCACTAACCTAGTGAAACACTGCAACATTAACTGCCCTGTCAGACATGTTTTTCTCATAAGAACTTGAGGTGTGACAACCACAACATGTTTTAATCGTGAGGTGTTAAGTTGGACAAGTAAATCCTCTTCTCTCTCTCTCTTTCTCTCAACTATTTCAATATTCTTTGACATGGAAGTTCGATGACCATTGACGAGACGGAATCAAACGGAAACATAATCATAGTGTGTCTCTCTCTCCGTCTTTTTTCAGGGTAAGATAATAAAGGGAGCCTATCGTTTCCATGCGTTGATAACCACCTTTGAGATGATCCTGACGGACTGTCCTGAGCTGCGTAACGTCCGGTGGCGCTGTGTGGTCATAGACGAGGCTCACCGCCTCAAGAACAGAAACTGTAAGCTGCTGGAGGGACTCAAAATGATGGACATGGTGAGTAGTGGGCTTTATTCCATAATCGTTTGATCCAAACGATAAGCAATCGTTTCTGCACAGAGATATCAAAACAGAACTTCTTCAATATCATCTATCTCTCTGTTACTGCACCCTTTAGGATTTGATGTCCGTAAATAAAGATACAACTTTTGCCAGTGTGTTGTAAAACTTTTATTGACCGATATGTGATTTGGAAAATATTAAAGAAACTTTGAACAAAAAATAGTACAGGATCGTGACACGTTGAATGTCGACAAATATCTTTAAAATACTTTTATTTCTTCTTCACCGAACCCTATCTAAATACTGGTCTTGCAGTTCTATTCTGGTGGTGTTGTATTTTTATGCAATGGCATAGTTTTATTGTATTTTTAAGCAGTAAAATAGTTGGAAACTTATTCAAGTCAAACCAGTGATGATCCACTGAGCCAATATGAGTTATTGACCATTTATAATGTATCAATAACCATGTCACACGCAGGGTGTGTCTTATCTCTGTGACTTATCTCTTTATCTGATTGGTCATGTAGGAGTTGTCACAATGTTTTATGAGCCTATAAACCTCAGCAGAACAAAGCAGCCCTTTTGGCTCGCAATGCTGTGTATATATTATCATCTCTCTTTCTTCCGTCATCGCCCTCTCCTTCTTCTCTCCTGAGGAGGATAAATCCATCTTGACAGCTACTCCTCTCCCGTATCCAGACTCTTAACATCTCTCTCTCCTCCTCCTCTCAGGAGCACAAGGTGCTGCTAACAGGGACTCCTCTCCAGAACACTGTAGAGGAGCTGTTCAGCCTGCTCAACTTCCTGGAGCCCGAGAGGTTCCCCTCGGAGACCACCTTCATGACCGAGTTCGGAGACCTCAAGACTGAAGAACAGGTATAGGAAAACATTAGACACTGGAGTTTAGGACGGTTTATGGTTGAAACGTGCTGTCGCATCCACGTTCCGCAGCCGCAGTGCGTGACCCAAAATGTTCATACTTCCCGAACCTGCCCGACATTCAGGCGAATACAACCTCCATAATGCATGTGTTGCTGTGCTGAAATTCCTGAAAATGGACAGAATCTAACCGAAATTCCAACAAAATTAAGTTTTCAGTTCAATGACAACGGCTCTGAAAGAATGGTCTTTGTGTATTTTCTGCAAAGAACGTGAACTTACTAACATTACAAATTATTTTAGATTCAGAGCACCACATGTATATTAGTTCTAGAAATGTTTCTCACTCTTTTAACTGCAGTATTGATGTAAATAATGCAATGATAACGAACAAGAGTAGTCCCATACATGACATGAGACTGACATTAAAGTGTAGAATATAATTCACAAGTGTACTTGTAGCTTCTTTCAGCCAGTCAGTGCCAAGATGTAGTCACTTTGATGTGCCAAGCAGCATCCATGGGGCACGTTGACATCACCGCACACCTGGTCGCCTAGTTTCATTTTACGGCCGGTGTACATGATGTCACGCAGGGAAGCATGAACCAAAGCTTATAAAGACCTGAGGGAGTGTGTGTGTGTGGGGGTAGTGGACCAGAGTAGCGTGAATGCTGATTTTGACAGCAAACTTTGATTTAGTTTGTCAGTCTTTTCGACTAAATATACAGTTAATTTTAAAATGTATTTAGGCAGGCTGTGATGCTGTTGAAATGCCTGATTTATACTCTGCTGTGTGCCGAAAATAGCAGATCTACAAGATCACTGCGACACGTTGTGAGCTTGTAGAAAGGCTATTTCCGCAGAGTGACACCTGCACACATCCAAGCATAACATTCTACTGGATCTCTTCTCCACTAGTCCCCCTCTAACAGTCTAGTTTTATTTGACGGAATTGTCAAAAATATTTAGTCATCACAGCTTACACATAGTTTTTATTTAGTTCTCGTCAGTGAAAAAAGGTAGTCGATGGAAATTCTTCGTCATAGTTTTAGCCGACAAAATGAACACGGTTCAACACCTTCCTGCTGGAGACCCGAGTTTCACGTCTTTCCCTCACTCACACTTTCCCTCGTGCAGTTTGCTGTCTCTTAGCAAGACATGCTAATGCAACCTTTCGTTGAAAACCCTGCTATGTCGGTACATTTCATCTACAAGGCTTTGATTGAATTCTTGGGTAGGTTCCCACAAAGTCATCGCTTTTGAGCACAGAATGTTGCCTTTAGGGGCTTTTTAAAATTTTATAGCCCTCTGTTCAGTGATGGAAAGCAACCAAGTAGAATTTACTCAAGTAGTGTACTTGGGTACAATGTTGAGGTACTTTTACTTTACTGGAGTATGTCCAATGTTCTAGAATTTTACTTCTACTCCACTACACCTCGGATACAAATATTTCACTTTTACTCCACTACAATTATTTAGTTTCTTTCTAGTATATTTTGATGCCAATTTCTTTGTTCTTTTACTATAGTACAATTTTTACTTGTAACAAGAGTTTTCTACATTGCGGTATTGCTAGTAAACACATTTTGTACTTTTTACACCACAGTCAGCTGACAGTCGTGTCTGTTCACTCGTATGTCTTTTCTCTGCTTTTGGCAAAACCCCATTGGTGCTGCAAATATCAGAACATAGAACCAGGCAGGTAGTGTGGTATATTTATTTACATGTGTGTGTGTGCTGTGTAGGTCAAGAGACTGCAGGCCATTCTGAAGCCCATGATGTTGCGGAGATTGAAGGAGGACGTGGAGAAGAACCTGGCTCCTAAAGAGGAGACCATCATAGAGGTATGACCTCCTTCACACTGGCTCCTAAAGAGGAGACCATCATAGAGGTATGACCTCCTTCACACTGGCTCCTAAAGAGGAGACCATCATAGAGGTATGACCTCCTTCACACTGGCTCCTAAAGAGGAGACCATCATAGAGGTATGACCTCCTTCTTCACACTGGATGGTACATTTAGAACCTGGCTCCTAAAGAGGAGACCATCATAGAGGTATGACCTCCTTCACACTGGATGGTACATCCGTTGGGATGTGCAATAATATCAAAGCCCAAATGTACAAATCTGAACTTTACCTTTCACACGTGATGGTCATTTTATGCTAGGCATCTGCATCATTGCTTCAATGATTAGTTCCAGTTTATATAAGCATAATATGTAAGCCTGTTTCACAATTATTACATAATTGCTTATTTGAGATAAGTGCAATTATTTTGCATAATCGTCATAATGGTTTCCATGAACGACAAAAAAACAGCGATGAAATATTTGCAAAAACAAAATCCAGAAATGGCAGAGCTTTGTAAATCATCTATTTTCACAATTTTAAATTCTTTGGGCAATTTGCATTTATGAAGCCTATAGTGCTGCCAGATGACAAATTACATTTGTATATTCCTTTTAAAACACCACATGGGTTCGAACGAATTTTGGATGATTCGAATGTCGAATGTATATAATTTTAATATGAATATTCCAGCCTAATATGCACATGGTGCTGAGAAATGCACTCTTGAGTCTTGCAAGATCAAATAGCCTAATTTTGTATAATGTTTTAGTTTACGTGGCACAGAGTCTCGCGAGAACTCGCAGCATTTTTATTTTATTTTTTAATTCAAACCTTAATTTAATAAATTTGATTATTTTCTATTTTACATTCGAATATTCTTTAGAATATGGAATATTCATTGGCAGCACTAGAAGCCTACGAAATTAAAATGTTATTCATGTTGCAAAAAACTGCCATTGACGTGATTCACGTGATATTTCCTGATGTCTATTTCTGCCGCTGACGTGATTGACGTACTGAGTAGTAGCTTACCCGTCGTTAGGCACGCTTCCGCTGTAATTGCAGGTTTCGATGGTGGATTGGAAATAAATGTGGGCACGGACTAGTACATAATATAAGACAAACAAGACAATGTAGGGATGTGCATAGTTGAGCTACCTCAGCGCCCTCCAGTGGTCAGATTCGCCAACAGTGACAACTTGTTTTTCTAGGTGGAGTTGACCAACATCCAGAAGAAGTACTACCGTGCCATCCTGGAGAAGAACTTCTCCTTCCTCTCCAAAGGAGGCACAGCGGGAGGAGGTGGAGGAGGTCCAGGCCCTAATGTTCCCAACCTCCTCAACACCATGATGGAGCTGAGGAAGTGCTGCAACCACCCCTACCTCATCAAAGGTACACACACACACACACACACACACACACACTACTACCTCATTAATAGTACACACCTGACTCCTGCTCCTCTCCCTTAACTGTCCCCCTGTCCACCACCCATCCCCCCCACCATCTCCAGGAGCGGAGGAGAAGATTCTGGAGGACTTCCGCGACAGCCACGGGAGCCCGTTGCAAATGCCAGACTTTCACCTCCAGGCCATGGTCCAGGCCGCCGGCAAACTGGTGCTGATCGACAAACTGCTGCCCAGACTGAAGGCCGGGGGCCACCGGGTCCTGGTGTTCAGTCAGATGGTGCGCTGTCTGGACATACTGGAAGACTACCTCATCCAGAAACGGTGAGATGGAGGGAGGATTTAAAATCTTTACTTAAAACTTATTTTTCCGCTTCTTTTTTTTCTTTTTGCATTGTATATGTGTTTATGTATGCTATATGGGTATGTGGGCACACGTGCACATGTATTTTATGTTTTTTTTTTTTTGTACAGCATTTTAGGTCAACGCTGATAATGTAACATTTACTTGACCACATTCCTCTCCCCATGGCTGTCCTCCTTTCGTCTCCTCTTCCTCTCGCTCTCTCTCCAGCTACCCATACGAGCGCATCGACGGCAGAGTTCGCGGCAACCTCCGACAGGCGGCCATCGACCGCTTCTCCCGACCGGACTCGGACCGCTTCGTGTTCCTGCTGTGCACCAGAGCCGGAGGGCTGGGCATCAATCTGACGGCCGCAGACACCTGCATCATCTTTGACTCTGACTGGAACCCTCAGAACGACCTGCAGGTGAGCCATCATGTCAACTCGGCTTGTAGCAGAAAAATCTAAAGAAAGTACAATGTATTTAGAACGAACTTAAATTATTTGTGTGTTCCCGTACTCGGCACATCCAGTTCTGTTTCCTGTGACTGGCCGTAATAGCCAATTTTCCTGGTGTACTGAATCCCTATTTAGAATCCAGCAGGCCACGCAGATTTATATTCTCTCTCACTGTACTTGTGCACTCACCTCAGGGAAGCAGCCTTACCTTTGTATGCGCTGGTACTGTAGTAGGCCTGTGAGGTGACATCAGTAGGGAGTTTGTGTGTTGAATTCAGCAACACCGCAAGACATTTCTCAGGTCTACTGACACCCCCACCCCCTCTCTTTATCTCTTTCCATTTAGGCCCAAGCCAGGTGCCACCGTATTGGCCAGTCCAAGGCGGTGAAGATCTACCGGCTGGTCACCAGAAACAGCTATGAGAGGGAGATGTTCGACAAGGCCAGTCTGAAGCTGGGCCTGGATAAGGCCGTCCTGCAGAGCATGAGCGGCCGGGACAACGCCAACAATGGGGTAGGAGTCTAGGAGACTACACACGATCTATGATTGAACCGCGGAATATCTTACCCAGTGCAGGAAATGTAATTCTTAAAGATGGAGTGCCGTGATTTTTTTTCCCACCCTAAAACATGACCATCAGGTATTATTATTATATAAGGTGGATATTTGTTTTCAAAAATGTGTATGTTAAAAATGTTTTTACGTGTTTTTATGTGGACACACCCACCAGTTCATTAAGTATGCCTGGTTTGCCTGAACTGAAGCCGCACCCACAGCTGTTGTTGTAAAGGGGGAGGGGATGATTTTGTGATGTCACCATATCACTTTTTTCCCCATTGGCACGTTTGACGGTCAAGGTTTCAGCCTCCAGGAAGAAACCCTAAATACAAACGGAAGACATCATTGCACATAACAAACTAATGAAGTACTGTCGCCTCATAAACACATGAAAAACTGGAAAAAATACAAAAATCACGGCACTCCATCTTTAAAATCTATTGTTATTATAAGAGCGGTTTAGTGACGAGATGTGACCATTAACTTGAATATAATACTTAATTCAACATAAATATATTGTGGGCATTTGTTACAATGTTCAAACATCTCGGTGTTTACATGTGAAAATCCTGTCCAGCATAATAATGACCTTACTGTCATCGTTAGACGACCACGCAGCTGTCTAAGAAGGAGATCGAGGACCTGCTGAGGAAGGGGGCCTATGGTGCTCTGATGGACGAGGAAGACGAGGGCTCCAAGTTCTGCGAGGAAGACATCGACCAGATCCTACAGAGACGAACCCAGACCATCACCATCGAGTCTGAGGGGAAAGGCTCCACCTTTGCTAAGGTAAACAAATGAACCACTTCTTGAACGCATTCTTCTTGGTGCAGTCTTTTTTACCCACTGACACACCAAATCTCTTCACCAAAAATATTTTTGTTTGCTATTTTTGGCGAACATTCGGTTCACGTTATCGCGGTCTTGTGGTAAAATACTCAATGAACTGTTAATAATCTCGTCTCAATCTCTCTCTCCAGGCTAGTTTTGTGGCAGCAGGGAACAGAACTGATATTTCTCTGGAAGATCCAGACTTTTGGCAGAAATGGGCCAAGAAGGCTGAGCTGGACTTGGACGCCATCAATGGACGGGTAAGATAACACACACACACACACACACACACACACACACACACACACACACACACACAAGCATGCCATACTCTGACAGAGCGAAAATGGCTGAGCTGCACATGCTGTAAATGGACTGGTACAGTGTCCCGCAAAAACACATAACGACAGACTTGAGCATGCACACTGCGCACGCACCCACTCGTCCACACTGACGTCGGTGACAAATTCATGCCCACACATGCCCCACTTAACACACACACACACACACACGCGCACACCTTGGTGTAGTGTCCCCCTCATGGACAGACTAATAGGTAATTAGTTAAAGCTATGGCCTGAGGCTGGGACATGATAGAGGGAGAGAGACACAGCTTAACAATGACAGTTGGGAATCTCTGCACTTCCTTAATTACCCATGTTGCCCTGCTTACATTTGAGAGAGAACGTGTGTGTGTGTGGTGTTTGTGTGTGTGCGAGCGTGTGTGTGCACGCGCATACGCTGGTAAGCAGCTTAACTCCACTTAACAGAGCACAGATGCCTGGGGGGTACGAAGATATCACTTTGGTTAGCGCGCGTGCACACATAACACGCGTGCACAGCCTGGCAGTAATGCACAATCGTACACGCAGCGGGACTCACCAGCACCACCAGTGACTTGCTCAGAGGCATGCTTATCATGTGTCTCTCTCTTCATCTTTGGCTTTCTGTCTTCTCCGTCTTCATCTTTGTCCCCGTGTTTTTCTTTCACGTTTGCTTTTTCTCTCAAGTCTTCTCTCTCCTCCTCATCAGTTGGAGCTTTGAATCTTACGCAGCTCTGTGTGCACGCACACACTTTACTCAGGCTCTTCCAATGAATTGTTACAATATTTTAATTTGTAAATTACTTGTTGTAATAATTGTTCCTCTAACTGGCTGCGTGTGACATTAACTGTAGTGAAGGAACTAAATGAATTAATTGATTTAAAGAGGAACGCACTCAACAATATAATTAATTGTATTGTTGTATTTTCTCTGGGCAGCTGCTCGCCTAACGCGACAGCGTAAATTATCTCAGCTGCACGAGGCATAACAAAACACACAAGGCTAATTGTACAATCAAACCCATTTAGCCAACAGAGAGGCCTTGTCGTCCGTGCGAGACGTCTTTCTCCAAACGTTTTCCCAGAGCCTTCAGAGATGGGTAACTTTATAATGGGTCTAATGCCTACATCGGGGATAGGGAGAGGACAAAATCGAGTTAGAACTGAATTGCTCTGTTTGGAACTAATGCATCCAGAAAATACTGTTGGCTGTAACGGCTAAATAAAATGTTAATGATGACAGGGCAGATCAGTGGCTCTCAAACGGTGTGCTAGCCTAGATGTGACTTGGGATGTTGTGACAGCCACACATTATTATTTCCATATATACTACTACTACTTAAGTAATTACAATATACACTATACAAATGAATTTGTATTATGAATTATGTTTTGACTATTGGTAAATGGTGCATTTATATAGCACCTTTATCCAAGGCGCTTTACAGAGACTGTGCATTACATTCACCCATTGACACACACATTCATACACCAATGGCAGCGGAAACCATGCAAGGCACCAACCAGCACATCAGGAGCAATTAGGTGTTCAGCGTCTTGCTCAAGGACCGCCGCCCCAGCCGGTACTTGGTGCTGCTCAAACCACTGTCAACCTTTCCTTCCTATTTTGTCATTAGAGGCAAACATCTTAAATATATATTGTTCTAAAAGAAAAACGAGAATCTAGCGAGTGCGTTGTAGATGGGCTATTCCCTATGAGTACCTGTGTGCCTTAAGATTTTGAGTTGCCCATTGGTGTGCCTTGAGCATCAATGAAAACCACTGGTTGTAGATGACGTGTCACACAGGATCTGTGTTTGTGAGCGAAATGCACGTTTTTTCCTTTTCCATTTCCCCCACCGTCCAACTCACTCTGCCACCTGTCCCCATGCTCGCTGCAGAACACGCTGGTGATCGACACTCCCAGGGTGAGGAAACAGACGCGTCATTTCACCAGCGCCAAGGAGGACGAGCTGATGGAGTTCTCAGAACTGGAGAGCGAGGGGGAGGAGATGTCCAAACCCTCCTCCAAACCACGCAGACCTCAGGACAAAGCCCATGGGTACCCCAGATCAGAATGCTTCAGGGTGGAGAAAAACCTGCTTGTCTATGGGTAAGAAGAGAGGGCAATTTTGGAAGATATATTTCTGGTGTGGTTCCAAGGTGGAGAATTGAATAGCTTACCCACTTAAAGCATAATGTACTTAGTTGACCAGTTTCCCAAGGGGCTCTATACTAGGCCCACCATGTGTACAGTATAGATCTTCACTGAAAATAGCCTATTTATCTACAAGCTCACACGATGGGCTATTTTCACTTGATGTTCCCTTCCAGAAGACAGTCCAAGTGGTTAACTTTAGTTGAGCTTGAGTTGATTTGAATATCATGGACGAAAATATCCGTGCATCAACCTGAATTGGTACAGATTTAGCAACAGCTTGTGTAAACATCCGCTTGTCAGACATGAAACGGTAGTGGGAAAAAAAGAAAGAAAAAGAAACGAGTGGAAAATAATAAATGGGGCAACTGTGAGACCAGAACGACATGAGACCTTGTAGGCCCAGGTAACTTCAGGTGTTGGACGGCTTGTGCAGTCTTGGAGACTATGTTGGCTTGGAAACGATGTGTTGTTTTGGACCGAGCATTAATAACCGGCTCACACTGGCCAGATTATTTATAGCATGCATCCGACAGCGCGTTAATGCATGCATCCCCACACAACCAATGATTTAGTACACACAGCAATCTGTGCCTATCACCACCACACTCGCACACAGCTGCTGATCAATACTGCTGCCCACACACACACGCAAGCGCAAGCACACACACACACACACACACACACACACACACACACACAGTGACCTATTACAAACCCAAAGCAATGCTTATTCATGTGCACACTTAGACAATAAAGTGACCTTGTCCACCCTGAAACCCATTTTAAGAGCATGGCATGGGTCATTACATGGTACACAATCACTGAACAATAGATGAATGCACAACATACTGTACCACACACACACACCCATGCACAGATATTGAATGGATATATGGACATATTGATACGCAGACTGTCTATTAAGCCTTAATACACAGTCTGCATCACAGACGTGCATGCCCACATAGTATGTGTGCACCCACATAGTGGGTCAATTGACTTTGTCAAAATTTACTTTTTCTTCGCAAATTTGACATTTTAAATTTTTCACAGAAACGTACCCATTTGCGTTGAATTTTAAGAAATTCCTTGTCAGGATCATCGGGACATAATCAATGTCCATCAACTTTCCTTGCAAAAACAGTTTTAAATTGGATACAAATTTCAAAGCCATTCACTGTGTGTGTGTGTGTGTGTGTGTGTGTGTGTGTGTGTGTGTGTGTGTGTGTGTGTGTGTGTGTGTGTGTGTGTGTGTGTGTGTGTGTGTGTGTGTGTGTGTGTGTGTGTGTGTGTGTGTGTGTGTGTGTGTGTGTGTGTGTGTGTGTGTGTGTGTGTGTGTGTGTGTGTGTGTGTGTGTGTGTGTGTGTGTGTGTGTGTGTGTGTCAGGGCTGTTATTGTTACAGTCTAGTCTGGAGCCCTGAGGCTGTAGGACACACTCATGCACACTGTCTGGCATGTTCCACCACCCCCCCCCCCCCCCCCCCCCTCTCTGTCTTTCTCGATCTCCCACCCCTCTATATTTCCCAGTCGTGTCACAGTTTCACTTTCATTATTGAGACGGAATAGGCTTACATTGGACAGAGTGAACGCTGTGGTGGTATCAGTGTTGGTTTGGACAGGGTCTAACATTTTATCTTTAGCTAAAGTGAGACTGATGTGATGGAAACTGACCCTAAATCAGCCTGGAGGGCCATGATGTGCACCCTTGGGATGGAGGCTGTGACCCATTAAAACACACACATGCAGGGTGATGCCAGGGTGCTTCTAGCTAAGGTGCCAGCGGTGGTTAAGTCACCAGGAAAGTGAAACATTTAACAAGAGCACGGTAGACTCACACTTTGGTGGGGGTGGGGGGGGAGTGTGTGTGTGTGTGTGTGTGTGTGTGTGTGTGTGTGTCTGCACGCACGCGCACGCAGTGTCTGGTCTGCATATTAGCATGATGCGGTGTTGCATGTGCGTTCGTGAACCATCAAGGTCACCAAATGGCGTCATAGTCTCACTGCATGGTACGACAAGCACCACACACACACACACACACACACACACACACACACACACACACACACACACACACACACACACACACACACAGAAGCCCATTTTACAGTTGCTAGCTCTGTAACACTGTAGTACTGTCTGGAGCCCTGCTCTAAAGGGATAGAAAGAAAAGTAAAAACAAATGTAGGCAGTCACCCAGAAATGCAAGAAGAAAATAATCTATGCATAAAGGATCTGCAATTCCCAATGTCAGTCGAGGCACTTTATAGAAGCTCAGCCTAGTCTCCCTTTGAATTAATCCATCATATTAAGAACAAACAAATGACCTCATTTAGTCTGCCAGGGATTACTGGTTTGAATTGCAATGCTGCTGGATTTCTCATGATTGACACCATGAACGATGTGTTATTTTATATTATGAAATCCACTTTTAAGCTCGGATAGCATTACATACTACGCAGGGGTTGACATTAACGGTTGCCTGACTAGCTGTGGCAAGTAACCAAAACCCAACGTGAAAGTGAAAATCAATGTTACTTTTTACTAGCAGTTACACTCATTCTGGTTTTTAAAATTGACTGACACCACTCTGTAATCGATTGGATTTAACAACACACACACACATATTATATATATATATATATATATATAATTTTTCTACAAGCGCAGATTTTACTTCATTATCATTTTATATAATTGGGCTGGCATCTCCCTTACAGATAGGGTGAGAAGTTCAGTCACGCGAGGGAGACTCGGAGTAGAGCCGCCGCTGCTTCTTCTCCTGGAAAGGAGCCAGCTTAGGTGGTTCGGGCATCTGGTTTAGGATGCCTCTCGAGCGTCTCCCTAGGGAGGTCCTCGATGCACGTCCCACTGGGAGGAGACCTTGGGGCAGACCAAGGCGCAGATGGAGGGATTACATCGACTCACTGGCCTTGGAACGCCTCGGGATCCCCCAGGAGGAAGTTACTAATGTTGCTCTGGAGAGGAATGTCTGGAGCTCTCTAATGGAGCTGTTTCCCCCGCGACCCGACTACGGATAAGCGGTTGAAGATGGATGGATGGATTTTATAATTGAAATTTTACTTTTCGGGCAAGTGTACATGACCTTTGGGCAAGTAGAACATAATCTGTACTTTCCCGACAGCCAAATGCCTCTGAGACCCCTGCATTCTACATATTAGGAAATCTGAGTCTAACCTGTGTGTTTGTTTGTGTGTGCGTGTGTGTGTGTGTGTGTGTGTGTGTGTGTGTGTGTGCGTGCGCGTTTCCTTGTCATTCCTCGTCGTGACGTTGTGAAGGTGGGGTCGCTGGGGAGACATCCTGTCACATGGCCGTTTCAAGCGTCCGCTGCGAGAGGCTGACGTGGAAACGATCTGCCGCGCCCTACTGGCCTACTGCTTGCTGCATTACCGCGGCGACGAGAACATCAAAGGCTTCATCTGGGACCTGATTGCTCCCACAGAGGACGGGACCACCAAGATGCTGGCCAACCACTCTGGTACATAACACGCATGCACGCACACACACGCACGCACACACACACACACACACACTCACACTCACACTCACTCACACTCACACACTCATGTGTCATCATGACTGAAGTTGGGATGATTGAACCATTTGATGCCACAACACACACCACAACATAATGGATCATGATGGAAAGGAGTTGTCACAAAACACTTGTATCATGAATCTTGATAAACGTATCTCAAAATATTTACCATGGTTCAGATCTACCCTCCTCATCTACAGCAGACCCATTGAAAGACGGTGTTTAAAACACCCCTTGATCTCGACCACGTGGTTCATGTATCGCATGTGCTTCATCAACACCCATTATGAGGATTCCAGTTTTCAGAATACTGTACAGTAGTGTTTGGAACTGCTGGTTTTCCCATGGCAAGTGTTGCTTCTGCATTCTTTGTGTTACCTCGTATACCTTAACAAATTACTAATTAACAGCAAGTTGTTTTTTGGCAATAAATGATTGAACATTTAACACAGAATTCTATGGGAATGTTCACTCTGAATCTTCTAGCTACACTGTCACAGTAAAAAAAAACTTAAGCACATTATATTGTATTATGAATAGTGAAAATAGCCAATCTATAAGCTCACTTTTTTTTTTTACACTTTCTTTTTACATGACCAAAACCTCTTTTAGCTACTGTACCGTGAGTGGAGAGCATTTGTTAAGCTAACACAGCAACACCTCCTTAGATAATACAACATTTAGTCTCTTGTCACGCTGGGAACTACAGAACATGGAACGTGTACGGACTAGATTTCCACACTCAGTGCAGGAGGACAGGGATACATTGTCCCAGAAAATCAGATTACAGGTTGTCGGAGTGTTTTGCCTACCAGTTCTCTAACCTCCACCCTGCCTCTCTCTCTCTTTCTCTCTCTGTCTCTAGGTCTCTCTACCCCAGTCCCCCGGGGCAGGAAGGGAAAGAAGGGGAAGCCCCTACCGCCCCCTCCCCAATCGCCGCGAGCCGAATGGCTGGCCAGCTGCAACCCCGAACACTTGCTGCAAGAGGACAGCTACAAGAGACACCTCAAACACCACTGCAACAAGTAGGTCTACCACGTGTGCACGCACGCGCACACACACACACACACACACACACACACACACACACACACACATCAGACCTGTAGAGAGCTGTTGGCACAGAGCAGAAGAAGAGATAATCTTTGCTTGTCTCTGGCAACTTTTTTGTAAACCTATTAATTTTAGGAGATGAATAGTGCATGTAGTTGCTCAATCTTGATCAACTTTATTATAATTTTAGATACAGGTGCTAGTTTAAATCTTTGTTTTCTAAATGCTTCCATACAGTCCATATCTCCACCTCGATAGCAGACACACACTTGACACAGTGTCATAACCTCAGACAATTTATTTTTGCATTTAGCATTGTGAACTAGTGTTGACACTGCCGGCGTGAATACAAGCTCATTACAATATTCAGACTGTAATTCAGATGACTATTAATTAAGAGTTGTAAGTCCTCATAAAATGAGAAATGACACCCAGGGAAATTTTGGCTCTACTGGTTTGATGCATTTATGCGTGAACAAAATACGCTGACAGGGACTTTATTTCAATGACGAGGTGACAATCAATAAAACATTGTTTTAAATTTAATAAATGACACTCAAAGTTAAGTGTTTGGACAGACGATTCACAGCCAACCCACTTTGCTACTGCTCTGGGAGGTTGGACTACTGTCAAATCGTTTTTACTTGATTTGATTGGCTGGAATGAGGTCATGAATATACGATGACAAAATGTAAAGTTACATTGAGAATATCAACCCAAACTGGCCATATAGCCATGGCTTTAACCCATTTGGACCTGAGGCCTATTCTAAAAGGCCAACAAAGTGTACATGGCAACAAATACCCCAAAAGGGGTTCCCGGATTGAAAAGTAAATACCCCAAAAGGGGTTCCCGTCCTAAATGGGCGAGAAGAGATTTTTGTAGGACTTTTGGAGGCATAGCGACTGTTTGATGTTGGACTGTCCAATGCAACTAGAACTAGTGTGGCAGTCGAGGCCAGAGTGGCTGAAACATCACAGCATATGATAACAGGCCATGGCAAGAGTATTAGGATAGACTACAACAACCCATAGCCTTGAGGGCCAATTGCTCTGCGATTGGCTAGTGCGTTGTTAGGCCAACCGGCCAATCAATGGTGTGACTTCCTCATCCCTTTGCCTGGAGGGACAGTTGCACTGTGATTGGCTAGTTTGTTGTTGGGCCAACTGGCCGATGAATGGTGGGCCTTCACCACTCAATGACGGACTCAGTCAGTCAGTCATTCATTCAAAGACATTTGCACGTAGGGCTGGCTCCCACTGACTAAAACACGTCCAAACTCTCACACATCATTCTCTCCCTTAGTCTATGGTCAGTGCTCTCTCTCACTGTCTCCCCTAACCCCCCTCTTGCTTGCATTCTGTCATACTCTGTTGTTGACAGGGAGATATGCTGCCGTGCCCTCTGGATGCCAGGGGTGCTTTTTTTTTCTTGAGGGGAAAGTGTGTGTGTGCTTGCGTGTGTGTCGGAGAGTGTGCTTGCGTGTGTGTGTCAGAGAGCGTGCTTGCGAGCGTGTGTGTGCGTGTGTGTGTGTGTGTGTGTGTGTGTGTGTCAGTCAGAGAGCGTGCTTGCTTGTGTGTGTCTGGCTCACTGCCAGGCCAGGTGCTAGGCAGGCAGACCTGTTGGAAGCGGGTGAAAGGCGTGCACGTACGCACACAAACACACAGGGCACACACACTTGGGGGTGATTATGTGGTGCCATCTGCTAGGCTGGCGCACAGAGCTGTGTGGCTAATCAGGCCTGGCACATTGATGGATGGGCACACGCAGCCTGCCAACACACGCACACTGCCCCCGCGCGCGCGCACACACACACACACACACACACACACACACACACACACACACACACACACGTCTTATGTTGTTGACACACAGACACACAGCAATGTGTGTGTGAGAGTCTTTGTTGTTTAGTCTTCCCCCTGCTCTCCAACTTTCTCCCTTCGTCTCCCATCTCTTTTCCTCTCTGCTCCTCTGCCCTCGTTTTGTTTTCCTGGTATCTCCGTTTCTCGACACCTTCTTGTGCTTCTGTTTCTCATTGATGTGAACCTGTCAGAGCATCAGGCTGAAGCAGGATGACTATGTTCCACCTATAGGTCACAATTTCTGACACTTTATCTAGAATTGTCTGTATCTAATGTATGTTACCATTCAAATGAAGATATCTAAAATAACCTCTCTCTTTCTCTCTGTCAGGGTCTTGCTGAGGGTGAGGATGTTGTACTATCTGAGACAGGAGGTCATCAGAGATCAGGCAGAGCGCATCCTGGAAGGAGCCGAGTACAGGTGGGTGGGAAGGTTCTTCTTCTCATTTCGTTAAGCCAGCCCCCCCCAAACCCTGGGTCGAATCCCATTCTTCCCGTCTCGTCCCTGTGTTTTTCTATCCCTCTTTTTCCGTCTTGGAAGGTTCACCTTGACTTCACAGTTGTCTGTACGTAGCACAACGTTCACCTCTCCCCATCTTGGACTCACTCTCAACATCCTCCTATTCTTCCATCACTCCCCTCTTCTCACCATCTGTCCATCTTTCCTCTCTCCAGTGCACTCCACAATCCCCCACTGTGTGCGTCCCTTGTCTCTTTTCAACTACCATCCCCCTCTCCTCTCTCTCTCTCGCTCTCCTCCCCCATTATCACCCTTTCACCCAGATGTGTATGCATTCATAATGTAGAGGACGTGCACTCCATGTTGATCTCTCTCTCTCTCTCCGTCGCTCTCCTCCACGCTCAACGGTTACTGTGACAGCCCCCTATGTGTGTGTGTGTGCATGCGCATGCCTGTGCCAGACATGAGCATGCGGTGCCAGTGCACCAGCATATGCCAGAGGGATTTAGCATGCCAGTATTGGCGCGCACACGTGTGTGTGGAGCTGAGGCCAGGCGGGCATGCTGGTGTTCCTAGAGATAAGAGAGGCTGGGGTTGAATCTCTCATTTCTTCCTAGCATGTCCATTGTCCCCCATCGTATTCTTTCTCAATCCTCCATCCTTTTTTTTCTACTGTTCCCCTCACTCTCTAAATGGGAAGGTTTAATTTTGTCTTCTGCACAAAAGCACGCTGGAACTGTCCCATAGAAATCTAGTTTATTGCTCATTTTTCATATTCTAATGTCCGCCCATGGGGAAAATCTCCCAGTTGCTTAGGAAACATGACTTCAGGCCAGCGGCATAGGCACATATATTCATTTAATTCAATCCTTATCTGTAAACAATAGTCTATTTGGGTGTGTGGGATGTGTTAATGGTGGTCTTACTCCCACCTTGCATTTGGTAAGTTGCTCTGAATAAGTGACTCCTAAACGCCTCAATCGTAATTGTAAGTGAAGTTTTAATGCTGGTCTAGTGCCTCAATAACTGACCCTTCAAACATTCTCTGGTTGGTGGCTAAAACCACGAAAGGAGCCAATCTGATTAACACAAATAACATATAATCTGATTTACCCTGTCTCTCTCTCTCTCTCTCTCTCCACAGTCCCCTAATGTCTCTTTCTCTGATTTGACATAACGAAACTAACGTCTTGTCAAAAACAAATTCAGTGCATGCAGCGGACTGATCAGATAATGTCATTCATGAGATAAAACATGACAATAAAAGCTGTCTGGGAACAATAATAATGTGTGTGTGTGTGTGTCTGTGTCCGCAGTGAGTTGGATATCTGGATTCCCCAGCCTTTCCATGCCGAGGTACCAGCTGAC